>NC_060952.1:91540191-91556381 GCF_022045245.1 Lucilia cuprina | reverse complement strand
AACTGAACTAGAACTGAACTAGAACTGAACTAGAACTGAACTAGAACTGAACTAGAACTGAACTAGAACTGAACTAGAACTGAACTAGAACTGAACTAGAACTGAACTATATTTTCTCTTCATCTTCATTTAAGTACATAAAAACATATTCTTTAGAAAAAAAATTTTTCATTTATTAAATACTCTTTGGCGTGTTGATAAATGTACATTTTGAACAAAATGAAGTATAATAATTTTAAAATTTTCATTTTTCATTTACTCTCTACATCTTTCATTTTTAACATTTTATGTTTTACAGCTTTTTTGATGCTGCTGGCTAGCAAGCTTAAAAGGAATCATCGTCATCAGTAAAAGGGAAAAAAATTCATTTTAACTTTTTAAGAAAAAACATAATATTTGCATATTTTAAGTGCGAATATATTGTGCTTTTATATGTATTTTTTTTTTTTTGATTTGTTTCTTGCAGTTTCTTTTTGGTTATAAATTTCGTTTTATAAAGTACTTTAAAACCAACAACAGCAGTAGTAGCATTATAAATCCCCAAACATGTTATACAACTGTTTGCTCAATGGACTGCATATATTAAGGATATTCCTAGTTTATGATAGAGAAAAGAATCTGTGCAAAAAAAAAATTATGACATTTATTAGATTTATGTATAGATTTCCTCAAAACACTACTAACACATTGTCTTTGTTTGTAAACAAATCGTTTCCTTTATTCTTAAGGTTCTTCATGTATTTTGTTGTGCATGAAGTATTTTTAAATAAATGTGACATGGCATATTGCCTTTAACCTTACTGCACAATTCAAGTACATCTGCCTCTCCCCTGCTTACATATGTACATTCAGATATGACGCAGTTTTGTGTAAAATAAAAAAAATATATATATAAAAATTTATAATATTTATCTTGCTGTTTTTTGTTTAAACAAAGCAGAGTGTGTAGAGAAAAAAAACTTTTGTTTGTTAAAGCAAAACTGTCAGTATTAGATATTTGTTATGTTAAACAGTGCAACGAAACTCATATTTTATTAACATTTAGGAAATTTAAAATTATAATAAAAATTTACAACTTTTTGCTGATTTTTCTAACATTTAAAGCAATTTTAGAACTTTTCATTAGTTTTTGATAGAAACCTTTGACTGTTTTTATTAAATTATTTTAGAAATTTTAAAAATCTCTTGAAAATTTTAGCAGTTAAAGCAGAAAATGTGTAAAAAGTCATAATTATTGTTAATCATACGTCATGTGGCACAAAATTTTGTCCTTCTTTGAAAATCTCAAAAAAATCTGAAATTTTTAATATATTTTTAACTTGTTGTTTTAAATAACGGCTTTTTTATTATATTCAAATGAAATCTTTCTTAATTTTTTCTAAAAGGTAAATTTAACTAAAAAATTTTTAAAATTTTAAAAATTTATAATTTTATATAGATTTAATAAAGGTTTGTTATAATGTTAAAGATTAAAATTATATAGTTGCGAAAACTTTAAAGAGTTTTTATTAATTTGCATTTAATAAACTTGATATCACTTCAAAATTGTATGAGTTAGAGCAGAAAATGTATAAAAAGTCATAATTATTAACAATCATACGTCTTGTTGCACAAAATTAAAAATATTGTTAAAAATCTTTGTTTTTAATGAAATTTAATTTATTATATTAAATACAAGATTTGTTCAAATTTAACATAAAACTATTTTGTTTCTAATATTTTAATATGTTATACTTTACATCAATTATTTTATGCTTTAATGCAATTTTTAAGATCAAGATTAGTTTGTTTTGTAAATTCTAAAGAGTTTTTAGTCGTTTGCTTTTAGAATTTTTGAAAACGTTAAGAAATTGCCGGAGTTTTAAGCAAAACTATGAAAAAACTCATAATTATTATTAATCATACGTCATGTTGCTCCAAATCGAAACTTTTACTAAAAATTTTAGAAAATTAAAAAATTTTTAATATTTTTACAACTTTATCTTTTAAAAGAAAAGTAATTAATTATATTAAAACAAAAATTTAATAAATTTTTTTTTAAAACTAAATTTGTTAAAAAAATATTTTAAATTTTTGGATTTTACCTAGATTTTTTAAGTTTTTTATATTAATTTAAGGTCAAGATCAAATTGTCTTGTAAATCTTAAAAAGCTATTAATCATTTGCATTTAAAATTTTTTAAATCGCTTGAATATTGTTGGAGTTTTAAGCAAAAATATGAAATGAAGTCATAATTATTATCAATCATACGTTATGTTGACCCAAATCGAAATTTTTGCTAAAAATTTTAGAAAAATAAGAAATTTTTAATATTTTTAAAACTTTTTCTTTAAAAAAAATGTAGTTAATTATATTAAAACAAAAATTTTATAAAATTTTACTTAAAACAAAATTTGTTAAAAAAATATTTGATATTTTTGAACTTTACATCGATTTTTAAAGTTTTTTATATCAAAGGTAAAAATAAATTTGTTTTGTAAATTTGAAAGAGTTTTTATTCATTCGCTTTTAGAAATTTTGGAATCGCTTGAGCATTGTTGGAGTTTTAAGCAAAACTATGAAAATAGTCATAATTATTATCAATCATACGCCATGTTGCACTAAATTAAAACTTTTGCAAAAAAATTTTAAAAATTAAGAAATTTTTAATATATTTTAAAACTTTTTTGTTTTAAACGCAAAGCAATTAATGATATTAAAACAAACATTTAGTCAAATTTTTTTTTTAAACTGAATTTGTTAAAAAATATTTGAAATTTTTGGACTTTATATCGATTTTTAAAGTTTTTTTTATTAATTTAAGGTCAAGATCAATTTGTCTTGTAAATTTGAAAACCCCCTTTCAAATTTACATTTATTCACTTGCTTTTAGAATTTTTAAAATCGCTTTAACATTATTGAAGTTTTAAGTTAATATATGAAATAAGTTATAATAATTAATAATCATACGCCATGTTGAACCAAATCGAAACTTTTGCCAAAAATTTTAGAAAATTAAGAACTTCTTAATATTTTTAAAACTTTTTTGTTTAAAACGTAAAGCAATTAATGATATTAAAACAAAAATTGAATAACATTTTTCTCAAGACTAAATTTGTTAAAGAAATATTTGAAATTTTTGTATTCGATTCGATCGATTTTTTAAGTTTTTATAACAATTTAAGGTCAATATCGATTTGTCTTGTAAATCTTAAAGAGCTTTTATTCATTTGATTTTAGAATTTTTAAAATCGCTTGAACATTGCTGGAGTTTTAAGCAAAAATATGAAAAAAGTCATAATTATTATCAATCATACGTCATTTTTAACCAAATCGAAACTTCTGCTAAAAATTTTAGAAAATTAAAAATTTTTTAAAATATTTTAAACTTATTCATTTACATAGAATCTTATTTATTATTTCAATAAAAATTTTTGATAAAACTCATCTTAAAACTTAACTCGTAGAGAATATTAGCAATTTTTGGACTTTACATAGATTTTTTAAGATTTTCTATAACATTTTTAAGGTCAAGATCAAATTGTGTTGTAAATGTTAGAGTTTTTAGTCGTAAGCTTTTAGAATTTTCAAAAACGTTTGACAATTGCCGGAATTTTAAGCTAAAATGTGCAAAAAGTTATAATTAATAACAATCATACGCACTGTTGAACAAAATTAAATTTTGTAGAAATCATAGAAATTAAGAGAAATTTTAAACAATTTTTTAATACAATTTTAAATTAACTATTAAATTTTAATATTTTGAACATGGTTTTTAAAATTTAATCAAATACTTTTTAAAAATATATAAAAATTCTTTTAAAAACACTGTTCTATTATTTGATATATTACAATAAATTGTAGTTTAGAACTTCACACACAAACTTATCCAGAAACATTTACTCGGATATAAATTGTTGTAAATGTGGTGTTTAAATTTGTGTCACTTTGCATGTTGATGATATATCACCAATTTCTCTTGCTGCTGCTGCTTCTGCAGCTCAAGAAAACAAGAGCAAGTTATCAACTAAAGTTACTAATATCTTGCTGCATACAGATTTAAAGTGTTTTAACAGAAATATATGAATAAAGGAAATATATATATAATCTACACTTTAGCACTGTAGATATCTATAAAAACAAATAGTATTTGTTTTCAAAAATAAATATTCTATTACAAAAAAAACTGGCATTTTGTATTGTATATAGAACAAAATATATTTACATATTTCTGTGTGCATTGAAGACAAGATAAATGTTGTTATGATGAGTTATGACTATTACCACCATCACCATCATCATTTTCATCATATTTTTCTCTCAAAAATATATTTTTGTTGAAAGTTTCCCCTCACATAGTGTTGTTGCTTTCATTTTTGTTTCCCTGTTGTTAGTGTTTTTGTTTTGTTTGTGGTTAGATTTCATTCAAAAGATACTCATTCATATTCATATAAAGTGAGTTATTATTTTTGCAAAAAAAAAAGAAAAAAACACAAAACCACAAAACGGATATTTATGTTAAAGATGCTTAAGATATATTCGGTTTTAGATGACTTATTTTGTAGCATATATACATACACACATACACACACAACAACAACTCAATTATGAGTTGAAAAATTTAATATTGCTGTTGAAATATAGTAAGATAAATTATAATTGAAAATTGCCATAAAAAATGATAAAATACCAAAATTAAAATTTAATTAATTTTTTAATGTTTAAAACAAAATTTGTGGGTTTTTGAGGTGAAATCAGGGGAATGGGTTGTAAATATTTAGGCAATTAAAGAAGTAAAGAATCTTAATTAGTTTAGATATTCAAAATATCTGTTGAAATACTAAAGTTATGAGGAAATTTGTAAATTTAGTCATAATTAATATCAATCATACGCCCCCTAATAGTTTGCTTTTTAAAAGCAAATTTTTGATAAAATTTTGAGTTTTTCAAAGGATTAATTGGTGGTTTAACTTTGAAACCGCAATTGTTAGTATAAAATCAAAAACGTTGGTGGTTTGAAATTTTTTAAAAAAATTGTTTTTTGGGAAAAAAGTTTTTCAACTTTAGTAAATTTTAAAATTTCTTAAAATGTGGCGTTTAGTACTAAAAAAGTTATTTGGTCGTAAATACCTAATGTCAACGTTAAAAAATGTTCTAAGTATTATTCAATTCTTCTGAAATTATTTATAAACAGTAAAGTTATGACAAAATTATGGAAATAAGATGTAAATATTATTAATCATACGCTTCGTAGCACTTTAAATTAAGAAATTCTGTACTCAAGACATGTCTAACAATTTGTATAAGTTTAATCAATGTTTACTAAATAAACAAGAATGTTTAATTTTAAATTTTGAAAACTCATCGCTATATACGAGGGTTGTTTAATAATTTTGTTTAAAAAATTAAAAAAATATTTATCATACGTCTAGGAATACTATTCGCTTTAAGAGTAAACTTGAGGTAACTAACTAACTAAATTTTCTCTCAAATCTCGTATAATAATTATAAAATAGTTTCACTTAAACTCCTATGAGACTTAATGAACTTTATGTATATAATTATTCCATTTATCTACGAATCATTTCAAAAACAAAACACGTATTTTAAGAATTTATTTAGCAGCATTCTAATCTATAGTCTAGTCTAAAGTCTAGTCTATAGTCTTGTGGTGGTTATTGTTATATACAATACCACAACAATTAAAAAAAAAAAAAATCATATAGTAACTTTTGATATTATACACATATAAACAAAATATTTTTTTCTTTAAAAAATAAAATTATTCTTAAAACTGATTTTAAACTGAAAACAAATAAAATAATTTTTAATTAGTTATTAACAATAACAATTGGTGACCCCGAGAATGTTAACACATACCCCACATAGATCAAGGAGTACTGAGAGAAGCCATTCACTCGATTTAGTCAAGGCATATCATCAGATACCTGTAAATCCCGCTGATATAGAAAAAACTGCAATTGTAACACCTTTCGGACTATTTGAATACCTTAAAATGCCATTCGGTTTACGTAATTCTGCTCAGAGCTTCCAAAGGTGGATGGACAATATTTGTCGTGATTTAAATTTCGTATACGTATACATTGATGATATTCTAGTAGCGTCAACTTCAAAAGAAGAGCACTTAAAGCATTTAGATATACTTTTTCGACGTTTAAACGATAATGGAGTAATCATTAACCCTAGCAAATGTTTATTCGGAGTATCCGAATTAGATTTTTTGGGATATCACATTTCAGAAGATGGTATTAAACCCATGCAATCAAAAATTAAAGCAATTCTAGAGACTCCAAAACCAAATACGTTGGAACAACTTCGTCGGTTTCTTGCAACAACCAATTACTATCGAAGATTTATGCCACATGCAGCACACCACCAAATTAAACTGAATGAATTTCTAAAAGGATGTAAAAAGAAAGATAAAAGACAAATTAAATGGACTCCTGAGACAGAAGAAGCATTTAAAATAATAAAAAATGATTGTGCAAATGCTGCTTTGCTAGCATATCCGGAAATGGATTCTGAAATAGCTCTCAAAGTTGATGCTTCTAATATTGGTATAGGGGCAGTTTTAGAACAGAAAATGAAAAATGGATGGCGACCATTAGCATTTTTCTCTCGCAAACTTTCACCCTCTGAACAAAATTATAGCACATACGATAGAGAATTATTAGCAACGTACGCAGGTGTCAAACATTTTAGATTCATGTTAGAAGGACGAAATTTCGCAATATATACGGATCACAAACCTCTTATATTCGCTTTTAAGCAGAAACCCGAACGTGCAAGCCCAAGACAAATCCGTCATCTAGATTTTATATCTCAATTTACAACAGATATAAGACATGTGCCCGGTTCTGAGAACGTAGCAGCAGATTATTTGTCCAGATCAAGTGAGATCGAATTAATTAACTACGAGACTATGGCAGATAATCAAAAGAACGACGAAGAATTGAAAGAAATTCTAACTGATCAAAAAGCTACTCAACTAAAGCTTAGATTAATTAATATTCCAGATTCAAATAAAAACATTTATTGCGATATAACTAACCATAAGTCACGTCCATATGTTTGCAAGAATCAAAGACAAGAGGTATTCCAAAAGATTCACGGTTTAAGTCACCCAGGAGTACGAGCTTTCCGAAAACTTATATCTGATCGTTTCGTTTGGCCCTCAATGAATCGAGACATTGCTCAAATGGTACGAAAATGCGAACATTGCCAAAAGGCGAAAATTTCGAAGCACGTGAAGTCGTCATTAGGAGTTTTTCCAATTGTGTCCGAACGTTTCTCTGAAGTACATGTAGACATAGTAGGACCTCTCCCCCCAAGTCAAGGTAAATGTTATCTCCTAACCTGTATAGATAGATTTACAAGATGGCCTGAAGCAATTCCTATAGAAAATATATCGGCTGAAACTATATGTGATGCATTTTATAGCTGTTGGATCTCTAGATATGGATGTCCAAATAAAATAGTTTCTGATCGTGGACGACAATTCACTTCAAATGTGTTTGCTGAATTAGCTCAATTCATAGGTGCTCAACATATTACAACAACTTCGTATCATCCACAAAGTAACGGTTTAGTTGAAAGAATGCATCGCACATTAAAAACAGCCATAACGTGTTATAACACTCACTCATGGACAAAAATTTTACCAACAGTTCTTCTTGGGATGAGAACAGCACACAAAGAAGATTTGAAAGCGTCTGCAGCTGAATTTCTTTATGGGGAAAATTTAAAACTACCTGGTCAATTTTTCTCCGATATTAAAGGCAAACAACCTCAGTCCAACTTTTTACTACAACTGAAATCAACAATGGAAAATATTCGTCCTGTAGCTACATCTCATCATTGCTCTAAAAAACCATTTATATATAATGAGTTATCAAATACTCCTAAAGTATGGATACGCAATGATGGAATATTAAAACCATTTTCCAATAAATATAGTGGACCATATGACGTCATTGAAAGAAATGAAAAATATTATACTGTAAAGATTGGAAAGAACACTGACAAAGTTTCAATTGACAGACTTAAACCGGCGTTTATTGAGGAAATAATTGCAGAACCAGGGAATAACCCCGAATCACCAAGATGTATAACATTTTCATTAGAAAGGGGGTAATGTGGTGGTTATTGTTATATACAATACCACAACAATTAAAAAAAAAAAAAATCATATAGTAACTTTTGATATTATACACATATAAACAAAATATTTTTTTCTTTAAAAAATAAAATTATTCTTAAAACTGATTTTAAACTGAAAACAAATAAAATAATTTTTAATTAGTTATTAACAATAACAGTCTAATCTATAGTCTAGTCTATATTCTAGTCTATAGTCTGGTCTATAGTCTGGTATATAGTCTAGTCTATAGTCTAGTCTGTAGTCTACTCTATAGTCTAGTCTATAGTCTAGTCTATAGTCTAGTCTATAGTCTAGTCTATAGTCTAGTCTATAGTCTAGTCTATAGTCTAGTCTATAGTCTAGTCTAAAGTCTTGTCTATAGTCTAGTCTATAGTCTAGTCTATAGTCTAGTCTATAGTCTAGTCTATAGTCTAGTCTATAGTCTAGTCTATAGTCTAGTCTATAGTCTAGTCTATAGTCTAGTCTATAGTCTAGTCTATAGTCTAGTCTATAGTCTAGTCTATAGTCTAGTCTATAGTCTAGTCTATAGTCTAGTCTATAGTCTAGTCTATAGTCTAGTCTATAGTCTAGTCTATAGTCTAGTCTATAGTCTAGTCTATAGTCTAGTCTATAGTCTAGTCTATAGTCTAGTCTATAGTCTAGTCTATAGTCTAGTCTATAGTCTAGTCTATAGTCTAGTCTATAGTCTAGTCTATAGTCTAGTCTATAGTCTAGTCTATAGTCTAGTCTATAGTCTAGTCTATAGTCTAGTCTATAGTCTAGTCTATAGTCTAGTCTATAGTCTAGTCTATAGTCTAGTCTATAGTCTAGTCTATAGTCTAGTCTATAGTCTAGTCTATAGTCTAGTCTATAGTCTAGTCTATAGTCTAGTCTATAGCCTAGTCTATAGTCTAGTCTATAGTCTAGTCTATAGTCTAGTCTATAGTCTAGTCTATAGTCTAGTCTATAGTCTAGTCTATAGTCTAGTCTATAGTCTAGTCTATAGTCTAGTCTATAGTCTAGTCTATAGTCTAGTCTATAGTCTAGTCTATAGTCTAGTCTATACTCTAGTCTATAGTCTAGTCTATAGTCTAGTCTATAGTCTAGTCTATAGTCTAGTCTATAGTCTAGTCTATAGTCTAGTATATAGTCTAGTCTATAGTCTAGTCTAACTAACTAACTAACTAACCAACTAACTAACTAACTAACTAACTAACTAACTAACTAACTAACTAACTAACTAACTAACTAACTAACTAACTAAGTAACTAACTAACTAAATTTTCTCTCAAATCTCGTATAATAATTATAATATAGTTTCACTTAAACTCCTATGAGACTTAATGAACTTTATGTATATAATTATTCCATTTATCTGCGAATCATTTCAAAAACAAAACACGTATTTTAAGAATTTATTTAGATTACACTGGTCTACAATGAAATCTTTAAAAAATATTTATTATCAGAAGTAGCAACGCGCTCAAGTGGATATCACGTGAAAACTGGTCATGCTAAAGTAAGTACTGTCCTTATCATGCACTAACATTCAAGGGATCAAAAAAATATTTATTTTGTAGACCAGTGTTATTTGTCATAAAATAATTACCAACATCAACTCAAAAGTTGTTTCCTCATTTCATCTTTTTTCTCTTACTTGCTGTCATTTGAACATACATGCATACAGTATGTTCAGCAGCAAGTTCTTAACTTTTTATTTAGTTTTTGCTATTGACAGACTTCAATTTCATTTCATACAAAATGAATTGAATTCGCAGTTTTGTTTTTGAACTAAAACTGAAATTGAAAAATGATTTATGATTTTGCACTAAACCCTAACCTAATTTTTAGCATTTCTCTTTCGATATCAACTAGAACATTTTCCAACTATTTAGTTAAACTCCCTAAATGTATAAAAACCATTTTGCTTGAATTAAAATCCAAAAGAAAAAAAAAACGCATATATACTTTTCTATGAGACTCTTGGTACAATTAAATTATTTAGTTTACAGCATGAAAATGAGTCAGCAAATGTTATTTATTCTGAAAATAGAAAGTAATTTTTTTTGTTGTTTTCGTGGCACAACATGTTGGTAGTTGTAGTAAAACCATTGAGACTAAATTACTTTATGTTATTCTCTTTTTTTACTCTAGTTTATTTTTGCAACATATTTTTTATTTTCATTTAGTTTGAACACGAAGAAAAAAAATACATGTTGCAAACAAACATCTTTTACACATCAGTGAATAAATTGTTGAAAATTACATCATATTTGCCACATCATGGCAAACATTAAACATGAAAATATCTATGTATTCACATGGAATACATAAACTTTAGAATAGGAAATAGAAACCTTGTAAAATAGAAAATTTCCTCTCAGGAGGTTATAATTAAATTTAGATAAAGTTAGCTCAAAACGAAAGTTATTTACTTAAATATTAAGAGAAAACATAAATAATAAATTAGGATTTGTTATTGGAATTTCAGTTGAAAAGTAGCAATATGTTACCAAGTCATGTCGTGCCAGGTTATTGTTAGTGGTTGTTGTTGTTTTTTTGGAATATGTTTAAAAACAACAAAGTTATAAAGAAAATTGGAAAATTATTAATAATTAAATATTAATCATACGTTACCTTGCACAAATTTTAAAACATTTGACTCTTAAGGAAATTTTGAAAATGAAGTTCTTTTGCTTATAGTCTAGTCTATAGTTTAGTATATGGTCTAGTCTATAACTTAGTCAATAGTCTAGTCTATAGTTTAGTTTATAGTCTAGTCTATAGTCTATAGTTTAGTTTATAGTCTAGTCTATAGTCTATAGTTTAGTTTATAGTCTAGTCTATAGTCTATAGTTTAGTTTATAGTCTAGTCTATAGTCTAGGCTATAGTCTAGTCTATAGTCTAGTCTATAGTCTAGTCTATAATCTAGTCTATAGTCTAGTCTATAGTCTAGTCTATAGTCTAGTCTATAGTCTAGTCTATAGTCTAGTCTATAGTCTAGTCTATAGTCTAGTCTATAGTCTAGTCTATAGTCTATGCTATAGTTTAGTCTACATATTTATGTGTGCATTTTGTATTAGAAATCGTTTGGGGTTTAACATTGTATTTCCTTTAAAATATCGCTTAGAAGTTAAACCTTTACACCCTAAATTTACCCCCAAAAGCTTTTTACAATCTTTGAGAAACAATTTTCACATACTTCACCATTATTCTTTGTAAAACTTGTAGTTTCGAATAAAAATTTAAAACATTTATGTAAATGACAAATGTTATCGCAGTGTAACCATTTTACATATTACATACAAAGCATTGGGAAATTTGCTTGCCACCGCAATACTTTCTCACACTTACATGTGTATACATAGCGAAACTATAAAATTTACAATATTCAAATGAGGGTTTTAGCAAAATAAAATGTGTTAATGCAGGGAGTTTTGAATTTGAATAATAGACATTTGTACATTTGAAAAGAGCATTGACATATATTAAGAAAATAGTAGCAATAAGGGGGTATATTTTATTTTTTGATAGACTGTAAAGTTTGAACAGTGACAGAAAGAATTTTTAAGAATTTCTTGATAGAAAAATTTAGCTTTTCTCGTAAAAATATCATCATTTGATACTTGTTCTTATTAATTTTTTAATTATTTGAATTTGTCTAACGATCCTCGTATTTCTTTGCCAAGAATTTTATTTAAACTTTAATTTGCTTTAAAATTTTCATTTCCAACTTGAAAATAATCCTAATTTGTTTCAAAATGAATAATTTTTTTGCAAATGTCTACCATGACGTATGATTGATATTAAATATAGTTTGTTTTACATTTTCAGCCTTAATTGTTTTATTTTTCAACAGATTTTTAAAATTTTAACTGCAATTGAAAGTTAAGACCTACAGCTTTATTATTTGTTGATATTTTTTTTTTACCAAATTGTCTGCTCCATCCTCGTATAGTGTTTCAAACTTTAAAAATATATTTAATTGCCGTTTTTTTTAGAACAATAAGATAAAATGTTTCACTTACATCTGTTACAATTGTATTTGAGTTATAAATTAGTAATAAAGGTTTTAGTGAATTTTTTTTGAAAAATTTCTTATAACGACCCTCGTATTTTCAAAAATTTGTTTGTTTTTAGCTTTATTTTTAGTTTAAAATAAAAAAAATCTCTGATATTATTTAAAAAAAAGTTATTTTATATAAAATAATATGATGACGTATAATGATTATTGTTTATGTTAAAATTATTCTCCAGGGCGTATGATTGATATTAATTATGCCTTATTTTACATTTTCTTTTATAATTTTGTTATAGTTGCAAAGATTTTACCATTTTTAATGCAATTTAAAGCTAAGACTTTTGCTCTTTCTAGTTATATGATTTTTGAAAACTAAAATTTACACCTATCCCCAGTTTATGTTTTTAAAGCAAAAAAATAGTACTGATTTAAAAAATTTGTATTTTTTGTAAAAAAATATTTTTAAACCTTAAGAAAAAACTTTTTTAAACTGAAATTAAAGAAAAAAAATATATTTAAAAATTTACACCATGACGTATGATTAATATTAATTATGTTTTTTTTTAAATTTTTTTCATAATATTGTTATTTTTGTACAGATTTTTAATTTTTTGAATGCAATTTAAAGCTTAAACTTTTTGTTTGTTACACCTGTCCCTCGTTTATAGTTTTAAGATAGATTATTAAATTTTGAAAAAGAAAATATTTTTTTATATTTTATTAAAGAATTCATGATTTTTCTTTAGTAACTGTAATTTTTCGTAACGAATAGTCACACCTGTCCCTTATTTTTCGCTTTAATGAAAAAAAATTTAAAATTAAAAAATTAATAAAAAATTAAAAAAAAATAAATTTTAAAGAGTTTTAGGCTGGATTGTTTGAGTCTAACGAGGAACAGAAATGTTCTCACAAAAAAAACTTTTAAATATTCAAAATTGTTCAAAAATTAAGAAAGTTATAGACGATTTAATGAAAAAACTTCTAATTAATATCAATCATACGCCTTGTTATGGCATTTTAAACAAAATCTTAAAAAATTAACTTTTTCGCTTTAAAGAAACAAAATTTTGAAGAGTTTTAGTCAAAAATTTTGATTCTAATGTGAAGCATAAATGTTCTTCCTAAAAAACACGTTTAAATCTTTAAAATAGTTTGAAAACTAAGAAAGTTATAGGCGTTTTAATAAAACAACTTCTAATTAATTTCAAACATGCGCCTTGTTATTGCTTTTTGAGGAAATCTTAAAAATTACCTTTTTCCCTTAAATCTCTTAATATTTTTCCCATTTATCGCTTTAAAGAAACAAAATTTAAAATTTTGAAGAGTTTTAGTCTAAATTATTGATTCTAATGAAAAACAGAAGTGTTCTTATAAAAAACATGTTTAAATCTTCAAAATTGTTTATAAATTAAGAAAGTTATAGACGTTTTAATGAAACAACTTCTAATTAATATCAATCATACGCCTCGCTGTTATATTTTAAAGAAATCTTAAAAAATTACCTTTTTCCCTTAAATCTATTAATAATTTCTTAAAATTTGTAAAATTTACACCAAATTTCTTTAATTTAACTAAACTTTTAAACACATTTACCTTAGATTTCCTTAATTTTCCTGTTAACAAAATTTTACATATAATTTGCTATGCTAATTCCTGTGATAAGTATATATGTATTTATGCTAAAATAATATGGGTGTTAAAATTTACTAAACCATATTATTTGCTTTTCAGCAATATTTTTCCCCTTTTTTTCTTCATAGGGGCCACGAAAAATATTGTCAACTGTGAAAATTTTCACAACTTAGCTGCTTTATTTTTAACGATATTGTTGGGGTTATTTGTAAAAACCATAATGATAATTTCTGTATATGCATACGCTCTCTTCATTTATAGAAAATTTGCAAGATTTATTCATACAATGCATTTATTATTTTGTCTGTTGTAGCTGTGGGTGTGTGCTGCTGCTGTGTGCTAAAAGTGTGATAAAATTAATTTGATTTTTATGTTTATTTCAGAGATTTTTTTTGGTGTGTCTTTTGTTCTTTTATTTAATTTGTTTAATCTTCACTCACTCATGTTTCATACATTTCATTCTTTAGGAATTAAGACTTAAATATTGAATGGTGTAATGTTTTCATTTAGATAATGTTAAAATTTATAAAAATTATGTCTATTTTTAAGGACTACATCCATTTTTTTTAATTTTTCAGATACCTTATATATTTACTAAATTTACCACTCGACCCTCGTACTACTTTCTACAAATTTATAAAACATTCTCTATACTACCATAGACAAGTTTTTAAATATTAAAAACTCTTTAATTTAACCTCAAATAATTAACTTTTTCAAATTTGTATAACATGACGTATGATTGATATTAATTATGACTTGTTTTACATTTTTGGTCATAAGTCTTTTATTTTTCAACAGATTTTTAAAATTTTTAATACCATCAAAAGCTAAGACTTAAAGCTTTCTAGTTATAAGAATTTTCTTTACTTAACATTACACTTCTACCTTAAAAAACGCCTTAAATTACAAAAAAACTAAAATTTTAATATGAAAATACTTTTTGTCTTAATTAAAAACTGTTTGTTATTGTTGTTATAAAAATAATTTTTACTAGACTTGCATACATATTTATTAAGGTTGTGGACCTTTTTATGTTTATATATGTAACAAAAATTTGTGTTTCTTGTATTTGTTCCTCTTTATCTTTAAATCGGATTAATAATTTAGTAAATCATATTCTAGTTTTAACTTCTGTACAACCCTTTCTTTTTCTCTCTTTACTTTACTCTCTGGTAATAAACTCTAACAAGTTTTGTCACAAATTCTATTCAATTTAAGTAGTTTTTGTTTAGTTGTTTACTTTATAGTTGCTATTTTGTTTATATTTATTCTTATTTTTCGAGTATTTGTTATTGTTGTTCATTATATTTTTTATTTTGCTTTATTTTAATTAAAAACTCTTTAGAGTAGTTTTGAAAGAAGAGACTTTCGACATTGCAAAAAAAATAATACAAGAGATTAACACAAGAACCAATCAACATTAAACTCAATTAACACTTTAACTAAGGGTTATTTTGTCTGTTTATTTTAGAATTTATTTCAGAGTATTTTACCAAATAATCAAAAATAAAACAAAACCAAAATAAGTCTGGTAGAACAAGAGCTCTTAATTTAGATAATATTTTAATGATTTAGTTATATTACACTTTAACACATATTGTATAAAATTTGAAATAACAATAACTAATCTCTCTTAATACTATTTAATTTTAAACAAACAGTAATTTAAACTATAAATACCTTTTATTAAAGGGATGTTGGTTTTATGAGCTGCTTATCGTTGTCTTAAGTTGTAAATCCTTTTGGATTTTTATCATTTAATCCGTGTTTTTTGACCCTACTTTTTTTAGCTGGAAGTAAAAAAAGAAAAAAGGATAATATATAAAACTATATATAAACTAATAAAAATATTATATTTATGCTGTAAAAATGTCAGTTAATAATATTCTAAAATTTAAATCATAGCCGTTTATTCAATGGTTGTCTAGTGGACTGTTTAGTACATAGTCTAGTGAATATTCTAGTGAATAGTTTAGAGACAAGCCTAGTGGAAAGGCTTGTGATTATCCTAGTGGATAGTTTAGTGCATAGTTTAACGAATAGTCTAGTGGAAAACTTTGTGGAAAATCTAAAGGATTGTATAGTGGATATGGTAGAGGACTATCTAATGTATAGTGTAATGGATATACTAGTAGGTAGTGGAACGGATAGTCGATAAGAAAGCCAGGTAGATAGTCTATTGGATAACCGAGTGTATAGCCTAGTGAAAAGGATAGCAGATAATCTAATAGATAGACGAATGGAGAGGCATGTGTACTGGATAATCGAGTGGATAGTCTTGTGGACAATCTAGTCATAGTCTAGTCATAGTCTAGTCATAGTCTAGTCATAGTCTAGTCATAGTCTAGTCATAGTCTAGTCATAGTCTAGTCATAGTCTAGTCATAGTCTAGT
>NC_060952.1:91528704-91540091 GCF_022045245.1 Lucilia cuprina | reverse complement strand
GTCTAGTCATAGTCTAGTCATAGTCTAGTCATAGTCTAGTCATAGTCTAGTCATAGTCTAGTCATAGTCTAGTCATAGTCTAGTCATAGTCTAGTCATAGTCTAGTGGATAGTATAGTCGATAGTCTAGTCTGTAGTCTAGTCGATAATCTAGTCGATAGTCTGGTCGATGGTCCAGTCGATAGTCTAGTCCATAGTCTAGTCGATAGTCTAGTTGATAGTCCAGTCGATAGTCTATTCATAGTTATCCATATACTAAAGTGCGCTATATAATAATGTATGGTCCGAACTACTAACTGAACTCTTAACTATACTATAGACTTAAATATGACGTAAATTATAAATTTTCGACAACTTTAAAATACGAAATGTCAAATATTCAAATTGCAATATTATTTTTCCATAAAAATGTGATTTTACTTTAAAGCTGTCGCTGTGGTTTCTGTCATGTATTTTTAAATTTCTGTTTGAGTTTCGATTAAAATGACATTTGATTTGCCACGCAATTGTGGTGACAAATATAAATTTTATTAAACTAATAACGAATGACAGAATTTCGTATTTCAATTGTATTTGAATGTGAATTTTGAATTTTCAACAAAAAGTGCATGATGTGTAGAAAAAACAAAAAGAAGTAAAGAGATGAATGCAGAACATAGAAAATGTACTTTCAAACATGATTTGTTAAAAAAGACCCTAAATTTCAAATGTCATGCTTTACTAAACCTTTTTTTAACTTTTAATAAAAAAGACACATGATAATACGTAACACATGCCTCAAGTTACTTTATGTTTTTTATCTGTTGCTATCAAAATGTTTTTGTTTTCAATAAGTAAAAGTAAAATGTCAGCAGATTAATGAAGCATGCTAAGGTCATTGAATAAGACAATAAAAAACAACCCAAATAACCTCACCTTTTCCTTCGACTAAAACAAAATAATTAGTTCTGTTAAATATTATTTATTGTGTATAATTTTGATTATCTATCTTTACCACTTAATTGTCATTTCAATAAATCATAAAGTAATTTTTCATAAATTTAATTATCTGTTTAAAAACGCCCCCATCTGTTTAAAGGGACATTAGACTTTTAGTTGTTTTTTTTGTTTCTGCCAACATTATGTGGTCATTGAAATAAATAATAAATTTGATATTCTTTATATTTGTAGCATATTTGTGGTTGTCATTGTGTAATTGACATCTGCTGCTTTTGAGAGTAAAAGAAAAAAATGTATAAAATGAAACAATTAAACAAAATCAATTAAACACATACTGTGATTTATAAATAAATCAAACAATTATTTTCATAATTTCCAATCGAAAACAGTTTGAGAGTTTTGTCAAATATTTGAATTAATAATAATAACACAAACAGCAGCATCATCAAAATCATCTTTATAATCGATGTCATTATTAATATGTTAAATGATAACTCTAGTGGAATGTGTCAGGATAACAATGTTTGTAATTGATAAATTAATTATTTATGACAGCTTGGGGTATTTATTATAAATTTATAAACACTTGATATAAAGTAAGTGGAAATTTTGAAGACAGGAAAATTAAATTTTTAAAAATAACTAGAAGGATCTAATGAAATATATAGTCCAGTCTATTCTATAGCTGAGTTTAGTCTAGTCTGTAGCCTAGTCTATGGTTTAGTTTATAGCCTAGTCTATAGTGTAGTCTATAGTGTAGTCTATAGTCTCGAGATTATAGTCTAGTCTATAGTCTAGTCTATAGTCTAGTCTATAGTCTAGTCTATAGTCTAGTCTATAGTCTAGTCTATAGTCTAGTCTATAGTCTCGAGATTATAGTCTAGTCTATAGTCTAGTCTATAGTCTAGTCTATAGTCTAGTCTATAGTCTAGTCTATAGTCTAGTCTATAGTCTAGTCTATAGTCTAGTCTATAGTCTAGTCTATAGTCTAGTCTATAGTCTAGTCTATAGTCTAGTCTATAGTCTAGTCTATAGTCTAGTCTATAGTCTAGTCTATAGTCTAGTCTATAGTCTAGTCTATAGTCTAGTCTTAGTCTAGTTTTATAGTCTAGTCTATAGTCTAGTCTATAGTCTAGTCTATAGTCTAGTCTATAGTCTAGTCTATAGTCTAGTCTATAGTATAGTCTATAGTCTAGTCTATAGTCTAGTCTATAGTCTAGTCTATAGTCTGGTCTATAGTCTAGTCTATAGTCTAGTCTATAGTCTAGTCTATAGTCTAGTCTATAGTCTAGTCTATAGTCTAGTCTATAGTCTAGTCTATAGTCTAGTCTATAGTCTAGTCTATAGTCTAGTCTATAGTCTAGTCTATAGTCTAGTCTATAGTCTATAGTCTAGTCTATAGTCTAGTCTATAGTCTAGTCTATAGTCTAGTCTATAGTCTAGTCTATAGTCTAGTCTATAGTCTAGTCTATAGTCTAGTCTATAGTCTAGTCTATAGTCTAGTCTATAGTCTAGTCTATAGTCTAGTCTATAGTCTAGTCTATAGTCTAGTCTATAGTCTAGTCTATAGTCTAGTCTATAGTCTAGTCTATAGTCTAGTCTATAGTCTAGTCTATAGTCTAGTCTATAGTCTAGTCTATAGTCTAGTCTATAGTCTAGTCTATAGTCTAGTCTATAGTCTAGTCTATAGTCTAGTCTATAGTCTAGTCTATAGTCTAGTCTATAGTCTAGTCTATAGTCTAGTCTATAGTCTAGTCTATAGTCTAGTCTATAGTCTAGTCTATAGTCTAGTCTATAGTCTAGTCTATAGTCTAGTCTATAGTCTAGTCTATAGTCTAGTCTATAGTCTAGTCTATAGTCTAGTCTATAGTCTAGTCTATAGTCTAGGTCTATAGAGTAGTCTATAGTCTAGTCTATAGTCTAGTCTATAGTCTAGTCTATAGTCTAGTCTATAGTCTAGTCTATAGTCTAGTCTATAGTCTAGTCTATAGTCTAGTCTATAGTCTAGTCTATAGTCTAGCTAGTAAATATAGTCTAGTCTATAGTCTAGTCTATAGTCTAGTCTATAGTTTAGTCTATTCTAGTCTATAGTCTAGTCTATAGTCTAGTCTATAGTCTAGTCTATAGTCTAGTCTATAGTCTAGTCTATAGTCTAGTCTATAGTCTAGTCTATAGTCTAGTCTATAGTCTAGTCTATAGTCTAGTCTATAGTCTAGTCTATAGTCTAGTCTATAGTCTAGTCTATAGTCTATTCTATAGTCTAGTCTATAGTCTAGTCTATAGTCTAGTCTATAGTCTAGTCTATAGTCTAGTCTATAGTCTAGTCTATAGTCTAGTCTATAGTCTAGTCTATAGTCTAGTCTATAGTCTAGTCTATAGTCTAGTCTATAGTCTAGTCTATAGTCTAGTCTATAGTCTAGTCTATAGTCTAGTCTATAG
This sequence comes from Lucilia cuprina, assembly GCF_022045245.1. Lineage (NCBI taxonomy): Eukaryota > Metazoa > Arthropoda > Insecta > Diptera > Calliphoridae > Lucilia > Lucilia cuprina. The sequence goes on along the minus strand of NC_060952.1, from coordinate 91,536,714 downwards.
TCTAGTCTATAGTCTAGTCTATAGTCTAGTCTATAGTCTAGTCTATAGTCTAGTCTATAGTCTAGTCTATAGTCTAGTCTATAGTCTAGTCTATAGTCTAGTCTATAGTCTAGTCTATAGTTTAGTCTATAGTTTAGTCTATAGTCTAGTCTATAGTCTAGTCTATAGTCTAGTCTATAGTCTAGTCTATAGTCTAGTCTATAGTCTAGTCTATAGTCTAGTCTAAAGTCTAGTCTATAGTCTAGTCTATAGTCTAGTCTATAGTCTCGTCTATAGTCTAGTCTATAGTCTAGTCTATAGTCTAGTCTATAGTCTAGTCTATAGTCTAGTCTATAGTCTAGTCTATAGTCTAGTCTATAGTCTAGTCTATAGTCTAATCATAGTGTAGTCATAGTCAGTCATAGTCTAGTCATAGTCTAGTCTTTGCCTTGTCGTATGTATAAAGTAGTTTATTGTGAACAATTAAATGTTATTCTAACTAATTAAACTATCCTTTAATTATTCATCCATTTCATAACACTTATACCATCTGCCAGGTATTTTTAATAATTTGATTAATTTTCCATATCAATTACATTAATTAAAACAAAAATATTTATTGTATAAATTTTTCTCATAATTTAATACAACAAATAAATTTGCTATGAATGTTTTTGCTGTTAAATGAAATTTCTATATAAAATTTTGTTTATTTAAAAATTTATGCGAAATAGATAATTTTAACAATGTAATAATAAATACAAACAAATTAATTAATGTAAACAAATAATCAGACAAATAAACACAAATATTTATTGTGAAAGTGTTTTTGGAATTTTTATTTTTTAAAACACTTGGGGTGGGGTTTTATTTAAATTTATTGTAATTAGTGGTAATGAATTATGTTTAAAGGATTATAGATGTTAAATTTTATATAAATAATTTACAGTCTTTGAATAATTTATATAGAGGAGAAAAAAATAAATATTTAGTTATTAAACAATTAAAATATTTGTGGTGCAAAATTTAGTATTTTGTTATTGATTGTTATAAAACACTTTGCTTTTAGTGAATTTCAATAGAATCTAAATTTTGTCTCCCTAGACGTATGATTAATATTAATTATGCCATTTTTGCTAATTTAAGCTGTGGTTGCTATAGTTTTCTAAGAAATACAAACAAACCTTAACTATTTCCATTTTTATAATTAGAAATTTAAAATAACTATATTTTTTTTCATATATTTCATAAAATGATAAGAAATCATTTAGTTTAAATTTAGTTTATTAACAATTTCTTGTTTGTTTTTTTCTTTTCAGATTCCTTTACACTTTTGTCTTGTGCAATAAAAAGTAAGTCATTTTATTATCTTTATTAATAAATAAAACACAAAGCTCTTAATTTCTTCTCCTTAAAAAACAAAAAACATTTTTAAAAATGCCAAGAATTTCTTTATTTGACTTTCTTTTTGGTTTACTCTACGGCGCCAAAAACAATTCTTTCGAAAAAAATGTTAAATAAACTGGAAACGAAACTTGTTTCGTGAGATTTTTGTTTTTTTTTAATGCTATGGTATTATTTGGGACACTTAATACAGTCAAAAAAAGAAAGAAAAAGAGTTTTATAAGAATAATAAATAATAAACAAAAAACTGTACAAAAAATATCCCATGAATAGTACCTTATGTGCTGCAAAATCCAGCCATATAACAAGTCTTTAGTGGCAGCAACTTCAGCTCCTACACATGCTAACTTTGCACAAACAAAAGTATGAAACTGCATGAGTATGTTGGCTGCCAACTTGCTAAGAACTTGTCATGCAACATATTGGTGGCATTTTTATACTCTTTTGTAGTTTTTTTTTTTTACAAATTTTGGCTAAAAAAGTGGCCAAAAAATACAAAGGCGTCATAAGTAAGTTAAGGGGGAAATTTTAATTAAAAAAATTTACTATAACAAATATACTCTTTTACAATTTTTTAGAATTTCATAAAAATATAAAATTGTCACCTCAACGTATGATAAATATTAGTTGTGATAATTTTATTCATGTAATGTTTTTCATGTGAACTGACTGGATGTTTATTAATATACGACATACAACGATAATATACCTGTAATGAAAGAAAATTTGGAATTTTAGTGAACATTTTTTAAAATTAAAACTTTTAATTAATACAGATTAGGGATTATACTAAAGATTAGACAAGAGACTTTACTGCACACCAGAATATAGTATGAACTATATACTAAACTGTAGAACAGACCATAGATTATACTTCAGATTAGACTAAGACTATAGACTAGACTATAGACTAGACTATAAACTAGACTATAGACTAGACTATAGACTAGACTATAAACTAGACTATAAACTAGACTATAGACTAGACTATAGACTAGACTATAGACTAGACTATAGACTAGACTATAGACTAGACTATAGACTAGACTATAGACTAGACTATAGACTAGACTATAGACTAGATAGACAGAGACTATAGACTAGACTATAGACTCGACTATAGACTAGACTATAGACTAGACTATAGACTAGACTATAGACTAGACTATAGACTAGACTATAGACTAGACTATAGACTAGACTATAGACTAGACTATAGACTAGACTATAGACTAGACTATAGACTAGACTATAGACTAGACTATAGACTAGACTATAGACTAGACTATAGACTAGACTATAGACTAGACTATAGACTAGACTATAGACTAGACTATAGACTAACTATAGACTAGACTATAGACTAGACTATAGACTAGACTATAGACTAGACTATAGACTAGACTATAGACTAGACTATAGACTAGACTATAGACTAGACTATAGACTAGACTATAGACTAGACTATAGACTAGACTATAGACTAGACTATAGACTAGACTATAGACTAGACTATAGACTAGACTATAGACTAGACTATAGACTAGACTATAGACTAGACTATAGACTAGACTATAGACTAGACTATAGACTAGACTATAGACTAGAACTATAGACTAGACTATAGACTAGACTATAGACTAGACTATAGACTAGACTATAGACTAGACTATAGACTAGACTATAGACTAGACTATAGACTAGACTATAGACTAGACTATAGACTAGACTATAGACTAGACTATAGACTAGACTAAGACTAGACTATAGACTAGACTATAGACTAGACTATAGACTAGACTATAGACTAGACTATAGACTAGACTATAGACTAGACTATAGACTAGACTATAGACTAGACTATAGACTAGACTATAGACTAGACTATAGACTAGACTATAGACTAGACTATAGACTAGACTATAGACTAGACTATAGACTAGACTATAGACTAGACTATAGACTAGACTATAGACTAGACTATAGACTAGACTATAGACTAGACTATAGACTAGACTATAGACTAGACTATAGACTATACTATAGACTAGACTATAGACTAGACTATAGACTAGACTGTAGACTAGACTCTAGACTTGACTATAGACTAGACTATAGACTAAACTCACCTTGATCTGGTATTTTGTTCTCCCTATGTTCCGCTCTTTGCTTTTAACAAATCTCATATCTATTTTGTTAGTTTTCGTGTCAAACACCACCACATGAAATCTTTGTATTTCAAAAATGTTATTACTGGAAAATGTCATGTTACTTTTTGCTAGCAGGTCACTTTTTTTTTTTTTGCTTTTGGTCTCTTATGTTTGTGTTATTTTGTAATATTCTTCGTTCGTTTGCGTATTTATGGATTTTTGTTTAAAGGCATGTCAGTTTGTGAAAATTTTTGACTTTTTTATTATGGCCGTGTCTGCAGCTCATAAAACAACAAATAATGAAATAGAAAAACACAAAAATTGGATAAGAGAAACAAAGTTTAAATAAACATGCATGAGAGATTTGTTAACCAAAATCGCAGAAGTTGTTTTTAAAAAAACTTAAATTAAAAAATTTTAATTAATTAAGAAAATTTTGAGTTAATGGGTTTAAAAAATATTCAAAATCTGTTGCAAGATGTAGGAATTGTAGGTAAATTTGTAAAAGTAATTGTAGTTTATATTAGACATACGTATAGATGAACAAAATGTTTATTTTGTTTTAGAAATCGAGAATACTTACTTTAAAGGATTCAAATTAAAAATTATTTTTTCCTAGATTTTCTATACCAGGACGTATGATTAATATTATTTATGACTTTTCTACATTACTAGCTTTAACTTGGGCCTTTTTTAAAACATTCAGAAATAATCAAATAATAAAATGCAAATTTTTTATTTCTTTTTATTGTTTAATTTAATAATGTTCTTTAAAATTAAAATAAATTTAATAAAAAACAAACTTTTTTATTTAAAAACAAATTTCTCCCTTAAGCTCAGTTTGCATAATGTGATTAGGTTTGAAAACAACGAAAAAAATGAACGTATTTATTGTATGCCCTTCTTTATTTGGGGACCTGAAAGCGAGTGTATTTTACTTATTTAAATTGATAGAATACAAATCATTTGTTGGTGGGAATTAAAGGGAAACATTATATATATTTTTTAAAACAAACAGCGAAATACAATTTTTATTTATAATTCAACAGGCATATGTAGTCAATGTGATATTGATTGAAATAAGGAGAGTTGTATAGAAAGAAAATAAATAAATTTTGTAAAAATTTGGTTGTTAAAAGAAAAATTTTAATTTAAAATTTTTATTAAATTACTTTTAGAATTTTCAAAATCTTTAGAAAAAGTCAATAATTTTTACAAATAATAGTCAACTTAGCAAGGATAACTATTAAAACATTTAATGCTATTTTAAATTGAAATGTTTTCTGTTATAAACTTTTGAAATTTTTGAAAACCTTTAAAAATTGACAAAGTTATAAACGAAAATATGAAAATAGTCATAATTAATATTAGTCATACGTCCTGTTGAACAAAATATTAATTTTTGTAAAAATCTCGGAAATTGTTAAATATTTAAAAAAAAATGTTTAATAAAATAGTTCAAAGCACTTTCCAAGCAAAATTATGAAAAAATACATTTCCTCATTTGCTGTTATTATAAACGAGAATTTTGCCAAATTATTTAACAACTTTAGATTAAAAACTTCATCTCAACCTTAATTCCAACACAAAACTCCCCCTATATTAATAAAATTTATAAACTGATGCCACGCATTTAAATAAACGCATTTTTGTAAATATTTCTCTGTCATTTGTGTTGGTTTTTTTTTTTGCTGACAAACCTTTTAATTTAAATTTTTAATACTCATGTATTCGTGTCACTGTTATTCTATACAATTTTAATTCCAGTTTTTTAAACATGACTGTTTTTTTCAGTCAAGTTTTAGCAACCTTTTCCTTCCCACACCTTAATATTTTGTATTTTGTAAATTTTGTTTTTACAGGTTTTGTGGTTTCCTAGGGCTCTTAAGGGAATTGTTATTTTGTTTATATATATTTTTTTATTTTGAGTTCCCGCCAAAACCAAGGCAATATTTTAATAAATTTTTATTTTCCCAACCCATAGGAGTGAGTGGCGGCGGTAAGCTAAGTGCTTGACGAGATTATTAAGTTGGTAAAAATGGTGAAAAAAATCACTAAATGTTTGCAATTTTTTTATTAAATATTCAAATTAAAGAGATGAAAAGTTTAAAAATTTAATAATAAAAACAAACGGGAAAGTTATGAAATAAATATTAAAGAGGGTTAAAAAAATATATAATTTCCTGCCTTTGAACATAAATTTTATTATCAAATCTTTCAAAAAAGAACAGATTCCCCTAAAAACTGCATTCATAAATGTTTAAGGATTTATTATTAACTTTAAATAGGTTAAACAAGGTTTTGTTTTCCTTATTTAAACTACATTTTGTTTTTGTTTTCTTTAAACTTACAAAATTTTCTCTTTTATACTTAAACATTACATTTTTCTAAAGGTTCCAATGTGAAAAACATTGTCATTATTGTCAAAAACAAAAACAACAACTTTATTATTATTATTGTATTTTTTCATGCCTGTTTTGACTATAAAAAAAATAACATTAAAATTTTCCAAAAGGAAATCCCATAACAATTCAACCAGATGAACTCTAACAACCTTTTGGCAACAACAAGAACTGATACTTGATCACATAAGTAGTATAGCGAGGGAAAGAGCCAGAGATGGGAACAGAAAATCTTATTAAAAAAATATAATCTAGGCTATAGACCAGAAATTAGACGTTAATCAAGACCATACTATAGACTAGGTTAGAGACTAGAATATAGACTAGACTAATCTATAGACTACACTATGGATTAAACTGTAGGCTATAGACTAAACTATCGACTAGACTACAGACTAGACTATAGACTATAGACCAAACTATAGACCATAGACTACACTATAGACCAGTCTATAGACTAGACTATATATTAGACTATAAACTAGACTGTAGACTCGAATATTGACTAGACTATAGACTAGACTATAGACTAGAATATAGACTAGACTATAGACTAGACTATAGACTAGACTATAGACTAGACTATAGACTAGACTATAGACTAGACTATAGACTAGACTATAGACTAGACTATAGACTAGACTATAGACTAGACTATAGACTAGACTATAGACTAGACTATAGACTAGACTATAGACTAGACTATAGACTAGACTATAGACTAGACTATAGACTAGACTATAGATTAGACAAATTTATACAATAAATTCTTTGTTATTTTTTAATTTTTTTTTTTAATTTTGATCACCTTGACGTATGATTATTAATAATTATGAGCATGATCTTTTAAGCTTAAATTTTTAGTAATAATAAATCAATGAAAAAAGTTGTCCATCCCTGCATTAATGTGTTTCACGTATATTATTTTGAAGGGCTTCTACCATTTGTGCTGAAGAAAAATATATAGAGGAGTCTTTAATGCTTAATTCCTTTTGCTCATTCCCTTTCTTCTGCTTAAAAAAATAAACCAAAGCCAAGTTAGCGGTAGATGGCAAGTGTTGGAATGTAGGTTTGTATCATATTGTGTGTAAATAAATAAATAAATAAATTTTGTAAGTGTGTTTGTGTTTATTTGTATTTAACATTATTTTAAATTAAGTTGTTGTTTATAGTCTGTCTGTCTGAATTATAATAAAATGGTCCTACTGTCTCTATCTTTTAGGGGTTTTATTCATGTTTACTTCGACCATTATTCTTCTAACTGTGTTTGTTTAATTTTTTGGGAAAAAATGGCAAAACAACAACAAAATCATAAAAATAGCGATATAAATTTTCTAAAATAATGTGGTGTGTTTAAATGTAGAGAAAATAAAAACACATTTACAACAACATTAAAACCAACAACAGCTTAACACACACTCAATTTAAATTGCAGCAATAAAAGGGCAAAAGAAAACACAACCAACCACTCAAAACAAACACATTTATTTAACCATGTAAAATACCAAAAAAACAAAAAATTACAATAACATTTTTAATGTAAATAATGAAAAAGGAAGATCTTTTCGGTATTTTTTTGTTTGGTGGAGCACAGCAGGAATTTTACCCCAAAACTTAATTCTCATTGTTAGTCTAAGTGTTATACACGGTGTACCTTTGTTTAACTGTTTAAGAGTAAGCAGCTTAATGATGAACGAGCTTTTAAACGTACTTTTAAATGTTTGTTTTGTGGGTAAGAGTATTTTATTGGTCGACCTTTTAATGGCTGAATTTATATACGAAATGTAAATGAATATATTTTAATTTCTTACATTGTGAAATGGAAATGTTAACATAAACAAATACGTAGAAGAAAATCATATATATTCTAGTTTAAAGTGTAGTCTATAATGTAGCCTATAGTCTAGTCTATAGTCTAGTCTATAGTCTAGTCTATAGTCTAGTCTATAGTCTTTTCTATAGTCTTTTCTATAGCTAGTCTATAGTCTAGTCTATAGTCTAGTCTATAGTCTAGTCTATAGTCTAGTCTATAGTCTAGTCTATAGTCTAGTCTATAGTCTAGTCTATAGTCTAGT
>NC_060952.1:91522655-91528604 GCF_022045245.1 Lucilia cuprina | reverse complement strand
GTTCAGTTCTAGTTCAGTTCTAGTTCAGTTCTAGTTCAGTTCTAGTTCAGTTCTAGTTCAGTTCTAGTTCAGTTCTAGTTCAGTTTTAGTTCAGTTATAGTTCAGTTAAAGTTCAATTTTCTATTTTAACATATTATTACTATTTTCGGTAAGAAAAAGTTCTTTATTTATCCATAATTAACAAAAATATTGATGATAATTATTTTGTATAAATCTGTTGTTTTATTTATTGTTTATTGAATTTAGTTCATATTTATTTATTTGTTTAATTATTGTTATTTTTTTTTAATGACACACTCTTTTTTTTTTTTTGTCTTTAAAACATCATAAATTTGTGTTTTTTTTCGCTTTTGATTCGTAAATGGAAAACAAATTATAAATATTCAAACGTAGATGAATAATTACAAACATAAATACAAATTTAAAAAAAAAAAATATTAAACATTATTGAGTCAGCAATCACAAAAAGTGTGTTTAAGAAAAAAAAAAAAAAAATCAACTTAAACCGGCTCCTCCAAAAATTGTCTTAAACCATAAGACTTCAACATTCCTGTTGTTTACTTGGTGCGAAGGACTAAAAGTAACTATTAAAAAATTTATGGTAAAATTTTAATAGTTTTGAACTATTTATTTAGCATATCTCCATTTTAAAGCTTATATTGAAAATATTTAGAAACTCTTTGGAACCGAAGGACCAAATGTTTTTAAATTTTACTTAAAATTATTTCTAATACTCAAGTCCAAATTTAACTAACAAAATTTTTTTGGTGCCGTTCTATTGCAAAATATATGCAAATGTTTTTTTCTTCTCAAATTTATAGCGGCGTCAGTCGCATCCGTTACATATTTGTATTAACATTTCTATAACATCTGCACGCCATGTATGTATGTATGTGTATGTGTGCATATGCTTTTTTTCTGCTATTCATATCTCTTTTTGCCATTTTCGTTTTAACATATTTTTTTCAACAAATTTTTTTCTGCCCAAATAAAACTCGTTATAATTCATATTAACTTGATAGCGATTTTTGTGTGTCCGTATATCTATCTGTCCATCTATATGTGTTGTAATTTATATTTTATGCTGCATTTGCAAATTTTTTTTTTTGAGGGGAGAAAAAAGAATAATAGTCACATGACAGAGATTTTTTTGCACTAAGTAGTTTTTATGATCTCTCTTTTCTCTATATAAAATCGAATTATTTCAAAATTCTTAGAAATTTTTTGGGGAAAAATGCATTTTTAAAATCCACAAATGTTGTCTAAACTGTAGTCTGGACTATATTCTAAACTATAGTCCAAACTATAGTCTGGACTATAGTCCCAACTATAGTTTCAACTGTAGTCTGGACTATAGACTTAACTATAGTTTCAATTGTAGTCTCAACTATAGATTCAACTGTAGTCTGGACTATAGTCTCAACTATAGTCTGGCCTATAGACTTAACTATAATTTCAATTGTAGTCTCAACTAGTCTCCAGACTATAGTCCAGACTATAGTTAAAACTATAGTCCAGACTATAGTTGAAACTATAGTCCACACTATAGTCGAAACTATAGTTGAGTCTATAGTCTAGACTATAATTGAGACTATATTCCAGAGTATAGTTGAGACTATAGTCCAGACTACAGTTGAGACTATACTAAAGACTATAGTCCAGACTATAGTTGAGACTATTGCCCAGACTATAGTTGAGACTATAGTCCAGACTATAGTTGAGACTATAGTCCAGACTATAGTTGAGACTATAGTCCAGACTATAGTTGAGACTATAGTCCAGACTATAGTTGAGACTATAGTCCAGACTATAGTCCAGACTATAGTCCAGACTATAGTCCAGACTATAGTCCAGACTATAGTCCAGACTATAGTCCAGACTATAGTCCAGACTATAGTCCAGACTATAGTCCAGACTATAGTCCAGACTATAGTCCAGACTATAGTCCAGACTATAGTCCAGACTATAGTCCAGACTATAGTCCAGACTATAGTTGAGACTATAGTCCAGACTATAGTTGAGACTATAGTTCAGACTATAGTCCAGACTATAGTCCAGACTATAGTTGAGACTATAGTTCAGACTATAGTTGAGACTATAGTCCAGACTATAGTTGAGACTATAGTCCAGACTATAGTTGAGACTATAGTCCAGGCTATAGTTGAGACTATAGTCCAGACTATAGTTGAGACTATACTCCAGACTATAGTTGAGACTATAGTCCAGACTATTGTTGAGACTATAGTTGAGACTATAGTCTGGACTATAGTTTTTACTATACTCTTTATAATATTTTTATAGCTTTTTTGTAATATAAAAATTTAACGTTCTAATTCTGTTCAACAAAAAATGCTCACACCCTGTTTAATTTTTTTTTTGTTAAAAATTGGGCTTGTTATTCTTTTGTTTAAAATATTTTAATGATTAAAGACATTTTTTTTGTTTGTTTTTCGTTTAATTTTTATAACATTTATTTACATTAAAATCAACAACAATGGCAATAAATTACATTAAAATATATTTGAATTTATGCTTGAATTATTTTACTCTCACTGGTCAAATTGTATGCCCTGAAGTATACATTTCCACCTTTAATTTAAATAATAATTTAATATTAATGATTTTAACATAAATACTTGGTCGGAATTTTTAAAACAATGAAGCAACAAAAAATGAGTGATAATTAAAAAAACATGTATTCATGAATAAACTATTTTTCGAAAAAATATTAAATTTCTTTAATTCAGAAATAAATAGTGAAACGTTATAACAAATATTACAATTTTGAAGTTTTTTAATAAATTGTCTACTGGTCTTATTGTTCTACTTGATTACAAAATGTAATTAAATAAGAAAACTATATAATTACGTTAAAAAAATCAGCAGAAAAAATGAACACCTTGACACACTTGATTGAGTCACTTTAATATATGTTTTTATTTAAAAACCTTACACAGCATGAATCATAATTTTAAATAAAAAAAGTTAAATAATAAATTATTAATGAAAAAATGCTAAAAGCTGATGATTTAATTAAAAATGTAAAACAAAAAATAATGTAAACAAAAAATTGTTTGACTCATGCTTCAAAAAAACAAATTCCTTATCTTCATATTGTGTACAATTTGGAGTGTACTCTAAAGTGTCCAGTCCATAGTTAATTATATAGACAAGTCTATAGTTTAGCCTTCAGTCTAGTCTATAGTCTAATCTTGACTATTGTCGAGTCTAAAGTTTATAGTCTAGACTTTTCTAGTTCATATCCTAAGTTCTAATTTCTAGTTTCATTAAAAATATCGAATTTTGGAAGCCGAAAAGTGATCACAGATTTTCATCCTTTTGGCTGTAGCTCTTCAAGTTTAGCCAGAAAATGGACTTTTATGTTTTTACTCAAAATGTCGAATTTTGGATGGAAATAAAAGTGATCACAGATTTTCATCCTTTTGGCTATATCTCTTCTAGTTTAGCCAGAAAATGGACTTTTATGTTTTCACTCAAAAATTCAAATTTTGGAAGGAAATAAAAGTGATCACAGATTTTCATACTTCTGGCTGTAACTCTTCTAGTTTAGCCAGAAAACGAACTTTTATGTTTTCACTCAAAAAGTCGAATTTTGGAAGGAAATAAAAGTGATTTTCATCCTTTTGGCTGTAACTCTTCTAGTTTAGCCAGAAAATGGACTTTTATGTTTGCACTCAAAAATTCGAATTTTGAAAGGGAATAAAAGTGATCACAGATTTTCATCCTTTTGGCAGAATCTCCTCTAGTTTAGCCAGAAAATGGACTTTTATGTTTTCACACAAAAAGTCGAATTTTGGATGGAAATAAAAGTGATCACAGATTTTCATCCTTTTGGCTGTTAATCTTCTAGTTTCGCCAGAAAATGGACTTTCATGTTTTCACTCAAAATGTCGAATTTTGAATGGAAATAAAAGTGATCACAGATTTTCATCCTTTTGGCTGAATTTCTTCTAGTTTAGCCAGAAAATAGACTTTTATGTTTTCACTCAGAAAGTCGAATTTTGAATGGAAATAAAAGTGATCTCAAAAATTTTCATCCTTTTGGCTGTAACTCTTCAAGTTTAGCCAGAAAATGGACTTTTATGTTTTCACACAAATAGTCGAATTTTGGAAGAATAAAATAAATAAAAGTGATCACAGATTTTCATCCTTTTGGCTGTATCTCTTCTAGTTTAGCCAGAAAATGGACTTTTATGTTCTCACTCAAAAAGTCGAATTTTGGAAAGATATAAAAGTGATCACAGATTTTCATCCTTTTAGCTGTATCTCTTCTAGTTTTAACTCTTCAAGTTTAGCCAGAAAATTGACTTTTATGTTTTCACACAAATAGTCGAATTTTGGAAAAATAAAATAAATAAAAGTGATCACAGATTTTCATCCTTTTGGCTGTATCTCTTCTAGTTTAGCCAGAAAATGGACTTTTATGTTCTCACTCAAAAAGTCGAATTTTGGAAAGATATAAAAGTGATCACAGATTTTCATCCTTTTGGCTGTATCTCTGCCAGTTTAACCATGAAATGGACTTTTATGTTTTCACTTAAAAAGTCGAATTTTAGAAGGAAATAAAAGTGATCACAGATATTCATTCTTTTGGCTGTAGCTAGTTTAGCCAGAATATGGACTTTTATTTTCTCACTCAAAAAGTCGAATTTTGGAAAGATATAAAAGTGATCACAGATTTTCATCCTTTTAGCTGTATCTCTTCTAGTTTAGCCATGAAATGGACTTTTATGTTTTCACTCAAAAAGTCGAATTTTGGAAAGATATAAAAGTGATCACAGATTTTAATCTTTTTGGCTGTATCTCTTCAAGTTTAGCCAGAAAATGGACTTTTATGTTTTCACTCAAAAAGTCGAATTTTGGAAGAAAATAAAAGTGATCACAGATTTTCATCCTTTTGGCTGTAGCTCTTCTAGTTTAGCCAGAAAATGGACTTTTATGTTTTCACTCAAAAAGTCGAATTTTGGATGGAAATAAAAGTGATCACAGATTTTCATCCTTTTGGCTGTATCTCTTCTAGTTTAGCCAGTTTCTAGTTTCTTTTCAATGGAAATATTATTTATCAAAAATTTAGCTAAATAAATAATACATGTGCCATTTTTAGCTCAACATTCAAGGATCTTTTACATTCCTTTTGATTTATTTATATGTATGGCTTTTTTTTCATATACATACATACATACATACATACATACATACATACATACATACATACATACATACATACATACATACATACATACATACATACATACATACATACATACAAAAACGATTTTCATATATGTTGAATACAAATGTACAACACTGATTGATTTGAAATTAATGTGAGTGTGATTACTTTTGTGCTCTATTCTCCCTTTTTTTCTTTTCGCCTTCTTTGTTCAGTCAGAGCAGAATAGTAAAAATTGAAAACAAACCAAAAATAGTGATAAAAGAATCGAATGAATATTGTACACGTTTCATGTTATTTATTGGTTTTTGATAAAAAGTCGACATGACAACCGTGTTGCCATCATAAACAGTTTTTTTTATTTTAACTAAATGGTTTGACAACAATGAGTTCTGACGAGTAGAGTTAAAAGGGAAGAGAGAAAAGTAAAAATATATAGAAATATAGCCAAAGTGCAGCAAACATGCATGATTTAATTTATGGCGAAATTCCAAAACGAACAAAATTTTCAAGGGTATTACATTTACTTTAAAATTAAACAAAGGAAAATAATGTTTTTTTTTTAATAAAAATTATTAAAAAGGATAAACTGAAAACTCTGTAGGACATATTCAGAAATTTTTGAAAATTTTCAAAAACTTAAAAATACTAGATAGACTAGACTATAGACTAGACTATAGACTAGACTATAGACTAGACTATAGACTAGACTATAGACTAGACTATAGACTAGACTATAGACTAGACTATAGACT
>NC_060952.1:91520651-91522555 GCF_022045245.1 Lucilia cuprina | reverse complement strand
ATTCTATAGAACAAGTATCGATCGATATTTGTTCTATTCTATAGAACAAGTATCGATCGATATTTGTTCTATTCTATAGAACAAGTATCGATCGATATTTGTTCTATTTTATAGAATATCGAACGATATTTGTTCTATTCTATAGAACAAGTATCGATCGATATTTGTTCTATAGAATAGAACAGTTATCGATTAATAGCATTAATAGCGAATTTCTAAGTAAAATCAACTGCTCATACATATGTATAAGATAAATTTAAATATTTACAAAGCAGCTTACGTGTATAAAAATGTCTGTGTATTTGTGTGTGGAAAAGATATTAGATGTAAAACCACAATTGTGGTTTTAGCTTTTCAATTCTCTGAAATCATTTATATGATTTCCCCCACATACTAGAAAGAAAATTAGCTACAACTTGTCTCAAATATCGTTTTTATTTGTGGTAGAGTATAATTTTTATACAATTACATACATAGAAACGTTTATAAAATACTTTTGTTTTTGGTTTGTAGTTTTTTTCCAATTTAGTTTTATTTATGTGGTTGAAAAATAAAATTCTAAACTCGTACACAAATAAGCCTTAACTACGAAAAAAAGAAGAAAAATCTAACTAAAGTATCTATATAAATGTCTAAAAAAGTATCTAGACCGATTTACCTACATTCTCACAATATACAACTGCACAATAACAACAGGAAAGAGATACAGTCATTCGTTCATTTATTTATTCATTCTACTAAATCTTAAAGGTACAACTGATTCAATAGCGTATTGAAAGTGTGTCTGAAAAGAAGATGAAAATACTATTTGCTGCACTGACACAAACACACGCTGCACATTTGGTTAAAAAAACTAAGTGGCATTAAGCTAAAGCACGTACTTTTATGCTGGATTTTCATTTTTATTTTTTTTTCAATTTATTTTTACTTTATTTCTTGTTATTTTAAGTTATTTGGCCAAATATATAAAACTACTTTACCACTTTCATATCTTTTTGCAAATGAAATTTTAAATTATAAATAAAAAAACTGCAGTGAAAGGAAAATAAATCCTTGAAATGATCCAAACTAAACAGTAGATGTTACGAAAATAAATTTCTTAAATGCTGTGTTCGAAGCTAAATATTAAAATCAAATGGAAGACAACAAACAGTTTTAAGCTTTCTTAAAGGTCTTTTATTGCAGATACTAAAATTCTACGAATTTTATATCTTTGTTTAACATAATGTTGTTTTTAATTTAAACACGTTTTAAGAGGTTGATTTTAGTTTTCTTTTTTATTTTTATTTTATCAATTTGCTAAATTAAATTAATGCAGAATTCCTGTGCTATTCATAAGTTAAAGTTTTCTTCATTCCCTTTTGCTTTTCTAATTTATTACTTTTGATTTTATCTTATTGATTATACAAGTTTTAATTAATATAACTAAAAGTTATGATGGTCGATAGGAAATTTTGCTTACAAAGGATATAATTATCAATTTATGTTCTATAATTTCATCTTAGTTAAATCTATAATCTAGTTATTGTCTAGTCTGTCGTCTAGTCTATTTCTATCGTCTACTCAATACTCTAGCCAATAATCT
Organism: Lucilia cuprina; assembly: GCF_022045245.1. Classification (NCBI taxonomy): domain Eukaryota; kingdom Metazoa; phylum Arthropoda; class Insecta; order Diptera; family Calliphoridae; genus Lucilia; species Lucilia cuprina. The sequence continues at coordinate 91,520,970 of NC_060952.1, read as the reverse complement.
AGCCTATAGTCTAGTCTATAGTCTAGTCTATAGTCTAGTCTATAGTCTAGTCTATAGTCTAGTCTATAGTCTAGTCTATAGTCTAGTCTATAGTCTAGTCTATAGTCTAGTCTATAGTTTAGTCTATAGTCTAGTCTATAATCTAGTCTATAGTCTAGTCTATAGTATAGTCTATAGTCTAGTCTATAGTCTAGTCTATAGTCTAGTCTAATCTATAGTCTAGTCTATAGTCTAGTCTATAGTCTAGTCTATAGTATAATCTATAGTCTAGTCTATAGTCTAGTCTATAGTCTAGTCTATAGTCTAGTCTATAGTCTAG
>NC_060952.1:91518135-91520551 GCF_022045245.1 Lucilia cuprina | reverse complement strand
CTATAGAATAGAACAAATATCGATCGATACTTGTTCTATAGAATAGAACAAATATCGATCGATACTTGTTCTATAGAATAGAACAAATATCGATATCGATAACTGTTCTATAGATAAAAACATTTTCGTTCATAACCAATTTCACACAAAAATTTCTCTCATTAAATTCCAATTTATTTCTCTGAATAAAATTTTATTCAGAGAAAAAGATTCAACAATAACATTGAAAAATTTTTAAATCATTTCATTATAAAAACCTTTGAAAAACAAACGTCTGCCCACTGCAGCACAACAAAATTTCGTATGCAACACGCACAAAATAAACATTAAAATGGAAAAAGAAAAACAACAATTTAAAATAAATAAAATGCTATTCTGAATTAAAAAAAAAAAAACAGAAAATAATGATTCTATCCTCTTACACAATATTTGAATTGTTACATGTTTATATGACAAAAACAACAATAAACAATGTGCATTTAACATATAAACAGACAAATGAGTAAAACAGTGTATTCTGCTTGTAACTATGTGGAGTTTGTATGTATATTTTTTAAACTATATATGTGTGTGCGTAACTTAACATTACGTAGAAATTTTGCAATATGTATATAGTGAATAAATCTATATAATATATGTACAGATGTACGTGATTTTGTAACAATAAATAATATTACGTTACTTACTCAATTATTCAACAATCATCATCATCATGCTGCTCAATGTTGACAACATTGATTCTTCATTTAAAAATTTTCAACTATTGTAGCCATTGTAATATAAGGTATTAACTCTATCTCTCTCTACCTCCCTCTCCTTTTACAGTTATGTTCTTGCACCAACTCTTCTTGTATAATGACTATTTTACTCTGGAAAATATTATTTGTTTTGTATGAATGTGCATCTGCTTGAGTATTAGTAGTGGCCGTAGTATGCCGTTACGATCTCCCTCTCACCATACAATTACAAACCCATCAAACATTTGCAAGACAACACCGTCGCGGAATAATGTCAGTTAGTTAAATAGTTAGTAACTAAGTTAGCTAGTTAGTTAGTTAGTTAGTTAGTTAGTTAGTTAGTTAGTTAGTTAGTTAGTTAGTTAGTCAGTCAGTTAGTTAGTTAGTTAGTTAGTTATTTAGTTAGTTTCTTAGTTAGTTAGTTAATTAGTTAGTTAGTTGGTTAGTTAGTTAGTTAGTTAGTTAGTTAGTTCTAGGTGACTTCCGCAATACAAAATGCTTGCTGGGTATATAAGTATTTTTGTACTGTATAAATTTTAATTCGATTGAACATTTATATGAGTCGACTGTTTACTAGGGAGTATGTGTGCATGACTACCTGTGTATTTCCTGTGTAAATGACATTTCCAATTCTGTACAGTGGGCGTTTATTCTGGTCAACATTAAATAAAGAAAAATGTGCCTTTCTGCACACCCCTCTCAGCACCTGAAACCATAATAATTCACAGTTTAAACATCCTTTTGAAGTGATTCATGTTTTGAATTTCTCACACCACCTTTTGCTTCACCCTGTTCATACACCACACGCATCAGTCGAAGTTCAGTATATTTTATTGTTGTTTTTCTTTAAAACTTTTCTTATGATTTTATGGCTTTATGCTTTTGCATGAAGTGGAAGGTAATTAATGGTTTTATTATTATTGTTGTTATTATTATACATTATATTATTGTTGCCCTTATTGGCAATGTTTTATGTTGCTACATTATTGTTGTTTATTAGCATTATGCCAACAGCATACGAAACGCAACGAAATTATACAAAAAAATATTGTAAGAAAACCCCCAAGAATTTACAAGTTTTACATAAAAACTCACTTACAGTGTAAACAAACTAACAAAGTCACGCACATCATTTAAAAGACTCAAAACTTATGTTGAAAATCATACATTAATATATAACAAAGTATAATTTCATTTCGAACACAAACAATTCATTCATTTAAATATTGTATCTCTCTACTCCTCTACATGCGTTCACAATTGTGGTTTCGCTGTGTTAAGACGACTCTTTATAAGACACAATCATTAATTATATGGTTAATGAATTTGTGGTAATAGCAGCATTGTAGATGGAATAAAAAGGGCTTTAAACTTAACGGTAAACAGTAATATAACACCAGAAAACATTTAAATCTACATAAATTCTGCACCTACATTTAAGTGAACAATATTTTATGTAATAAATTAAAATAATGTCTGGAATTCACAATAAAAACAGAATGGGTAGCAAGTTGCTTACGTTTATATCAGAATTTATGAATACGTATTATCTAAAAACTCTAAAGACTATATATAGATCAGACTATAGACTAGACTATAGACTAGACTATAGACTAGACTATAGACTAGACTATAGACTAGACTATAGACTAGACTATAGACTAGACTATAGACTAGAC
>NC_060952.1:91514245-91518035 GCF_022045245.1 Lucilia cuprina | reverse complement strand
AAGGGGAATTTTTGATATTGCAGATATATATATACATTTACAATAATGATATTTATTTTATTCCATTACGATGAGGGTAGCGAAGCACACTGGGTATAGCTAGTAATTTATAAAATTATACATTTCTACTGTTTAGCTTAACATTGCATTCAAACGTAGTTGTACTTAATTTATCAACCCTATACTAATTCCCTTAGCTTATGCTTGTTATACATTCTCATCTCTATTTACATATGTAAATCATAAAAAAAAAATAAAAATTTTCTTCTTGTCTTTGTTGTTGTTGTTGCAAAATGCATTATTATTGTTTTCTGTAATTTACGTGCTTTAAGTGTTTGTGTTGTAATGCTTACAAATTGCAATTTTCTCACCCTTTCACTTACTCATACACCTTTTTGACACGTTCGCCAATTAAATTTTAATTTTAAGGCTTTAAATATGAAGGGTAAACGAATGTACATGAACAACTTTATACAAACACTAGCTATACCCAGTGTGCTTTGCTACCCTAAAAGTAATATAAAGAAGAAACAAGTATGAAAGTATAGTCGGGTGTGATCGACCATATGATACTCTACACCTGTATACGAATATTTAAGTAACATTTTGATGGGAGCTTTTTATAGGGGCTAGGGTCAAATGAGGCCCTACAATTATAAAGTTCATGAGGGTCATCAAAGCTAGTATAGAACTTCGGGATACGAGTATATTTAACATAATTATGAACTTAAAAGCCCTATTTGGCGCATTCAGTTTTTAATGGGGACCAGGTGAAATAATGGACCGATCTTAAACATTTGCATCGTCCCTGGGGTAATAGAATAACATTTACCAAATTTCATTGAAATATCTTCAAAATTGCGACCTGTAGTTTGATAACAAGGATCACATGGACGGAAGGACAGACGGACGCAAAGACAGGCGGACTGGCATAGCTAACTCAACTCAGAAAATGTTTCTGAACCGATTTGTATACTTTAAGGTGGCTATAGGAACAATATTATTGTGCGTAATAAACATCAGCACAAACCCAATATACCCTCCCCATTAAAGTGGTGAAAGTTCGCCCGTTATTCTCTAAATGTTCACATGAATGTCAAAGTTCTTAGTGCAGAATTTGCTTACAAATAGAATATGGAAGGTGCCACTCCCCTCATGGGTTGTCCGCCGATTTATTTCCCAAAATATTTACATGGATGTGAATTGTTTTAGATTCTAACTGTAACGGTTTCCAAGATAAACGAATTTTTGTATATAATTTTGTATGCGAGGTGCCACGCCCCCTAAGGCAAATCCGCCCACTTTTTTGGCCTAAATAATCATATTGACACTTAAGTGGCTTCTACAAGATTTGAGGGCTCTAATTGTTATGTTTCCTCAGATATACTGATTTAATATTTTCTTAATAAGGGCGTGGCACGTTGCCCACTTGATATTTCAACATAAAAAGCAGGATATAGTTCTTAACAGACATACAGCAAGACACTGTATGTCATTGACAAACATATATATCTATATATACAAACACACTTTCATATTTTTATACATAGATATCTACATACATATGCGTGTAGGGAGGGAGGTAAAAAGTATCCTCTCTTGGTCACTGTAAATCAAGCTGTAGAAAAAGAAGCATACAATACGCAATATTGTTTTCAAAGGTAGTGATTTAAATGTCAGTTTAAAAAAAGCAAAAAGAGTTTCGTGTTTGAAAGGTTAACATTTCAAAATTAAATATTTTAAATAAAACTCTTTAAATTTTCATTTTGTACCTCCCTAATACAATGCAGTTAATATTACCTAGATATTTTAGCCTTAAACTCAGTCATTTACAATGCAGCAGCGGCGAAGAAAACAACTGCAAAAAAATCTCAACAAAGATCTATTCATTTCGCTTGTTTACCTCTCTAGTATATTATCTTGTTCTATCTGTCACCCCCCTCTCCTCAACCCCTTCTGACTGCGACTTTGGTATACATTGCGTTAAAAAAACCACAAGATTATTATATAGTCAAGGTTTTTTGTTTGTCAGTCGTGTTTGAATGAAGTAAAGTTTTCCCCAATTGAGCTTAATCTTCAAAATGTTTGTAGGCAATCTGTTGTGCAAAAGGTTGCCAGATTTTCTGAATAAAAAAGTTAAATTTTTTAAAAATTAAAAGAAAATCCTTTAAATTAATAGATTTTAGCACTAAATTAACAAATTTAACACTTTTTTCTATTGACTCCTAAAATATTAAATAAAATCCCAATCACTCCCACTTTTCCCCAGAAGTTTAATGTCTTAAAAATTTCAAAGAAAAAACTTAGAACATGATTATTTTACTAGATTAATAACGATTATCACGTTTTAAGGCCATTCCTAAGGAATTAGGCAAAATCCCAGAAACTCCCACTTATTCCCAGAAAAGTTAAATAACAAAAATAATTCAGACAAATGATTTAAAAATAAATATGTTTATAGATAACTAAAGTTAAGCACATTTTCTGTTAATTCCTATTACATAAACACCAATCCCAGAAATTCCCATATATCCCCAGAAAACTACAATCTTAAAAATTTAATTAAAATTAGTATAAATATAATATTTTATAAAATAAAGTAGATAAGTGGCATTTGTTTTGATTACTCCTCCAAAATTAGACAAAATCGCAAAAGTTGCCACACTTCCCCGGAAAATTAAAAATCACTAAAAATTTTATACAATATAGTTTAAACATTACTACTTTAAAAGCTTTGAAATGTCAAGAACTTTTCCTGTACAATTAGTAAAAGTTTAAACATAATCCCATAAATACCCTCATTTCCCCGGAAAACTAAAATCCAAGAAATTTGTAGATTAAAAATATGGCTACAAAAAGAAGACCCTATAGAGGATATTTTCATATTTCATATATTTTAGTTTGTTTTTATTTCAATACAACATCTGGCAACTTTTATTTACATTCTCTGTTATTGTACATAAGCCAGGGATGGCAAATTAAGTGCTATAACAAAAATCTAGATTAAGAATAAAACTTTTTTTACCATGCCTGCTAAATAACAAAAATATCACTTTTAATTTAATTTAACTAATTAAATTTTAATTTTTTTTATATAAAAACCCCTAATACTCCATTTCCATCCCTGTTATATATGTATGTGTGTATTTTTTCCTTCATATCCTTTTTCTTTTCATATAATTCAGCCATAAAGCCCAACAAGTTGTTTAAGCTTATTGCCGAGTTAAGCTGCTGCTTCGCATGATGTTGTTGTTTTAGGCTCATTCTTTGTTGTTCTTGTTGTTGTCGTGGTTGCTATTTAGCATGGCTGCAACAAAACTGTTGTTAGCTAGTAGTTGTAGTTCTTTTTTATCTGTATTATTGTTGCAAACATATTAACATTTTGTTTGCCAATGTCTTGTAATATTTTATTTTTGTTGCCTTGTTTCCACTACAAACAAGCAATCACATGAACACTAAATGTAATGCAGTGGTAGTTTCCTCTTCGTCAACCGAGTGAGAATAAGAGATACAAAGTATTTTGAAAACATGGTGTGTGGTAGAGGGAGGGAAATGGAATTGTGAAGAATAGAACAGGGATGGAAAATTCACTACTCTTTCTAGTTATTACCAAAGCCTAGGGCATAGTCTAGTGGGTAGTCTAGTCTATAGTCTAGTCTACAGTCTATAGTCTATTTTTTAGTCTAGTCTATAGTCTAGTCTATAGTCTAGTCTATAGTCTAGTCTATAGTCTAGTCTATAGTCTAGTCTATAGTCTAGTCTATAGTCTAGTCTATAGTCTAGTCTATAG
>NC_060952.1:91503031-91514145 GCF_022045245.1 Lucilia cuprina | reverse complement strand
GTTCTAGTTCTGTTCTAGTTCTGTTCTAGTTTTGTTCTAGTTCTGTTCTAGTTCTGTTCTAGTTCTGTTCTAGTTCTGTTCTAGTTCTGTTCTAGTTCTTTTCTAGTTGTATTCTAGTTCTGTTCTAGTTCTGTTCTAGTTCTGTTCTAGTTCTGTTCTAGTTCTGTTCTAGTTCTAGTTCTGTTCTAGTCTGTTCTAGTTCTGTTCTAGTTCTGTTCTAGTTCTGTTCTAGTTCTGTTCTAGTTCTGTTCTAGTTCTGTTCTAGTTCTGTTCTAGTTCTGTTCTAGTTCTGTTCTAGTTCTGTTCTAGTTCTGTTCTAGTTTTATTTCGTTTCCCACACCTGAGTTAAGTGAGTGTTACAGTAAGGAGATCCAAATGTACTCATTTTTTCTAAAATAAGAAGATGCAAACACGCAGTGTAACACATGCAAATATGCACGACAGTGAGTAATGAAAACTCTTCAAATGCATTGTGGTGTTAAAATGTAACATTACACGCATTTACAGACACATGAATTCTGTTAGAACTAAAATAACAACACCTTTTGTATTTTAACATTTTCTTATTGTTGTTGTTGTTGGTTTTACATATGACACTAGTACATACTCTGTTTTAAAACCAAAGAAAAAGTATGCTCTAGAAAATATACAAGAAAAATGCTTATGTATGTATGTTTGGTTGGTTTTATGTTTAAATGATGTTTTATTTTCTTTTGTTGTTATTATTGCTGTTGTTGGCTGCTGTTAAACATGCATGTCACATGGCTCAATACCTTTTTTCCTTTCATACACAAGATGATGATGATGCTGTTCTTTGTCTATTCTTTATTTTATTTTCTTTTTTTTATATAGATTTCTTATGTTTAACATTTTTGTTTGGTTTGTTTAGTGAGGTTTTCATTCAATTTCTTTTTTTATAAGAATAAAGCCCTCTTCTTACTTGGTTTCTTGTACATGTTTAAGAGAAAAAAAAAAAAAACAATGTAAATTTTGACTTATGACTGTATTTAACAACTGACTTAAAAAACAATTTTGACTTTACACAGCATGTCAAGTCAAGCTAGGAAAATCCAGTAAAACAATTTTAAAGATATTTTAATACTTAAATATAAGTACACATGTATTGAAATAAGAAATAAAGAAATATCCAAAAGATATATATTTTTTATGATTTGAAAAATATTTAAATTGTTTTTGATAATTCCTAAAGCATTTAATAAGCTCCTAGGAAAGTTGCCATATTACCCTATATGACAAAATTGGAAAAATGTTCAAAAAATGGTTTTATACATAATTATTTTTATAGATTTAACATTTTAAATAAGTTTTCTCTGAATTCCTATTACATTCCACAAAATCCCCAAAATGTCTACATTTCCGCGGAAGACTTAAATAACTAAAATTTTTCAAAAACTAATATAAATATAAATATGTTAAAGTATTATTAAAGTCAGGCAGTTTTTCCAACAATTCCTATAAAATTAAATAAATTCCCTGATGTTGCCACTTTTCCCCGGAAAACTAAAATTTCCAAAAATTAAAAAATAAATACCTTAACAAATTTTAAAAATATTTTTTTATAATAATTTTCTGACAATTCCTTTGACAATAAATAAAATCCCAGAAATGCCCAAATTTCCCCGAAATACTCAAAATTACTGAAAATTTTCTAAAAATAGTTTTATTATAATTTGTTTTCATAGTTTAAGGAAACAAAGCTTATTATTTGCAGATTCACATAACATTAAACAAAATCCTCGAAATTTCCAATTTCCCCGGAAGTCTTAAATAACTAAAATTTTTCACAAAATAATATCAATATAAATATTTTAATGTATTATTAAAGTCTGGCACTTTTTCCAACAATTTCTATAATATTTAACAAATTCCCTGATATTGCCACTTTTCCCCAGAAAAATATATATATACAGAGAACACCGAAATCACCACTTAAAAAAAAAATAGTTTGAATATAAAGATTTTAATAACTTGAGGAAGTAAAGCACATTTTCTGACAAAATTCCTATAAAAATAAACAAAATCCCAGAAATTCCCACTTTTTCCTTAAAACACCAAAATTTCTAAATTTTTCCCGAAAAAAGGTTTTATTACATAAATATTTTATTAGAAAAAGGAAAGAAATTTTATTTTCGGGTTATTCCTAAAGCCTTAAACCAAATCCCAGAAATGGCGATTTTTCCCCAGAAGACCAAAATCACAAATTTTTTGAAAATAATTGTTTGATTACAAATATTTTAATAGCTCGAGGAAGTAAAGCACATTTTTTGACAATTCCTATAATAAAAAACAAAATCCCAAAAATCCCACTTTTCCCCAGATTACAAAACCTATTAATTTTTCCCGACAAAAAAGTTCTAAAATAAATATTTTATTAGAAAAAAAGGAAAAAGTTTTATTTTCGGGTTATTCCTAAAGCCTTAAATAAAATCCCAGAAATGGCCATATTTCCCCAGAAGACTAAAATCACTAATTTTTTGAAAACAATAGTTTGAATATACAGTTTTAATTAGTTTAAGGAATTAAAGCACATTTTCTGACAATTCCTATAATAATGAAAAAAAATCCCAGAAAACCCCACTCTTCCCCAGAACATCAAAATTTACAAATTTTTCTTGAAAAAATGTTTTTAAATAAATATTTTGTTCGAAAAAAGAAAGAAATTTTATTTTAGGGTTATCCCTAAAGAAGTGGCCATATTTCCCCAAAAGACAAAAATCACAATTTTTTTTAAAGTAATAATTTTAATTTTGTTATAGTTAAGGAATAGTTTAAGGAATAAAAGCATTTTCTGACAATTCCTATTATAATAGACAAAATCAAAGAAATACCCACTTTTCCCCCAAATACCAAAATTTCTAAATTTTTCCAAAAAGAAGTTTTAAAATAAATATTTTATTAGAAAAAAAGGAAGAAATTTTATTTGTGGATTATCCTTATTGCCTTCAACAAAATCCCAGATATGGCCACATTTCCCCAGAAGACTAAAATTACAAAATTTTTGCAGAAAATATTTTGTAGATATTTTATTGATAATTCCTATAGTTTTATACCAAATCCCCGAAATAATAAAAACAAATAAAATTTCTTCCTTTTTTTCTAATAAAATATTTATTTTAAAACTTCTTTTTGGAAAAATTTAGAAATTTTGGTATTTGGGGGAAAAGTGGGTATTTCTTTGATTTTGTCTATTATAATAGGAATTGTCAGAAAAGGCTTTTATTCCTAATCTATATATATAAAATTCTAACGTTACTGACTGACTGACTGACTGATTGACTGATTCATCATCGCACAGCCTAAACGGTTAAAGCTAAAGTGCTGAAATTTGGACAGGGGGTTGGTCTCCCACCAAATAGATCATTTATTTAAAAACATTTTTTCAAGAAAAATTTGTAAATTTGATGTTCTGGGGAAGAGTGGGGTTTTCTGGGATTTTTTTTCATTATTATAGGAATTGTCAGAAAATGTGCTTTAATTCCTTAAACTAATTAAAACTGTATATTCAAACTATTGTTTTCAAAAAAATTAGTGATTTTAGTCTTCTGGGGAAATATGGCCATTTCTGGGATTTTATTTAAGGCTTTAGGAATAACCGAAAATAAAACTTTTTCCTTTTTTTCTAATAAAATATTTATTTTAGAACTTTTTTGTCGGGAAAAATTAATAGGTTTTGTAATCTGGGAAAAAGTGGGATTTTTGGGATTTTGTTTTTTATTATAGGAATTGTCAAAAAATGTGCTTTACTTCCTCGAGCTATTAAAATATTTGTAATCAAACAATTATTTTCAAAAAATTTGTGATTTTGGTCTTCTGGGAAAAAATCGCCATTTCTGGGATTTGGTTTAAGGCTTTAGGATAACCCGAAAATAAAATTTCTTTCCTTTTTCTAATAAAATATTTATGTAATAAAACCTTTTTTCGGGAAAAATTTAGAAATTTTGGTGTTTTAAGGAAAAAGTGGGAATTTCTGGGATTTTGTTTATTTTTATAGGAATTTTGTCAGAAAATGTGCTTTACTTCCTCAAGTTATTAAATCTTTATATTCAAACTTTTTTTTTTTAAGTGGTGATTTCGGTGTTCTCTGTATATATATATTTTTCTGGGGAAAAGTGGCAATATCAGGGAATTTGTTAAATATTATAGAAATTGTTGGAAAAAGTGCCAGACTTTAATAATACATTAAAATATTTATATTGATATTATTTTGTGAAAAATTTTAGTTATTTAAGACTTCCGGGGAAATTGGAAATTTCGAGGATTTTGTTTAATGTTATGTGAATCTGCAAATAATAAGCTTTGTTTCCTTAAACTATGAAAACAAATTATAATAAAACTATTTTTAGAAAATTTTCAGTAATTTTGAGTATTTCGGGGAAATTTGGGCATTTCTGGGATTTTATTTATTGTCAAAGGAATTGTCAGAAAATTATTATAAAAAAATATTTTTAAAATTTGTTAAGGTATTTATTTTTTAATTTTTGGAAATTTTAGTTTTCGGGGAAAAGTGGCAACATCAGGGAATTTATTTAATTTTATAGGAATTGTTGGAAAAACTGCCTGACTTTAATAATACTTTAACATATTTATATTTATATTAGTTTTTGAAAAATTTTAGTTATTTAAGTCTTCCGCGGAAATGTAGACATTTTGGGGATTTTGTGGAATGTAATAGGAATTCAGAGAAACTTATTTAAAATGTTAAATCTATAAAAATAATTATGTATAAAACCATTTTTTGAACATTTTTCCAATTTTGTCATATAGGGTAATATGGCAACTTTCCTAGGAGCTTATTAAATGCTTTAGGAATTATCAAAAACAATTTAAATATTTTTCAAATCATAAAAATATATATATCTTTTGGATATTTCTTTATTTCTTATTTCAATACATGTGTACTTATATTTAAGTATTAAAATATCTTTAAAATTGTTTTACTGGATTTTCCTAGCTTGACTTGACATGCTGTGTAAAGTCAAAATTGTTTTTTAAGTCAGTTGTTAAATACAGTCATAAGTCAAAATTTACATTGTTTTTTTTTTTTTTCTCTTAAACATGTACAAGAAACCAAGTAAGAAGAGGGCTTTATTCTTATAAAAAAAGAAATTGAATGAAAACCTCACTAAACAAACCAAACAAAAATGTTAAACATAAGAAATCTATATAAAAAAAGAAAATAAAATAAAGAATAGACAAAGAACAGCATCATCTCATCATCTTGTGTATGAAAGGAAAAAAGGTATTGAGCCATGTGACATGCATGTTTAACAGCAGCCAACAACAGCAATAATAACAACAAAAGAAAATAAAACATCATTTAAACATAAAACCAACCAAACATACATACATAAGCATTTTTTTGTATATTTTCTAGAGCATACTTTTTTTTTGGTTTTAAAACAGAGTATGTACTAGTGTCATATGTAAAACCAACAACAACAACAATAAGAAAATGTTAAAATACAAAAGGTGTTGTTATTTTAGTTCTAACAGAATTCATGTGTCTGTAAATGCGTGTAATGTTACATTTTAACACCACAATGCATTTGAAGAGTTTTCATTACTCACTGTCGTGCATATTTGCATGTGTTACACTGCGTGTTTGCATCTTCTTATTTTAGAAAAAATGAGTACATTTGGATCTCCTTACTGTAACACTCACTTAACTCAGGTGTGGGAAACGAAATAAAACTAGAACAGAACTAGAACAGAACTAGAACAGAACTAGAACAGAACTAGAACAGAACTAGAACAGAACTAGAACAGAACTAGAACAGAACTAGAACAGAACTAGAACAGAACTAGAACAGAACTAGAACAGAACTAGAACAGACTAGAACAGAACTAGAACTAGAACAGAACTAGAACAGAACTAGAACAGAACTAGAACAGAACTAGAACAGAACTAGAATACAACTAGAAAAGAACTAGAACAGAACTAGAACAGAACTAGAACAGAACTAGAACAGAACTAGAACAGAACTAGAACAAAACTAGAACAGAACTAGAACAGAACTAGAACAGAACTAGAACAAAACTAGAACAAAACTAGAACAAAACTAGAACAAAACTAGAACAGAACTAGAACAGAACTAGAACAGAACTAGAACAGAACTAGAACAGAACTAGAACAGAACTAGAACAGAACTAGAACAGAACTAGAACAGAACTAGAACAGAACTAGAACAGAACTAGAACAGAACTAGAACAGAACTAGAACAGAACTAGAACAGAACTAGAACAGAACTAGAACAAAACTAGAACAGAACTAGAATACAACTAGAAAAGAACTAGAACTAGAACTAGAACAGAACTAGAACAGAACTAGAACAGAACTAGAACAGAACTAGAACAGAACTAGAACAGAACTAGAACAGAACTAGAACAGAACTAGAACAGAACTAGAACAGAACTAGAACAGAACTAGAACAGAACTAGAACAGAACTAGAACAGAACTAGAATAGAACTAGAACAGAACTAGAACAGAACTAGAACTAGAACAGAACTAGAACAGAACTAGAACAGAACTAGAACAGAACTAGAACAAACTAGAACAGAACTAGAACAGAACTAGAACAGAACTAGAACAGAACTAGAACAGAACTAGAACAGAACTAGAACAGAACTAGAATAGAACTAGAACAGAACTAGAACAGAACTAGAACTAGAACAGAACTAGAACAGAACTAGAACAGAACTAGAACAGAACTAGAACAAAACTAGAACAGAACTAGAACAGAACTAGAACAGAACTAGAACAGAACTAGAACAGAACTAGAACAGAACTAAAACATAACTACAACTAGAGAATACTAATGACTATAGCCAATTGACTAGTCTAGTTATGAATTTTCCATTCCTGTAAAAAGAAAAAAAGTAACAATACCACAAACATACTAAATGCAATAACAGCATGTGGGGAGAACAGTTTCTATAAATTAAGATGTCTGTGTGTATATTTGTTTGAGCGTGTAAGTCGATTTATTTTTTAACAACAGCGGTAGCATGATTCAACATTAAGTGAAGTTGCCAGATGATTAATACTATTATAGGGTATGACTAAAACATTCAAAATATATAACATATCTAAACAAGGTTTAAATATTTTCAGAAAATTGCTGGTGTTCTTAAAAATGTTAAACTAATTTTCTGAATTGTTTGTTGTTTATGTTACCAACAAGTTTTTTTTTTATAACAAGTTAATTATTTATAAATTTATCGTGCTAAATAAATTTCTATTAATAATCCATTTAATTACTTTTGCACAAAAAAAATCCAGGATTTTTATTTACACATGTAAATTTTTATTTACTTTTAATTTGGCCACAATAAATAATGGTTTCTGGTTTCAGAAAACCCAGCAAGTATCATACCCATTACAGGACCTCCCTATTTCCTTTCATCCTTTGTGGGTTTTTCATACAAGTTTGCTGGTAATTAAGAAATTCCAAACATTTGAAAATTTAAAAGGGTTTTTATGCTGTTCTATGGAAGTTAAACAAATTTATGGTTAAGTCTACTAAGGATACAATATTGTGTATCCTTAACATGTTGTAGAAGCTGAAGTTTATTTAAAAGTTGGTGTATATTTAAACAAAAGTATCCATGTACTAATATTTTTTGGTTTTACTAGATAAATTATTGTAAATATTTATTTAAATAATAAACAAATAAAATGAGAGAGTAAAACAAAAGTTTTTTATTCAAGCTGTAGTTCTACTATTGGGGATTGGTACTTATGTTTGGTATGTGGGAATTTTATTTTATAACAATGTTGTTTGTTTGATAAGATAACTTTTTTACAAACAAATAATTCGCTTAGAATTCAAATTTAAACATTTAGCAAATATTTTTTTGATCACTAGAAAAAACATCGTAAAATATTAGATTCAGAAAATTATAATTTCATTACACAAAGCTGCAAGAGATTTTAAATTATTTTGAAATCAATTGAAAAAGATTAACTATTATAGAGAATAGAACTAGAAAAGAACTAGAACAGAACTAGAACAGAACTAGAACAGAACTAGAACAGAACTAGAATAGAACTAGAACAGAACTAGAACAGAACTAGAACAGAACTAGAACAGAACTAGAACAGAACTAGAACAGAACTAGAACAGAACTAGAACAGAACTAGAACAGAACTAGAACAGAACTAGAACAGAACTAGAACAGAACTAGAACAGAACTAGAACAGAACTAGAACAGAACTAGAACAGAACTAGAACAGAACTAGAACAGAACTAGAACAGAACTAGAACAGAACTAGAAACAGAACTAGAACAGAACTAGAACAGAACTAGAACAGAACTAGAACAGAACTAGAACAGAACTAGAAAAGAACTAGAACAGAACTAGAATAGAAATAGAATAGAACTAGAATATAACTACAACAAAACTAGAACAGAACTAGAACAGAACTAGAACAGAACTAAAACAGAACTAGAACAGAACTAGAACAGAACTAGAACAGATCTAGAACAGATCTAGAACAGAACTAGAACAGAACTAGAACAGAACTTGAACAGAATTAGAACAGAACTAGAATAGAACTAGAACAGAACTAGAATAGAACTAGAACAGAACTAGAACAGAACTAGAACAGAACTAGAACAGAACTAGAACAGAACTAGAACAGAACTAGAACAGAACTAGAACAGAACTAGAACAGAACTAGAACAGAACTAGAACAGAACTAGAACAGAACTAGAACAGAACTAGAACAGAACTAGAACAGAACTAGAACAGAACTAGAACAGAACTAGAACAGAACTAGAACAGAACTAGAACAGAACTAGAACAGAACTAGAACAGAACTAGAACAGAACTAGAATAGAACAGAACTAGAACAGAACTAGAACAGAACTAGAACAGAACTAGAACAGAACTAGAACAGAACTAGAACAGAACTAGAACAGAACTAGAACAGAACTAGAACAGAACTAGAACAGAACTAGAACAGAACTAGAACAGAACTAGAACAGAACTAGAACAGAACTAGAACAGAACTAGAACAGAACTAGAACAGAACTAGAACAGAACTAGAACAGAACTAGAACAGAACTAGAACAGAACTAGAACAGAACTAGAACAGAACTAGAACAAAACTAGAACAGAACTAGAACAGAACTAGAACAGAACTAGAACAGAACTAGAACAGAACTAGAACAGAACTAGAACAGAACTAGAACAGAACTAGAACTAGAACAGAACTAGAACAGAACTAGAACAGAACTAGAACAGAACTAGAACAGAACTAGAACAGAACTAGAACAGAACTAGAACAGAACTAGAACAGAACTAGAACAGAACTAGAACAGAACTAGAACAGAACTAGAACAGAACTAGAACAGAACTAGAACAGAACTAGAACAGAACTAGAACAGAACTAGAACAGAACTAGAACAGAACTAGAACAGAACTAGAACAGAACTAGAACAGAACTAGAACAGACCTAGAACAGAACTAGAACGAGAACAGAACTAGAACGAGAACAGAACTAGAACAGAACTAGAACGAGAACAGAACTAGAACTGAACTAGAACTGAACTAGAACTGAACTAGAACTGAACTAGAACTGAACTAGAACTGAACTAGAACTGAACTAGAACTGAACTAGAACTGAACTAGAACTAGCACTAGAACTGAACTAGAACTGAACTAGAACTGAACTAGAACTGAACTAGAACTGAACTAGAACAGAACTAGAACTGAACTAGAACTCTTGCACCAAATATCGCTTAGAAAAATTGCTTTTTGAAAATTGTGTAGCCCAGTGTAATTATTACTTTTTGTTATTAATATTTGTTTATTAAAAATGTACTACATACATACATATTTATTTTGTATGTTTTAAATTGTTTGTGTGTATTTAACTTGTTACAAAAACAAACATTTATTTCAATATAATTTGTTTCCTTTTTAGTAATTTCATTTAATATTTCAAGTGTTTCTTTTGAATATATATTTTTTTATTTATATTTTCTAACAACATTTGTCGGTGTTGCTTGCTGGTTTGTCATCAGTTTGACAAGAATGTAGCAACAACAACTTTTGTCGAGGCGCGTGTTTGGCATACACAAATAAATTAAAACTTAAAATGGAGAGAAAAAAATTACAAAAATTTTCCTCAAAAGGTGGGGTTTTTCTGTTAAGATCAGTCGATAGTAGCAGCTATAGTGCATATTGAATATTTAATGTAAATTTTTAAATGAAATGTAATTAAAAATACATAGATGGCAGGGGGCTTAGGTGCTTTGATATGTATTTTATAAAGAATTTAACTAAAGTATTCGCTAAAATGATCAAAAGTAATTACTTTTTAAAGGTGTTTATATTTGTTTTTTTTTTAATCGTAGGAGAGGAAGTAACACCTTAAAGCGGAAATTTGCAGAAGAGCTTTAAACGATTTTTTTAAATACTATTTTAAGCTAAATGTCTCTCAATTCTATAGATTCTTTCAGATTTAAATAGATATTTATTTATACATTTTATTAATTACCTTGATTTTTATTTCCACACTATGTCTGCTGTCTTAGAAATATTTTTATATCTTTCACTTTAATTACTTTATAATAAACTGTAATTAGTTTTCTTTAGAATGAATATTTTTATTTTTTATAATTTATTTAGCTGTTTAAGTTTTTTTGTTGTTTTGCACTTGAACTTTTGCTAATTTAATTCCTTTTTAATGCTGGCATCGCCCACTTAAACTTGCTGTGGCAAATAAATCTTTTGTAGTAAATCCTTGGACAATTGTTAATGATAAGGAGGTTGTTGTTGTTTTTGTATTTTTTTCTACTTTATGAAATAATCGATTTTTGTTTAAGACCAACTGAAAGATAAATTTAAGAAAACACTTTGTTAAAAACATATACATACGTTATTAAGATTAATTATATTTAGCAATTAATTGCTTCAATTTTAATATACTTAAAATAATTTTTTAAATTTATAAGATTTAAAGAAATTGTTTTAAAATATATGAACTGAACTAGAACTGAACTAGAACTGAACTAGAACTGAACTAGAACTGAACTAGAACTGAACTAGAACTGAACTAGAACTGAACTAGAACTGAACTAGAACT
>NC_060952.1:91499374-91502931 GCF_022045245.1 Lucilia cuprina | reverse complement strand
GTTCTAGTTCTGTTCTAGATCTGTTCTAGATCTGTTCTAGTTCTGTTCTAGTTCTGTTCTAGTTCTGTTTTAGTTCTGTTCTAGTTCTGTTCTAGTTCTGTTCTAGTTTTGTTGTAGTTATATTCTAGTTCTATTCTATTTCTATTCTAGTTCTGTTCTAGTTCTTTTCTAGTTCTGTTCTAGTTCTGTTCTAGTTCTGTTCTAGTTCTGTTCTAGTTCTGTTCTAGTTCTGTTCTAGTTCTGTTCTAGTTCTGTTCTAGTTCTGTTCTAGTTCTGTTCTAGTTCTGTTCTAGTTCTGTTCTAGTTCTGTTCTAGTTCTGTTCTAGTTCTGTTCTAGTTCTGTTCTAGTTCTGTTCTAGTTCTGTTCTAGTTCTGTTCTAGTTCTGTTCTAGTTCTGTTCTAGTTCTGTTCTAGTTCTGTTCTAGTTCTGTTCTAGTTCTATTCTAGTTCTGTTCTAGTTCTGTTCTAGTTCTGTTCTAGTTCTGTTCTAGTTCTTTTCTAGTTCTATTCTCTATAATAGTTAATCTTTTTCAATTGATTTCAAAATAATTTAAAATCTCTTGCAGCTTTGTGTAATGAAATTATAATTTTCTGAATCTAATATTTTACGATGTTTTTTCTAGTGATCAAAAAAATATTTGCTAAAATGTTTAAATTTGAATTCTAAGCGAATTATTTGTTTGTAAAAAAGTTATCTTATCAAACAAACAACATTGTTATAAAATAAATATTCCCACATACCAAACATAAGTACCAATCCCCAATAGTAGAACTACTAGCTTGAATAAAAAACTTTTGTTTTACTCTCTCATTTTATTTGTTTATTATTTAAATAAATATTTACAATAATTTATCTAGTAAAACCAAAAAATATTAGTACATGGATACTTTTGTTTAAATATACACCAACTTTTAAATAAACTTCAGCTTCTACAACATGTTAAGGATACACAATATTGTATCCTTAGTAGACTTAACCATAAATTTGTTTAACTTCCATAGAACAGCATAAAAACCCTTTTAAATTTTCAAATGTTTGGAATTTCTTAATTACCAGCAAACTTGTATGAAAAACCCACAAAGGATGAAAGGAAATAGGGAGGTCCTGTAATGGGTATGATACTTGCTGGGTTTTCTGAAACCAGAAACCATTATTTATTGTGGCCAAATTAAAAGTAAATAAAAATTTACATGTGTAAATAAAAATCCTGGATTTTTTTTGTGCAAAAGTAATTAAATGGATTATTAATAGAAATTTATTTAGCACGATAAATTTATAAATAATTAACTTGTTATAAAAAAAAACTTGTTGGTAACATAAACAACAAACAATTCAGAAAATTAGTTTAACATTTTTAAGAACACCAGCAATTTTCTGAAAATATTTAAACCTTGTTTAGATATGTTATATATTTTGAATGTTTTAGTCATACCCTATAATAGTATTAATCATCTGGCAACTTCACTTAATGTTGAATCATGCTACCGCTGTTGTTAAAAAATAAATCGACTTACACGCTCAAACAAATATACACACAGACATCTTAATTTATAGAAACTGTTCTCCCCACATGCTGTTATTGCATTTAGTATGTTTGTGGTATTGTTACTTTTTTTCTTTTTACAGGAATGGAAAATTCATAACTAGACTAGTCAATTGGCTATAGTCATTAGTATTCTCTAGTTGTAGTTATGTTTTAGTTCTGTTCTAGTTCTGTTCTAGTTCTGTTCTAGTTCTGTTCTAGTTCTGTTCTAGTTCTGTTCTAGTTTTGTTCTAGTTCTGTTCTAGTTCTGTTCTAGTTCTGTTCTAGTTCTGTTCTAGTTCTGTTCTAGTTCTGTTCTAGTTCTGTTCTAGTTCTGTTCTAGTTCTGTTCTAGTTCTGTTCTAGTTCTGTTCTAATTCTGTCCTAGTTCTGTTCTTTTTCTGTTCTAGTTCTGTTCTAGTTCCATTCTAGTTCTGTTCTAGTTCTGTTCTAGTTCTGTTCTATTTCTGTTCTATTTCTGTTCTAGTTCTGTTCTAGTTCTGTTCTAGTTCTGTTCAAGTTATGTTCTAGATCTGTTCTAGTTCTGTTCTAGCTCTGTTCTAGCTCTGTTCTAAAAGCTAAGTAGAATCTAAGTTGGATATGGTGACAAATATCTCTACAGATTACCAAGTTATTGCGTTAAACACATATAAATATACATATGTATGTTTTAATATAGAATATGTTTATTTCCAACTTCTATTAGCTTACCTTTCCCTCAAGATACGAGCAAGTTCTGAAAGAGAGAGAGTGTTTTATTTAAATTCTTACTTGTACCCAAAATAATCAAGTGGCTTAACCAGACTTGTTTCAAATTTTTACTTTTTTAATTAACAGAATAAAATGGTCTATTTAAAATATTTACCAAAAACCACAAACAATTAAATGACTTCTAAACCACAAATATTCTAAATAAAACTTTGGATTTTTAGAAGAATAATGAAAGAAGAATATATTTGCTAAATATTAAAAAGGAAATTCTACTAAATTTAAAGAAAACTAAAGCAAAAATGTAAAACCTAAATAAAAAAAATTAATTAAAAGTATAAGGAAAGCCTTAGCAAGTATTTCTGTTTTTAATAAATGAACAATAAATAAATAAAGAAAAGTATTTTAAAAGTATATGTAAGATAATAAATAAGCATTTTAAAGTGTTTTATAACTTAATCATTTAGATAATTTTATGTTTTTTTATGTTAAAAATATTTTAATAAATTTTTGTTTTTATTCTTTTTTTTTGTAGATAAGTAACTGCTGCATTAAACATCACAATAGCTAAATCAAAATCACAAATCAAAATAAATTTTCAAAATAACAAAATTATAAAGAAAAGATACGTAAGTATCTGAAAGATATCATTTAATGAAAATAACAAAAAATTGTGTAAAAAATATTTGTTTTCAAAAATGAAATATAAAAAGTTGTAAAAAAATACAAAAGTTTCTATCGGATATATATTAAAAAATAGTCAAAAAAGTTTAAAAAAATATTTGCTTTAAGTAAAACTAAATTTCAAGTAAAGAAAACATCAAAAAGTGTTAAACTTTCAGCAATAGAAACAAAAGTATCTATAAAATAATAAAAAAGATAAAAGAAAACAGATATAAATATTAAATAATAAATTAACAAAAAAAAGTTAAATTTTTTAATAAATAATAATTAATACACAAAGATCAAAAATAAATACATATCCCTTAAAACATTCAAAAATATCTATAAGAAATAATTTTGAAAAATCAAAAATAAATAAAAATCTTATACTTTAGATAATAAAATTTGTATATTTTCAACAGTTGTTCGAAATAGCCACAGGAAATAAAAGTATCTAAAGGATAACTTCTGAATGAAATAAAGGTAATTAATATAAATATAAGTGAGAAATTTAAAGGAAGTAAAAACTTATTTTACTTCGGTTCTAGTTCAGTTTTAGTTCAGTTCTAGTTCAGTTCTAGTTCAGTTTAGTTCTAGTTCAGTTCTAGTTCAGTTCTAGTTCAGTTCTAGTTCAGTTCTAGTTCAGTTCTAGTTCAGTTCTAGT
>NC_060952.1:91484343-91499274 GCF_022045245.1 Lucilia cuprina | reverse complement strand
AGAACAGAACTAGAACAGAACTAGAACAGAACTAGAACAGAACTAGAACAGAACTAGAACAGAACTAGAACAGAATTAAAACAGAACTAGAACAGAACTAGAACAGAATTAAAACAGAACTAGAACAGAACTAGAACAGGACAGAACTAACCTAGATCTAGAACGGAACATAAATTTTGATGAAATACACCAAGGTCTTTATCGAGCCTGTTGAGCGCATCATAACCCGTGTCTGAGACTTTAAAATTTATTAAGAAATGTTAATAGTTTTTAAAGTTTTATGTTCACATTAAAGAAAATCCTAAAATTTTATTGACATTTAGCTGTAAATTTTGTTTTGAGTGTCTTTCAAGTTTCTTTAAAACTGTTTGATTTGTAAACACGTTTTCTTAAAAAAATTTCAACAATTTTTTAAACTATTATTTTTTCAAACACTTTGAAACTTTGGATAATTTCTTTAAGTTACGTTTATATGTTTTTTTTAATTTTTTATATTTGAAACATATTTTTTTTTCCATATTTTAATTTAATTTCAATTATTTTCACATTTTCTTAGAATTTTTTTTAATAAAATTTTCAATAATTTTGAATTTATAAATCTTAGATACTTTTGTATCTTTTAGTATTTTAAGCACATTTTTCAAGATATTTAGATATTTTATTATAAAATTGATATTTTAAACAATTTATTACTTTTGTATCTTAAATTAGCATTGGAATTATGTTATTGTGAAATATCTTTAAGATACTTTTGTATCTTTCACTATAAAAAACACTTTGAAGACAGAATTTTGCTTAGATTTTAAATTTTTAACAAATTAATTACACAAATTTTCATTTTCAAAAGTTTTATTTTTTTTTTTTTTTGTTTTAAATTTTGTTATATTTCTTTTTAATTTTCAAACTTGTTTAATTTCATTAATAAGAATATTATTACTTTATGTTAATTTCATACAAATATTTATTAGATACTTTTGTATCTTTTATCGAACTTAATTACATTTCTTAAACTTTTTTTGTTTTTCTTTCCTCCAAAAGTATCAATATAGAGCTTTATTTATTACAACATGTTCACAAATTACATTTTTATAAGTTTTTTTTGGGTTTAAGGGGAGATAAATTAATAAAATATTTATTATTTCTTTTTACACACTGAGATTCATTTTCACATAACTTTTATACAAGACTCATTATTCTTAAACATTTCGCATTGCTTCTTCAATTTATTGCAGCTAAAAACAGCTTAATTTCATAATTTGTATTCTTTGGATGAATCCCGATAACTTTAGGGATTTAAATAACTAATGTAACGAATCAGAATACAACACTAAAACACCTACAGTACGACCAAAAGGAGTTTGTTGAGGCTTTTAAAACTGGTTTTTGCAAATGCACAAAAAATACTCACTTTAAAATTTCAAAAAATAAATTCTTAAAAATATGGAAAAAAAATTTTGAAATTTTCCCGAAAAATCTTAAAACAAATTTTTTTATATTTTCATTTTAAAAACAAAATTTTCGTTTAATATTCTTATAGAAATATATGAAATTTCTACTCTTGAAAAAGCGTAACACAAAACGCACACAAACTGATTCATAGACCGGTTATAAACAAACTGATTGGAGTTGATTGTTGTGTTGAAAAACAAAAGGCGGCATATACATTATCAACCAGCCAGACAGACAGACAGACAGATACTCAAGCATATTCATACACAGATACTTTTCTCGAACCCACACAAATAGCTTAGCACACGTTTGGATAGAATCGTAAACAGTGAAACGACAACTAAACACGAAGTACAAAAACAACGAACAACACACACATTTAACGACAGACCGACCCGTTCTTCAGGGAGTAAGAGAGTATATATAGAGGCTGCTGATTAGAACTTGTAAATTTAAAAGTGGCTTAAATCGAGGTGACAGACTAACGAACGGGCAGGCGGGTAGATGAGGGCCCAGACGTTCAAACAATAAAATTAGTTGTTCAACAACTTTAAGCGGTAAATAAAAACAAACAGAGAAACATACAAAAAAAACACACACAAGCACAGGAAAAATAATAAAAAAACAACAAAAATTATATACTAACTTAAAAAAACAACAACATAACAAACTTCTTCAATGATGACGTTTACGACAACCGACCGACCACTAACAACAACATTTATTCAACAATTCATAACACGCATTATTTGTTTTTTTTTTTGTTCAATATTCAATTCATTCAATAACAATTCCACAAAACTGCATTTCGTTTTTTCTAAAAACTCGATTTCATCCGCTTAAAAATCACACGCCATCGAACGGTTTAATATCAACTGATATAAACTGGTCTTTCCCATTAAAGTTTTTGCCACCAACGTGTGTACAACACTCACGTTTAAATGTTGACAACATTTTGCTTTTGTTTTTGGTTGTATACAACCTACCAACATGTTGCCTGTTACAGGTTTGATATCTTTAAGATACTTTTTGTTAACAACAACAAAAGCAACAAGAATAGAAAATAAACACTTTTTTTAAATAAATAAAGCAACAACTACAAAAAGCAAATATAGAATTGCGTGTGTGTAGGTTTACATTTAGATTTCACAACAACTTTAAATTATTAAGACCAGGAATAGGCGCAAAAGAATACAATTTAAAAAGTACTTTTTGGTAATGGTACTTTCGCAAGGAAAAGTTATTAAAGGCTCTATAGACTAGATAGCACTCTTCCATACAAAAGTAAAGATATCGATCGATAACTTTTCTATAAAAAGTAAAGATATCAATCGCAAACTTTTCTATAGAAAAGTAAAGACATCAATCGCAAACTTTTCTATAGAAAAGTAAAGACATCAATCGCAAACTTTTCTATAGAAAAGTAAAGACATCAATCGCAAACTTTTCTATAGAAAAGTAAAGATATCGATCGATAACTTTTCTATAGAAAAGTAAAGATATCGATCGATAAATTTTCTATAGAAAAGTAAAGATATCGATCGATAACTTTTCTATAGAAAAGTAAAGATATCGATCGATAACTTTTCTATAGAAAAGTAAAGATATCGATCGATAACTTTTCTATAGAAAAGTAAAGATATCGATCGATAACTTTTCTATAGAAAAGTAAAGATATCGATCGATAACTTTTCTATAGAAAAGTAAAGATATCGATCGATAACTTTTCTATAGAAAAGTAAAGATATCGATCGATAACTTTTCTATAGAAAAGTAAAGATATCGATCGATAACTTTTCTATAGAAAACTGTTTCTATAGAATAGAAAACAGTCACCGATCGATAACTGTTTCTATAGAATAGAAAACTGTTATCGATCGATAACTGTTTCTATAGAGTAGAAAACAGTTATCGATCGATAACTGTTTCTATAGAGTAGAAAACAGTTATCGATCGATAACTGTTTCTATAGAGTAGAAAACAGTTATCGACCGATAACTGTTTCTATAGAGTAGAAAACAGTTATCGATCGATAACTGTTTCTATAGAGTAGAAAACAGTTATCGATCGATAACTGTTTCTATAGAGTAGAAAATACTGTTTCTATAGAATAGAAAACTATAGAAACAGTATTTTCGATAACTGTTTCTACAGAATAGAAAACTGTTATCGATCGATAACTGTTTCTATAGAATAGAAAACTGTTATCGATCGATAACTGTTTCTATAGAATAGAAAACTGTAATCGATCGATAACTGTTTCTATAGAATAGAAAACTGTTATCGATCGATAACTGTTTCTATAGAATAGAAAACTGTTATCGATCGATAACTGTTTCTATAGAATAGAAAACTGTTATCGATCGATAACTGTTTCTATAGAATAGAAAACTGTTATCGATCAAAAACTTTTTCTATGAAATAGAAAACAGTTAGCAGAGAAAACAGTTACGTATCAATCAATAACCTTTTCAATAGCAAAGATAGAAGTAATTGATCGATATTTTAAGAAAAATATTTGGTACTTTTTTGTATCATAGTTTAGTACTTTTAATTTATTTACATTTTCTCTACCATCTCCATCACTGTGCGTTCGTTCTATCATTATTATTGTTGCTGCTCTTGCTTTTGTTGTTATAAATGACAAAATCAACATGAATGTTTATTTTGTTGTTTATTTTATTTTTTTATTCTTTCATTTAGTTCTTTTATAAATTTTTTTCTCGTTGTGCGGATTGAAGGGTCATCTGAATTTTTTTTCTTATTTTTAGATATATTTTGTTAATTTGTTTTTATTTTATTTTCTCCTATTTTATTCATTTGTTTATTTACTTTAGTTATTACCAGTATGAGAGTTTATATCATTGACTTTTTGAGAGTTTTTTAAGTTGTTGATTTCATTCGTCTGATTTTATTGTTGTTGTGTGTTTTTTATGGGTAAAATGACACCAAAGTCATAAAGTCTAAAAGACAAGAATAAAAAAATAAAAAAAGAATTGGTGAAGAAGATGAGGAATGGGATTTCATGTTGTTTTCTTTTTGGGTTAAATGTCATGCTTAATTTGTGTATTTAAAAAGGTTTTTTTTTGTCTTTGTTATTTTCTTTTGTGGTTTTAATGATTCTATTTCAATCTATTTTTGTAAAATTTAATTTTTTCTTATTTGATTGTAGGTGTGTTTTTATGTTTTTCTATTGTTTGAGACGTTTGTTAAACTTTTAGATCTTTATCTATTTTAATGAGATTTTAAAGCGTTAATTGGGAATTAATTAGGGATTTAATAAAGTATATGGATTCAAAAGCAATTAAGGGAAATATTTACACAGTTAATTTAAAGAAAAATATTTAAAATAATCAATATTCACTCAAAAAATTATCAATCAATAACAAATCTATTCTATAGAATAGTTATCGATCGATAACTGAGCTATTCTATAGAATAGTTATCGATCGATAACTGAGCTATTCTATAGAATAGTTATCGATCGATAACTGAGCTATTCTACAGAATAGTTATCGATCGTAACTGAGCTATTCTATAGAATACTTTTCAATCGATAACTGAGCTATTCTATGGAATAGTTATCGATCGATAACTGAGCTGTTCTATGGAATAGTTATCGATCGACAACTTATCTATTCTTTGGAATAGTTATCGATAGAATAGTTATCAATGGATAACTGATCTATAGAACTGTTATCGATCAATAACTTGTCTTTTTTGTATATAAAAGTTGTCGGCCCATAATTTCATCCCAATATCTTTTGCTGTTTTTAACATATTACAAAAATGTAGTGCAGTTAAAAGGACAAAAATGCAATAAAAACAACAAAATATACCACTATAACAGCTGTGAATTAGCATTATTTGTTTGTCCTTTTATGAGTATTCTCTCCTTTTATAACAGCTTTCTCAAATTATACACGCCACCAGACGGACAGACAACTT
Organism: Lucilia cuprina; assembly: GCF_022045245.1. NCBI lineage: Eukaryota > Metazoa > Arthropoda > Insecta > Diptera > Calliphoridae > Lucilia > Lucilia cuprina. The sequence continues at coordinate 91,493,877 of NC_060952.1, read as the reverse complement.
CCTCTTATAAAGCACAATGGCCGGCAATAAACAGGACAATAAGAGAGAGAGAGAGAGAAAGCATATTTAAACTAATAACTGATAAAATGCTTAGAACAAAAGCAATAGCAAAAAGGAAAGATTAAATTTTATTTTTTACTAGATAAATGGCACCTTTATATAAAGGCTAAACAAAAACTGAAAAAAAACGATTTTTTTTTCAGGAAAATCCTGAATTTAACGGCAAAATATTTAATGTTTGTTTTTTGGCAACACCTAGCATTAAAGATTAAATAAGGATTTAAGGCTTGAAAGCTTAATATGGTTTAAAACATACATACTATTTGCAGTAAAAGAAACTAGTATGAATTATTTGGTTTTAGAAGATTTAAGGATGAAATCTAACAAATGACAACGATTTTTCATGACTAAAGGCCTTAGAGGAATAAATGAGAAAAATACTTGAATTTTTTTTTTTTTGGTTGATTCCTACTGATGTTTTTCAGACAGAATTAAGAGATTTGGATGTTTCGTTTTTAAATTCACACAAAATTTTAACAAATTTCAGAAATTTACACACATAACGACCACAGACTACACTTTAGATTACACTATAAACTAGTACATATACTAGACCATAGACCAAACTATAGATTAGACCATGTAGTAGACTATAGATTAGACTATAGACTAGACTATATACTAGACTATAGACAAGACTATACACTAGACTATAGACTAGACTATAGACTAGACTATAGACCAGACTATAGACTAGACTATAGACTAGACTATAGACTAGACTATAGACTAGACTATAGACTAGACCATAGTCTAGACTATAGACTAGACTATAGACTAGACTATAGACTAGACTATAGAATAGACTATAGACTAGACTATAGACAAGTCTAGTCTAAGTTCCTAAAGTCATTATAGCAAATTTAATTTTGTCCGTCTTGCTTTAAGTTTCTTTTTTATACCCTACACCACTTTAGTGGCGATCCCTCTTGTGAAAAATCTCTTTTTTCCCAATAAAAAAGAGAAAATATCCGGAATAAAGTTAAAAAAACAAATCAAACACTTTATTTTTTTAAATAATCCTCATTTTTAACATACTGTCTGCTGTAGGGTATCATATGGTCGGCTATGCCCGACTTTACATTGATACTTGTTTTTTTTTTTGGAATTGTATCTAAATTAAATATTTTTATTATACATTTTTTTATTTTATTCACAGAAATGTTTATGTGATTTAATAATTTGCAATATTTTTTATTAAAATTATTTCAATAACTAAATCTGTTTATTGTTTGTTTTTTTTTGTAATTAAAAAAATACTGTTAAAATTTTAAAGAATTTTTTTGTATCCTTTAATTTTGTATTATTTTATTGTTAAATTGTATTTAGTTATTTGTTTTTCTACGGTTAACTAAGTTTTAAATAACATGTTTGTGCATGTTTTGGATTGATAGATGTTTTGATGAGTTTATGGCAGCGGTGCAAATAGAAAGGATTAACTTAATTCAAGCGAAATAGATAAAATGTGAAGAACTAAAGAAAACGATTAAGCAATTATTTTAAATTATTTTTAAATTACATTTTCAAATTTGTCGAAATTTTAATATTAAACTTTTTTTTCAATTTGACTTAATACTTTTTCCACATTACAAAAATTTTTGCTAATTTAACTTCAATGTTATTAAACTTCTGTACGAAACATTGTTAATTTCCGTTGGAAATTTTGTTATTTACATGCCTGAGACGTTTAAACATACATACGTATGTACGTACACATAGACAATACAATGAATACACGCACACACATTATCATTTATGTATGCAAGGGTTTTGCATTAATACCCTGCAGTTTTAACTAATTAAAAAAAAACTATTTTCCGATATAATTATTTTAATGTGCTTTATTCAATGGAAAAGTATTTAATATTGAGTCCATAGGTAATCTAGAAAGTCATCGCTTAGTTCCGAACAAGGCTCACACAAAACTGCCAGGTATTGATGTTGTTGTTCTTGGTATTGTTGATGTTTTATTTAAAACTTTAAAATAACAATGTTTACATTGAATAAGTGGGTACGAGGACTATAATAGATACAATTATACAAAACATTTGGTATCTTAAATAGTACGGTTTTAGTTTGGTACTACTTAATTAAGCTTTAAAATGTTCGCAAGAGGTTAAATTAAAGTTCTAGTTCAGTTCTAGTTCAGTTCTAGTTCAGTTCTAGTTCAGTTCTAGTTCAGTTCTAGTTCAGTTCTAGTTCAGTTCTAGTTCAGTTCTAGTTCAGTTCAGAGAAAATATCCGGAATAAAGTTAAAAAAACAAATCAAACACTTTATTTTTTTAAATAATCCTCATTTTTAACATTACTGTCTGCTGTAGGGTATCATATGGTCGGCTATGCCCGACTTTACATTGATACTTGTTTTTTTTTTTGGAATTGTATCTAAATTAAATATTTTTATTATACATTTTTTTATTTTATTCACAGAAATGTTTATGTGATTTAATAATTTGCAATATTTTTTATTAAAATTATTTCAATAACTAAATCTGTTTATTGTTTGTTTTTTTTTTGTAATTAAAAAAATACTGTTAAAATTTTAAAGAATTTTTTTGTATCCTTTAATTTTGTATTATTTTATTGTTAAATTGTATTTAGTTATTTGTTTTTCTACGGTTAACTAAGTTTTAAATAACATGTTTGTGCATGTTTTTTTGGATTGATAGATGTGTTTTGATGAGTTTATGGCAGCGGTGCAAATAGAAAGGATTAACTTAATTCAAGCGAAATAGATAAAATGTGAAGAACTAAAGAAAACGATTAAGCAATTATTTTAAATTATTTTTAAATTACATTTTCAAATTTGTCGAAATTTTAATATTAAACTTTTTTTTCAATTTGACTTAATACTTTTTCCACATTACAAAAATTTTTGCTAATTTAACTTCAATGTTATTAAACTTCTGTACGAAACATTGTTAATTTCCGTTGGAAATTTTGTTATTTACATGCCTGAGACGTTTAAACATACATACGTATGTACGTACACATAGACAATACAATGAATACACGCACACACATTATCATTTATGTATGCAAGGGTTTTGCATTAATACCCTGCAGTTTTAACTAATTAAAAAAAAAACTATTTTCCGATATAATTATTTTAATGTGCTTTATTCAATGGAAAAGTATTTAATATTGAGTCCATAGGTAATCTAGAAAGTCATCGCTTAGTTCCGAACAAGGCTCACACAAAACTGCCAGGTATTGATGTTGTTGTTCTTGGTATTGTTGATGTTTTATTTAAAACTTTAAAATAACAATGTTTACATTGAATAAGTGGGTACGAGGACTATAATAGATACAATTATACAAAACATTTGGTATCTTAAATAGTACGGTTTTAGTTTGGTACTACTTAATTAAGCTTTAAAATGTTCGCAAGAGGTTAAATTAAAGTTCTAGTTCAGTTCTAGTTCAGTTCTAGTTCAGTTCTAGTTCAGTTCTAGTTCAGTTCTAGTTCAGTTCTAGTTCAGTTCTAGTTCAGTTCTAGTTCAGTTCTAGTTCAGTTCTAGTTCAGTTCTAGTTCAGTTCTAGTTCAGTTCTAGTTCAGTTCTAGTTCAGTTCTAGTTCAGTTCTAGTTCAGTTCTAGTTCAGTTCTAGTTCAGTTCTAGTTCAGTTCTAGTTCAGTTCTAGTTCAGTTCTAGTTCAGTTCTAGTTCAGTTCTAGTTCAGTTCTAGTTCAGTTCTAGTTCAGTTCTAGTTCAGTTCTAGTTCAGTTCTAGTTCAGTTCTAGTTCAGTTCTAGTTCAGTTCTAGTTCAGTTCTAGTTCAGTTCTAGTTCAGTTCTAGTTCAGTTCTAGTTCAGTTCTAGTTCAGTTCTAGTTCAGTTCTAGTTCAGTTCTAGTTCAGTTCTAGTTCAGTTCTAGTTCAGTTCTAGTTCAGTTCTAGTTCAGTTCTAGTTCAGTTCTAGTTCAGTTCTAGCTCAGTTCTAGTTCAGTTCTACTTCAGTTCTACTTCAGTTCTACTTCAGTTCTACTTCAGTTCTAGTTCAGTTCTAGTTCAGTTCTAGTTCAGTTCTAGTTCAGTTCTAGTTCAGTTCTAGTTCAGTTCTAGTTCAGTTCTAGTTCAGTTCTAGTTCAGTTCTAGTTCAGTTCTAGTTCAGTTCTAGTTCAGTTCTAGTTCAGTTCTAGTTCAGTTCTAGTTCAGTTCTAGTTCAGTTCTAGTTCAGTTCTAGTTCAGTTCTAGTTCAGTTCTAGTTCAGTTCTAGTTCAGTTCTAGTTCAGTTCTAGTTCAGTTCTAGTTCAGTTCTAGTTCAGTTCTAGTTCAGTTCTAGTTCAGTTCTAGTTCAGTTCTAGTTCAGTTCTAGTTCAGTTCTAGTTCAGTTCTAGTTCAGTTCTAGTTCAGTTCTAGTTCAGTCCTAGTTCAGTTCTAGTTCAGTTCTAGTTCAGTTCTAGTTCAGTTCTAGTTCAGTTCTAGTTCAGTTCTAGTTCAGTTCTAGCTCAGTTCTAGTTCAGTTCTACTTCAGTTCTACTTCAGTTCTACTTCAGTTCTACTTCAGTTCTAGTTCAGTTCTAGTTCAGTTCTAGTTCAGTTCTAGTTCAGTTCTAGTTCAGTTCTAGTTCAGTTCTAGTTCAGTTCTAGTTCAGTTCTAGGTTAGTTCTGGTTCAGTTCTAGTTCTGCAATATATATTTCGCAAAATTTTTTTGTCTTATAAGGAATACTTTTATTTTGGTACTAATTGAAACAGAAAAGTACCCTTAATAAGAAAAATATAACATTTTTGCAAAAGTTGATAAGAGCTTTAAACGAAATATGTAGTAAGTTATCGTCTAGTAATTTTTTTTAATTCATTCTCAAATTTGCCCCAACTTTTGGTAAACTCAAATCCTATAAGAATATTGCAATAGTGTTCGTATAATTTTTGTAAATTTCTATACATATATGTGTTTTTTTTTCTTGTTTATTTTGTGTATATGTGTTTACTGTAATTGTGGTATTTTCATGCGATTTTATTTTGGTTGCAAAAATGCAAATCAAGTATTTTATTTATTCAACTGTAATTAATTAGGCAAAAATAAACAAACACAATAATACATACACACACACACACACACGAATAAATTTCACAGAAACACAAAAACTTTAAAATTAACAGGAATTACATTAATGCCTTTTTTTCAAATAAAAAATCCAAACTGGAGTATGAAATAAATAAAATCAAATTAACAGCAATAAAATGAATTAATAAATATTCATAAAAAATATATTAAATTCCTTAATATTCATAGAATTGTTTTAATAGGTTTAACTATGATAATATTTAATCTTTTACACTTTTTGTTTATTTTGTTGAATTTTGTTGGTTTTCAGGCCTTAAATCCTTAACTTAAAAGTGCATAAATATTTGTTTGTAATATTATGTGTTTATTATTTATAACACATTGATATTGAAATTTTTAGATGGTTACTAATACGTTTTGGGATTCATACACTCAGAGAAATCTTATTACAAACGAGCTATCGAGTAGACTATAGACTAGACTATAGACTAGGCTATAGACTAGACTAGACTATAGACTAGACTAGACTATAGACTAGACTATAGACTAGACTAAGGACTAGACTATAGACTAGACTATAGACTAGACTATAGACTAGACTATAGACTAGACTATAGACTAGACTATAGACTAGACTATAGACTAGACTATAGACTAGACTATAGACTAGACTATAGACTAGACTATAGACTAGACTATAGACTAGACTATAGACTAGACTATAGACTAGACTATAGACTAGACTATAGACTAGACTATAGACTTGACTATAGACTAGACTATAGACTAGACTTTAGACTAGACTATAGACTACTATAGACTAGACTATAGACTAGACTATAGACTAGACTATAGACTAGACTATAGACTAGACTATAGACTAGACTATAGACTAGACTATAGACTAGACTATAGACTAGACTATAGACTAGACTATAGACTAGACTATAGACTAGACTATAGACTAGACTATAGACTAGACTATAGACTAGACTATAGACTAGACTATAGACTAGACTATAGACTAGACTATAGACTAGACTATAGACTAGACTATAGACTAGACTATAGACTAGACTATAGACTAGACTATAGACTAGACTATAGACTAGACTATAGACTAGACTATAGACTAGACTATAGACTAGACTATAGACTAGACTATAGACTAGACTATAGACTAGACTATAGACTAGACTATAGACTAGACTATAGACTAGACTATAGACTAGACTATAGACTAGACTATAGACTAGACTATAGACTAGACTATAGACTAGACTATAGACTAGACTATAGAATAGACTATAGACTAGACTATAGACTAGACTATAGATTAGACTATAGACTAGACTAGACTAGACTATAGACTAGATTATAGACCAGACTATAGTCTAGACTATAGACTAGACTATAGACTAGACTATAGACTAGACTATAAACTAGGCTATAGACTAGACTATAGACTAGACTATAGACTAGACTATAGACTAGACTATAGACTAGACTATAGACTAGACTATAGACTAGACTATAGACTAGACTATAGACTAGACTATAGACTAGACTATAGACTAGACTATAGACTAGACTATAGACTAGACTATAGACTAGACTATATACTAGACTATAGACTAGTCTATAGACTAGACTATAGACTAGACTATAGACTAGACTATAGACTAGACTATAGACTAGACTATATACTAGACTATAGACTAGTCTATAGACTAGACTATAGACTAGACTATAGACTAGACTATAGACTAGACTATAGACTAGACTATAGACTAGACTATAGACTAGACTATAGACTAGACTATAGACTAGACTATAGACTAGACTATAGACTAGACTATAGACTAGACTATAGACTAGACTATAGACTAGACTATAACTAGACTATAGAGACTAGACTATAGACTAGACTATAGACTAGACTATAGACTAGACTATAGACTAGACTATAGACTAGAGTATAGACTAGACTATAGACTAGACTATAGACTAGACTATAGACTAGACTATAGACTAGAGTATAGACTAGACTATAGACTAGACTATAGACTAGACTATAGACTAGACTATAGACTAGACTATAGACTAGACTATAGACTAGACTATAGACTAGACTATAGACTAGACTATAGACTAGACTATAGACTAGACTATAGACTAGACTATAGACTAGACTATAGACTAGACTATAGACTAGACTATAGACTAGACTATAGACTAGACTATAGACTAGACTATAGACTAGACTATAGACTAGACTATAGACTAGACTATAGACTAGACTATAGACTAGACTATAGACTAGACTATAGACTAGACTATAGACTAGACTATAGACTAGACTATAGACTAGACTATAGACTAGACTATAGACTAGACTATAGACTAGACTATAGACTAGACTATAGACTAGACTATAGACTAGACTATAGACTAGACTATATACTAGGCTATAGACTAGACCTATAGGCTAGTCTATAGACTAGACGGTAGACTAGACTATAGACTATACTACAGACTATACTATTGACTAGACTATAGACTATACTAAAGACTTGACTATACACTATACTACATACTAGACTATGGACTAGACTATAGTCTAGACTATTGGCATTGACAATACGATAGAAAAGACTATTTACTGGACTATAGACTAGACTATAAACTAGACTATAAACTGGACTATAAATTAGAATATAGGCTAGACTATAGACCAGACTATAGACTAGCCTATAGACTATACTACGGCCTAGACTATAGACTATACTAGACTATAGACTAGATTATTGGCTATATAATAGACTGTATACTAGACTATATACTGGAACATTGACTAGACGATAGTAAAGACTATTGACAGGACTATAGACTATTCTATAAACTAGAATATAGACTAATTATAGACCAGACTATAGACTAGACTATAGAATGAATTATAAACTAGACTTTAAATTAGACTATATACTAGCCGATAGAATAGACTATACTTCACTATAGACCATCTTTAAATTGACACTTTTAATTTCTCGAGTGATTTTAACAAATAAAAGTTGTAATAACACTAGTATTAGTTTTTGTTATCTTATATTGTCAGCATAATGTTTTTTCAATACCCTAAGGATATTTAGTGCTTTGCCAATAACCATTCAACATTATCAACGTATTCGTTAGTTACGTGCTGTTCTCTAATGACATCGAACCTCCAGACAATAAAAATCCAATATTTTTACATTTCTTTCACTACACTAACAAATAAACGCAAATAACACATTTACCGCATTTGTGTGTTGACTTTATAGTTTCAACGTTAGAATCAGTTTAGTATAAAACTTAAACATCAAGTGGGTATAAATTTGATTCTTGGGCAAAATTTATTACATTTCTAATAATTCCCATATTTATTTTTAATCGAAAAGAAATTTCAAAAATTTATATAGTTTTCGCTTTTAAACATAAAAATGTCTTTAAAATCATTTTAATCCCTCTTATTTTTTTACGTTGCTTTAAAAAAAAACTAATAAAATATCTTTGATTTTAAAAATTTTTTCTCATTTAACTAAATTTTATGATTCATCTTCATTCTACACAAAAAAAAATGTTTGTCTTCATTTAGTAGACATAAATTTCATCTTTTCATGTTGTTTTATGATAGTTTTTGTCATCATTTAGTCGAGATGTTGTTGGTTGAGGTGCTGATGATTCTGCTGAATATTATATTTGTCATTAACCAATCTCGAGGTACAATTTAAATGCCTGTGGGGGATTGCTTTGATTTTGTTGTATCTAGAGGAGAAACAACAACGGAAACATTTGGGAACTAAAATACATACAACTTACTTGCGTTTAGATTAGAAAAAATAAATATTATATTTTGGCTGATTTATATTTTAGTGTGAGTGTGTGTGTAAATGTTTAGATGACAGCTAGTCGGAAATAGGGTGTCGCGTGGTAATTTTAATAAGCAGGTTCTCATTTGCGAGATAAATGTATGACATGTTTTTAAATAATTTTCCATTATGTTTATGCTCTGAAAGGTATAGTTTCTATAGTTGCCAAATTCATTTACTGTCGTTTTTAAAAGTACCACCATAATATTTTGTAGTAAATTTTATCTTTTACATGAATACATTTTATGAAACTCTGAAAATAAAAGTTCCATAGAAAAAACTTTTCCATGATCAAAGTGCACTTCATCAAATTGCATTTGGGGGAGAAAATATTCGTAGTCAACAAAAAATTATTCTGATTTTAAAACAAAAAAAATCAATGAAAACTCAAGATATTTCTAGAGAACTAGTAGCGAAAGTAGCAGAAAAGAACCATAATAGAACTAGAACTAAACTAGAACTGAACTAGAACTGAACTAGAAATGAACTAGAACTGAACTAGAACTGAATTAGAACTGAACTAGAACTGAACTAGAACTGAACTAGAACTGAACTAGAAC
>NC_060952.1:91476955-91484243 GCF_022045245.1 Lucilia cuprina | reverse complement strand
AAAGTATAAAGTATAAAGTATAAAGTATAAAGTATAAAGTATAAAGTATAAAGTATAAAGTATAAAGTATAAAGTATAAAGTATAAAGTATAAAGTATATAGTATAAAATATGAATTAATCCTAATTGATACAAAATGTCTTAAAACATGGGTTCTTGGAACACATACTCCATTTTATTCTGTATTGATTGATTTTGTGCTTAATTGCATGAAAAATATTGCCCCAATCTTTGCCAAAGAATTGAACATAAACTCATTAAATCTCTAATTACCTTACAAAAGTCATTATGATCTTCTTAATTGTAAAATTACTTGGATTTACAATTCCTTTGCTGCAAACAATTTCCAATAAATATTTGAAAACTACACCTGGTTGTATAATTAATATTAATTCAGCATTGAACCACATTAAAAGTTCTTGTTCATGTTGCCGTAAGTCCGGGGGGTCATAATTCAATTGTAAGTTTCATTTAAAAGATTTAAACAATTTCGAATTGAAATGGATTTCAAATATTTATTTAGAAACTAAATTTTGCCTGCTTAAGAGTTGAGGACATTCAAAGTATAGGATGTAAAATGTAACAGACACATGCACAACACACTTATTCTTAGTTAAAGTAACGAAGTTTGTTAATTTAACACACACTCACACAAACGGATGTACAAATATCCTGCTTTAAATCTACACAAATCTGTTGCTCTACCCCTGTAACTGTCTCGTTGTTACTCTCTTAAAACCAATTATTTATGGAAGATAAATGTATGAAATTGACCTTCTTAATGCAAATGAATACTCTCACACACACATACACAAATATTCAGAAATCAAATGTTAATGTATTGGTTAAGATATAAGGGTATTGGGGGTGGTGGGTTGAGTGTATTGGTTTGTTTACAGCATCTGTTGGTTTGAAACTCAAACAAACCAATAAAACCACTAAATACCAGAGTAAACCAAAATGTATGGAAGTTTTTATAACTTCAATGAGTGTGTGTATGTGTGACGTTATATTTATTGGTATTGGGGTATTAATTTATGCAAAAATGGCGTTAGGTGTAGAGTCAAACAGAAAGCTGTTTGAATTTATCTTAAGCAATCAGTTTGTTGATTCGTTATCCAAGAACTGCCGGGTATATAGGAATTTGTAATAAAAAGTGTTTTTGTGTTTGAATTTTATTTAGCAACAGTTGTTATGAATAAATAATTAAGTTAAACATTTAATACAATAAAATTATTGAAAGTTTTAAAATGTTTTTTATTAAAATGATAAAAAACAAATCATTTTTTCAGTTTAATTTTAAATTACTGTTTTAAAAGGATAATAAATATGTGTTTTAAACAGCAACCATGATAAGGATTTTCATATATTTCTAATGTAAGTTACATTTACATGACATTTGATTCCTTCTTAGAAACAAATTAGATGCTACTCGCCCACACAGCTTGTTAGCCGAAACCTTGAAAAAAACTAAAATAATCTGGAAGATGTGTTGTAGAAGTTTTTTAAGAAAATTTCTTAAATGAGTATTTGGACTCTCTTCGAAATTCGTCTTCAAATGGAATGTTAAAAGAACCTATTGGTTCAAGTATACATCCACCATTCTCTATTAAACTTCAGGAAGTTAAAGGTAATTAGAGTGGCAAGGACGGACTGTCTTCTAACAAAAACTTTCATCTCTTCTACTTAAAACTCTGAAAAAGAAAACTTATTGTCCTCTATATAAGGCAGCGACTTGAACGTACATCAGGAAGAAATGTTACTTTGTATAATGTTACTGAAATAGTATGCTGTCCCAGGATCAATGGGAATATTATCCCGCGACTGAAAATCTCTTGCGAGAGATAGTTCCTTGGCATTCGATATCCATAAAGCAGATGGTAGCTCGTCCTCTGACTTCTTAATCGCTAACTATTTCATAACCATGTTCTTAATAAGGTAGAGGTCATTGACATTCTCAAAATCCCCAAAAGAAGTCATAAAAATCTGAAGGAATTTCATTTGGTTTTATCTGAAGCTGAAGAGAAAATTATCGACACACATACATACATGTAAAAAGTAAGGACTAAAAGGAACATTGCGCCTTTCGATTTGTCAAGAGTGCACTATTGTGTCGGGTGGTAGACTTCTGAATCATTGCTAATGCCTTCAAGTAACAACTTATGCAATTTAGAAAAATTTCTTTATTCTATATGCTGATGATTAGGAAAAGCTTTTGCACATATTGGTAACAAATAGTCTGAAGGCCAAGTGATAAGCGAACTGGCCAAATGCGGAGGTGCGACACATCATTAATGTATACTGGACACATTGGTAGGTTATACACAATCATCGGACGTTCCTGATCGTACAACAGACACATAATATGTCGGAAACTTTGAAACGCTGATGCCAGATAGAATGTCATGGTCAAGCAGAACATTAGAGCAAACACCGTTAGGAATCCGTTTTTACATGGATGGCTCTAAATTGAGACACAAAATGGGGCTGGGGTTCTATATTAAAGACCCAGAAACTGAAATATACCACCATTTACCAAATCATAACACAATCTTTTAGGCAGAAGTAATAGCAAAAACGGAATACGTAAATTGGATTAGAATAAATATGGCGCCCACAGCGCTTAATATATTTACCGGCAGCCAGAAAGCAATTAGGGCGATATCAGGTGATAGAGAGCTTTTAACCTCTCTCCCAGAGGTAAGGTTTACATCATATGAGTACCAGCCCAATCGGTAGTAGACGGCAACGAAAGGGCGAATGTAATAGCTTTAAAGAGAAGGAAGCTCGAGGCAGTTAACCTGACAAACACAAAACCATTCGACTCAACAAAAGCTGAACTAAAGATGTGGTTGAGAAAATCCCATAAGTCCTCTTGGAATAATGAAACAGTGTATAGAACCATGAAGATTCTATGGGCACATCTATGCAAAATTGAAAGTGCACTGATTGGAAGATTCTTAGGAATTACATTTGGGAAACTGAGTTTCCGAACTTTGAAAAATAGTTTAGCCTTTGAACTTTTTTTCATTATAAGACGTTCAAAACAGGCCCGATAGCGGCCTAGTTGTATTTCCACTGATTTGATGTAGTATACATCTTCCTATCAACTTAACCTAACTGATCGGGAAGTGATCATCGTAGTATGAAGTAATCTCTCTACAACTTTGACTCATTTTTATAAACCAGCAGCGGATCCAGATCGAGCGTTACCACAACTCCTCCCTTGAATCTGTGCCTGTTGTAGTGATACTGGTATTAGTAATACCTACTACTACCTACTGGTATAGTTAACAAAAACAAAGACCAAGATATACAATAATCAAATTGTTGCGGTTTAAAAGACAGCAAAATTTCCTTATCGAACAATGGACTAAGAATTATCAAAGATAGCATTAGAGTGAGTATGCAAAACATTAAAATTTTTATAGGAGACCGACGACAATCAACTATCTGACTATATTGTTCAACATACTTACTTTAATGGGGTGTTCCAAAGTAAAAGTTCCTTGCAAAAAATAATGGAGTAGGAGGAGTAACAAAGGATTCATCTTTAATTATTAAACATTAAATGCTAAGTATATGGATACGCTGCAAGTAAACGTTGAAGTAATTGAGATTTTAGATATTTCTATATAAAAGTTAAAGTGCCCTACAGTTTGGTTAGGCAAATCCCTTTTATTTTGTTGACAAATGAACAAACTGACTGAGCAATTGGAATAGAGGAAACTAACTTATCCAGTTGCCAGCAAAATACTCTTTTAGATTTTGTCTTGATGAGGTTGAAGCAGCTTACTTGGGACATTAAACTCTCAGCAGATAGTTGGTCTAAACCAGTTAACTTTTTGTAATCGGTTGGTCATCTGTTTGAATGAAAGCTTATTTACGATTCTAATGTGTTGTTAAGGTATTCTGTGGCAAATTGTATTTGGTGCGAAATTAAGCGAACAAAATCTGAAAACCCCTCAAAAAACCAAAGGATAAACCGGTTTAACAATAGCAGAGATTTTTGAAAATTTCACGAAATCCTCATACAAATTCGAACGAGTACAACAATCTAAATCTGTAAAAAAACAGCAAAAACAATTTCAATCTATGATTTTTAACAAACAGCTTACAAACCAACCAACCCCCACCCCGATTGCTCTTTAAAGCCTAAAAGCATGCTACAGTTTATAGCGAAAACGTAAAATTCGCTGTTGTAGTGAAAAGAGATTTAAACTATTAAGTAATTTACTTAATGTCTCTATTATGGGGTTTTATTTTTCCTCTTTCCCCCCTCTCCATAAACTGTGAGTTATTGACATTAATTTTTTGAGTGTAAAATTTCATTTAGTATGTTGTTATTGTTGCCCTGTTGTAGAGTTCAAAGTACAATGCCTTAAATACTGTAAAACACTAGTAGTTGTAGTGGCAGTAGTAAAAGTGGCAACAACATCCACATCAAATGTAGTTTGTACTTTATGTGGCAAATTAGCCCAAAAGCCAACAGCATTCATCATTGGTGGCGACACGCACATCCAGTCAGTTAGCCAAAGTAGTTAGCTAGTCAGGCTGGTAATGGAAAATTTTAAACACGCTTTAATTGGACTCTTCAGGAGTCCAATGTAACACTTTAAAATATAATCGATTCTTGGTTGTTTTCAATTAATGCATGGATCGAGCTTATGATCGATCACATACTCTAAGCTTTTACTTTTCTACACGATTTAAAAAATTCAAATGAAAGTTAAAAACAGCTAATGTCGGTTGAAGTAAATGTGTGATACTGTCACATCAAACTTTGGGGTCAAGTAACACATGTATATACATACGTACGTATATATACCTCAATAAATTAATGTGTATGTTTTTGTGTGTCTGTACACCAAATAATGTTTAAAGATCTGCAAACATACTTACTAACACATAAACACATACTTATAGATTAAAACAACAACGACAACAATAATATTGCCAGCAGATAACAACTGTTAGTTATATGTATGTATGAGTGTAGAATACACACACTCACACATAAACATACACATAAACATTATTTGTTACTAGCTATACCAAGTGCGATTTGCTACCTTCTTATAGTTTTCGAGAAAACGGACATTTATGTTTTCATATAGTTTTCGTGAAAAATGAATTTTTTTTCATTATCTGTTTAAAGTTTTTTTACCACCAATTATAAAAATTTCTATTAATGCCTTTTTAGTGGATCTATCTAACCAAAAAGTCAGTTACAGTGAAAATTTCACGATTTTATACTTAACCATTTGGGCTGTTCGATGATGAATCAGTCAGTAACATATACATATATAGAAAATTTTTCGAATGGAGTCTTGATACACACAGAGCAAACATTCGTGAAGGGAAAATTAGTATTGACGTATATACATACAAACAACTAACTCCATATGCTTTACAAATAGTGAGGAGCAAAAGTGGTTGGACACCTTTTCGTTTAAAGATTATGAACCCTTCTCTTTATTTAAAGATTTTCGAAACTCAATTCAGTTCTAGTTCTATTTCAGTTCTAGTTCAGTTGTAGTTCAGTTGTAGTTCAGTTGTAGTTCAGTTGTAGTTCAGTTGTAGTTCAGTTCTAGTTCAGTTCCAGTTCAGTTCTAGTTCAGTTCTAGTTCAGTTCTAGTTCAGTTCTAGTTCAGTTCCAGTTTAGTTCTAGTTCAGTAATATTTCTAGTTTAGTTCTAGTTCAGTAATAGTTCTAGTACATTTCTAGTTCAGTTCTACTTTTAGTTCAGTTTTAGTTCAGTAATAGTTCTAGTTCAGTTCTAGTTCAGTTCCAGTTCAGTTCTAGTTCAGTTCTAGTTCAGTTCTAGTTCAGTTCTAGTTCAGTTCTAGTTCAGTTCTAGTTCAGTTCTAGTTCAGTTCTAGTTCAGTTCTAGTTCAGTTCTAGTTCAGTTCTAGTTCAGTTCTAGTTCAGTTCTAGTTCAGTTCTAGTTCAGTTCTAGTTCAGTTCTAGTTCAGTTCTAGTTCAGTTCTAGTTCAGTTCTAGTTCAGTTCTAGTTCAGTTCTAGTTCAGTTCTAGTTCAGTTCTAGTTCAGTTCTAGTTCAGTTCTAATTCAGTTCTAGTTCAGTTCTAGTTCAGTTATCAATTTTAAATTAAAAACTTTATCTCCTAATTTGTGTCTCCTGCCTTTTGTGTTTCACTGTAAATTTATTCCTTTAAAATTAAACGTTCTACATGTATGCTTAAATTGGCTTGAATTTTCTGATAAAAAAGTGCAATTGCTTTAGTATTAAGAGCTTGTTAGTAGTGCTGCACTGCACTGACACTGTAAGAGTGTTTAGAGTGTAAGCTACCAATAGACAAACGAAAAGACAGACAGTTATTAAACTAGCAAATATATATGTATGCGTACGCATGTACTTCCATGCAAGAACTAAAACTGATGAGAATATGCAAGTAATAATCGCATGTCACTGCAATTGCCATCAACAATTTTCCTAATATCCTTTTACTTTATGCTGCTGCAACTACTGCAACCAGAGCATTAATGCTAAATACTAATGCAGCTATTTTCTAATAAGACTACAAAAATACAACACCATTTCTCTTTAACATTTAAACACCAAAATTATTTATTTTGTAATTTTATCTTTAACACATTCACTTAGCAAATGCTATTGCTAATTTGCAAATAGTTGTTATATTTGCAGACTTGTCAAGACAAGATAAATAATTGTAAAATTTTACTATTATTTAGAGATGAAAAGCTGCAGAGTGACTGAAAGCTAGTTGAGGTATTAAATTTAGTTTAATTAATTATTTATTTATAATACATACCAACATACATAGAATTATTTTTGTTTAATTGTTGTTGATGTATACTAAGTATTTTAACTTTAAATGCATCAGTCAAGTATTTACGATTCTTCTTGGAATTTACAAATGTATTTTTACATATTTTGGTTTTTAAATGTATTTAAAATTTATTAAATATTCAATTTTACTTCTGACTGAGATTGAAATGCACTTAAAGTTTGTTTATTTATTTAAAGTACAGCATATTCAAAGAGAAATAACTTAGTTACTAAATGTAAAAAATTGGGTAAACATTTTTATAAATCAAATTAAAAATAAATAAAAACTATTTTGTTAAAAATCATAAATTTGTAATGTTTTTCTAAATACATTAAATATTTTACTTAAATATGTCTCGTACTGGTCGTTAGTTCAGTTCTAGTTTAGATCTAGTTCAGTTCTTGTTCAGTTCTAGTTCAGTTCTAGTTCAGTTCTAGTTCAGTTCTAGTTCAGTTCTAGTTCAGTTCTAGTTCAGT
>NC_060952.1:91475321-91476855 GCF_022045245.1 Lucilia cuprina | reverse complement strand
CTATCTATCTATCTATCTATCTATCTATCTATCTATCTATCTATCTATCTATCTATCTATCTATCTATCTATCTATCTATCTACCTATCTATCTATCTATCTATCTGGGCTATATTTGTTGTCATATAATTGCATTTCTTACATTTCTCTCACAACACAATTATTATTAATTACTACTCATTCTTGCCACTAATACTTCCTAAGTACTAATAACTTATTCTATAACCCAAAAGGTAAATACAAATTAAATTTATTCATTTACCTTCATAATTTATTTAGCATTAATACTCTACACCATAATCGTTTTGGTTGACACAAAACGAAAAAAAATAAAAAAAATAAAAACTCTACACAATTTATTCAATAAAAAATTATTTTGTTTTTGAGCCAAAAACCAACAAAACATTTGAAACTTTTATTACGTGACTAGCATTATAAAAAGTTACTTGCTGTTTTTCTTTTAACAATTTTTATTATAAGGGGAATAATTTGTAAAAAACAGTAAAACGTTTTACAGGGCCTCAATAGGCTTTTTGGCTAAATAGTGTTATTTTGTATAAGAAAATCACTTTTAAAACATTTTGAAATACTCTTTTTACAAAGAGGAAGTTACTTTTTTACTTTAGACAATTTCAAATTGTATATTTTCGATTTTCTTTCAGTTTTATTGTTGGTTGTAATGTAAACATTCAATTTCATATAAAGAACTACTTTTAAATACAAATAGAAAAATTACTTCATCGTATTAATGATGTAATTTATATACTTTTATTACTTCTACACACATACACTTACAATTGGGTAATAATTTGTTAAATACTATTTGAATTGTTTTTGCTTTCAAAAAAATATTTCTCAATACAAAAAATTCTTATAATTGCAAATTTACCAATAAGTATTTTTGTTATGTAGAAAGAAAATTGTGTTGAAAATTTTCCTTATAAAGCACTCAGTTTAAATATTGTTTCATATGATTTTCATATCAATTTATTTATCTCACTGTACATTTCGAACTTGAGTGGCAGGCACTGGTTGTTTCTTTGGAATTTTCATTAAAATATTTTTGTTAAATTTTGTTTCTGTTACAGGTAATAGTATTACCTGCCTCTCTCCCGTTTGCATATTCGTGTTTCCAAATTCTAGTGTAATTGAGCAAAATGTTTTTAATGTTTCTTAAAAGAAAATCTCTTGCACGAACATTTATTTGCATTTTAATGTATTAAACGATTTACACTGGATTGTGAAATCCGTTTTTATTATCTCTTTGCATAATGAGGTCATGATAAACATATAAGGAAATATATTAAAACTGCTTTTAAAACATAGATCTGCTCATAGCTTGAATGTAGAAAACCTGTTACATTATGTATAAAGTCATTAAAACTTAATTTTAAGTGCAAGTGTATTTAATCTTTATAATGTAAGCTGAAGTATAAAGTATAAAGTATAAAGTATAAAGTATAAAGTATAAAGTATAAAGTATAAAGTATAAAGTATAAAGTATAAAGTATAAAGTATAAAGTATAAAGTATAA
>NC_060952.1:91468145-91475221 GCF_022045245.1 Lucilia cuprina | reverse complement strand
CTTTATACTTTATACTTTATACTTTATACTTTATACTTTATACTTTATACTTTATACTTTATACTTTATACTTTATACTTTATACTTTATACTTTATACTTTATACTACCGTTTATCAAAGCCCGTTGTACGCTCCTTATGCAGAAGTTGGTGGGGATCGAAGCTACGACCTCCGTATTGCCCGACTAATAAACTACCAACTAGTCTACCAAAGATTTATTATGTTACTTTGTACTTTTTATAAATTTCTTTTTTGTTTTAAATTAACAGCTTATTTGCAAACAATAACATTAACTTTTAAACTTTAACATTTAAAAGCTTCCAGTATGCTATTACTAAGAAAAGCTCTTCCGGCCAACATGCTTTAGCTTGTTGCAACATGCAACAAACAAGACTACAGCGGCTGACATCATCATGTGTTTATTTTTCGTCAAAATTATTACAAACAGCTGCTTCACACCCCCAAAATTGTTGTGCTACATAAAGCTTTTCGGGCGAAAATGTAAACAATTTGTAAGAAAAAGCTTTGGTAAATGAAAATGCGCCAAAAGTGATGAAGTAGAAATAGAAAAAAGCTCAATTATTCTTTATATTCTCCCATTCTCTTCCTCCTTTAGAAAAAAAAACAACAAAAGAAATCAAAGGCATGGAAATAATTTATTTTATCCTCTCTCTCTCTCTTTTTCTTATAATTTTTATTTAGGATGTGGGTCAAATAATGTTTCACTTCATTCTAAACTAAAAATCAAATAAACAGTTGTTTAACGGTTGTTGAGTGAAACGTACTTCTCGGTTATATATACAGTGAAACGATTAAAACGAAAATTCCCATGTTAATTAATCAATACATTAGGAAAGAGAAAAAATTAAATAAATATTTTGAAACAAAAAATTTGTAATAAAAATTATTACAACAAATTTTTAAATAAAACAAATTGTTATTAAGTGTGAAATTGTCTAAGTTGTAAATAATTATTTAGCGGCGTAGTTAAAAGTATCTTCAAAACCAGGTGTGTGATTTATAACAAAAAAAAATAAATAATTATTTTATTAGACCTTAAAGGGGTCTCGTAAATTTAATTATTTCATTTTAATTTTTATTGGTTTTAATTCCCTAAACGAGTTACATTTAAACCTTTTAACATTATCCATTATGTTGAAATTACGTGAACATGGTTTAATTTAACAATGTATCACAGTGTTAATATTAAAAGAGCACCTACCATCACCTTAGCTCCTTTCTTTATCCTTTATTTTTTATTTTTTATGTGAAATATATTCTTCAATTCTATTAGTCAGCCTTTATTTCGTTATAAAGTTGTTAAAAGGTAAACATGAGTGGTGGTAGACAGTTTATCACTTCAGTGTTAATACATATATACATATCGCACACTGAGTTTAAAAGTGACTTAACTCAAGATTTCTAAATCAGACACTGTTTACCCGTAAAAATAATATCAATAATATTATTGTAGTTGGAATAGTTCGACTTGAGCCATTTTTAAAGTAGGGTTTCGATTTGTGGGAAACAAATAAAATAGCATCATAAACTGAGCACAATACAGAAGCAATTGTTTGGAAACGGTTAAGCATGGCCTCCAATGGGCTAGTTGATAGATTGATGGGCAGTAATCCCGAAGATCGTGGGTTCGAATCCCATATTTCTTCTGAAAAGTATAAAGTATAAAGTATAAAGTATAAAGTATAAAGTATAAAGTATAAAGTATAAAGTATAAAGTATAAAGTATAAAGTATAAAGTATAAAGTATAAAGTATAAAGTATAAAGTATAAAGTATAAAGTATAAAGTATAAAGTATAAAGTATAAAGTATAAAGTATAAAGTATAAAGTATAAAGTATAAAGTATAAAGTATAAAGTATAAAGTATAAAGTATAAAGTATAAAGTATAAAGTATAAAGTATAATGTGTAGAGACCTAAAAATAGCCATAGCAGTTTTTTTATAGAAATGATTTGCAGAATTGATTATATATTTGGGAATTCCTTAAAATACGCAGTTAGAGAATTGTTTTGTTTGGCGTCATGTGTCTCCTATTATTTGCCTAAGTTTGACTTTATGTACATGTAGTACATTAGGGTGTACATTAGGAGTTTTTAAAACGTAATTTTTATAAACTGGTGTTTCTCCATAAAAGTATGTAAAATAGGGTTAAAAAACTGGTGAAGTTCAAAAATTGACTTCTTTCAGCTTATGATAAAAAATTTTTCAAACATTGTTACCAATTAATGTTTTAGACTGTTTTCCATCTGTACAAATGTATTTTGAAAAAACACCCTAATGTTGATGTAAGTATTTCTCAGATAAGCAAAAATCTGTAGACAACTGTCTAACGTTGTGTTTTTTTTTCTTCCCCAATTACTTTTTTTGTAGAAAACTTTTTGTATGTTGGCAAATTGTAGTTGACAATGAAAAAAAAAATCACAGAATCATAAAAGGTTTTGATTTCATTTCTTATTTTTATATGGATTCACTTGAAAATTTAAAAAGAAATGTACAATATGTTCTATTTAAAATGTTTAGATGACATTTACGTTTTGGGAAATGTAAAAAGATTTAATTTGTTTTCATATTTCCCCTAAGGGAATTCCAAGATTAATCTAGTTTTATTAATGTATGTTCAAGGAAATAAAATGTAATGAAACAGAATACTGACTGACCTCTGTTAGTAAGGTAGAAGATGAAGTTTGACTTATCAGACCTAAATACTTAAATACTACTAAAAATCATTAAACTTTAAGGGTAAAAAGTCTATTTTTATTTTTCATTTCACTTAAAAAGTTTTCTAAACTATTACGTCGCACAAAAACAGAAACTCTTAACTTTTTTTTAATAAATATTTGTTAAACAGTTTCTAAATGTTTACTATTTAGTCTGTGGTTTATTTAGTAGTTTTATGTTTTTTTAGCCAGTTAAAAATTAAATATTTTTTCTTTTAAAGCCACAGAATAATAATTTTACAATAAAACAACATATAAAACAAATGTTTTTCAAATTATAATTTTCCATAAATTTTTAACATACAGACTACAAATCGAAAAAAAACTTCAGTTGTTCTTTTGCCTTTTATGAACCAAAAACACCTGCAGTGTTGATTTAATTTGCATGTTGTTGTCAAGTTTCCCCAGAGTTTTGCAGGGAGACAAAGTATCCATTTGAAACAGTACTTTCCAATAAGTGTAAAGATTTTTCTGAATCTTTAAAAAGAATTGCAGGTTTGTTCAACTTTTCCAACTACGTACTACACTGAGACGTATACGTGTTCTTTTGTTAACATTTATTCGTTATTCACGTTTATTATACGTTCTGTGGTACAATAGATTTTTTATAGCTTTTTGCTTTTCATCATTTTACAAGTACATACATACAAATTCTACTTTGTTGCGAACAGTATAAAAATGTACTCAAAGGCTTTACAGTTGAATTATTTTATTTAAAATAATCCAGTTCTTCTTAAGGATTATTTTATATAAATAAAAATCTACTTTTGAGAGAATGTTAATGAAAATTTCACTGTTTTAACAGTTAAAAGCTTATGTAAAGAAGGATTTAAGTGAAAAGTTTATAGAAGTTTTAAAAGAAAATTTCAAGTAATGACAGTATGTGTTAATAAGATATTTCCCAATAAGACGACTATAGGTAGTTATATAGCGAAGACTGTAAACCATTCAGTAATCCTGACTATAGTTTTTAGACAGTTCTACAGTCTTGGCTATAAACAGTTCTATAGTCTCAACTATAGATAGTTTTATAGTTTCGACTATGGACAGTTCTATAGTCTCGACTATAGACAGTTCTATAGTCTCGACTATAGACAGTTCTATAGTCTCGACTATAGAAATTTCTATAGTCTCGACTATAGACAGTTCTATAGTCTCGACTATAGACAGTTCTATAGTCTCGATTACAGACAGTTCTATAGTCTCGACTATAGACAGTTCTATAGTCTCGACTATACACAGTTCTATAGTCTCTACTATAGACAGTTCTATAGTCTCGACTATAGACAGTTCTATAGTCTCGACTATAGACAGTTCTATAGTCTCGACTATAGACAGTTCTATAGTCTCGACTATAGACAGTTCTATAGTCTCGACTATAGACAGTTCTATAGTCTCAACTATAGACAGTTCTATAGTCTCGACTATAGACAGTTCTATAGTGTCGTCTATAGACAGTTCTATAGTGTCGTCTATAGACAGTCTGGCTATAAACAGTTTTAAAGCCTAGACTATCAACAGTTTTTTAGTCTAAATTATGAACAGTTCTGAAGTCTCGACTATAGACACTTCTATTGTTTCAATTACAGATAGTTCTATAGTCTCAACTATATACAGTTTTATAGTCTTGACTGTAAACCCTTTTTCATAATCTTGACTTTAAATAGTTCTGTAGTCGGGAGTATAAGCAGTTTTATAGTCTTGACTATAGGCAATTCTATCTCACAATGGTTTGATATAAAATAATTGCCAAGGAAGCGGTTTCTCTTTACGACCAAAGCTAGGCATTCACAGATAATATGAAAGGCTGTTTCTTTCTTTTCCTTGTCTTTGCAACTGCTACTGTGATCATTAAAAGGTAGCCCAGGCCGACTTGCATGTCTGCCTATTGCCCACTGTCCTGATATAACTGCTTTCAGCCTCTATATGTCCCGTCAACATCGGTTTATAAGGTGTCTTGTGCGTTTCCCATTGAAAGAGGGCCACAATAATTTGACTCCTTTACATGTGTCTAAATTATTTCAACTATTCCATCAGTCTTTTAAAGAAAGAATATGAGATATATTTACCCAAACTTCTTTACAGAAGACATCAGAACCAACAACGCAGTTTATTTTTGAACCATGTGTTGGGGTATGTTTTCTTGGTAGCTTTCCTCTACACAACTCGCTCCTGAAATGAACTCTGAGTTCGAAGACTCTATCGAAGCCCGTGTGTGGAGTAATTAAGTCGGATGGTTGGTTCAAGATTGGAGGTATCACGCTTAGCGTGTCCAAATGTTCTTGATCTCGAACTTCCACTGCAAGCAAATATGGACATTATATGCAGATCTATAGGTGGGATGTGCTTCTGAAGGACAGTCCAGAAGAAGTCCACCATACAAGCTTTGTACATCCATTTAACTATATTGTGATGTGCAATATAGTGTGCGGATCTGCTGAAGGACTAGTTCTTAGAGCACCTGTTATAGCAATGCATGTTGATCTTTTAACTTTGTATAGCTGATCTACAACAGACTTCTTCTTAGTTGAAGTTCACAATACAAGAGATCCGTATATAAGAATATGACGCACTATAGCTATGTACATCCATTTAACTATGTTGGGACTAAGTCCCCAGTTCCATTATAAACTGTCTAAATACAAATTGCATTATTCTTTACATTCGCATATTTCCTTTACTGATCTACATCATTTATTCTTTACTGCTTCATCATCTGTTGGACATATTTTCAATCTCTAAATAGTAATTTCATTTCCGTTTCTGGTTGCTGTTTTATTTAGTTAATATTTCATAAAATTCTCTAGATGGTTGGTTTTGCAAAATAAAATTTGTTTCCTCCTTTTTAACTGTTTCCTACAAGTGAGTCGATTGTTTTTGTTTATTTTATATTAAATATTTATTTGTTTGTGAAAAATTGTACACGAGCAAACATTTCTGAGTTAGTTTTTTGTGGTATAAATATAAAAATGATGACAAACAATGTGAAAGATGGTGATTTTGATCATCATCATCATATAAATGAAAGCTTTACTATTAAATACACAAAAATACTATACTTTTTATTTACAACAGCAACTATAAAATGTTATATAGTTTTATTAATGTTCATTTGGTTTTGAATAGATGTTACGAAGTTTATTTCTACAGTGTTAAGGACAGTGGGTTTGGAAGAGATGACACTATAGCGACAATTACTAAATAGCTGTTATATTAGTGTTATGTAAAGCTATTAAAATAGCTTTCATTTTATGTACTAGAACTTAATATTTGTTAAGTATAATATTTACACTTTTCATTTTAATGTTCATATACATAAATACATACCCACAGTGCAATATATGGCTAGCAGCATTAACGGCAGTTACTGCTGAAACTTTTCAAGGTTGAGTGTTGTTGTTCAAGGCAAAAATAATACAAAAAAAGAATACTCTGAAAAAAACTGTGTTAAAATACCTTAAAACACTAGGAAACTGTAGAGGAAAACATCAAAAATATAACGTTTTTAAATATGTTCTGTCTACGCTTGAAATGACAAAAACAAAAGCAGCAGCTTTATATACGCCTCATTTATGTCACTCAAACTCACCGACCCACACCCGCAAATGATATGAATGAAAAATAAATAAAAAAACAAAAAAAATTCTAGGAAAAAAGCTGTTGGTCTCAGCTGTTGGCAGTCGAAAGTGAAAGTGCTGTTGTTATGGTCAAATGAACTTAAATGGTCAAAGGAATACAATTTTAAGCTTAAGGTATATGTGTTAAATGTGTGTGTTAAATTTTTAAACTATTACCTAAAGAATTATTGAAGTGGGATGATATAAACTCAAAGTGGCCATCTGAAAGGGGGTGTAGTATTAAGAGAAATTAAACATTATTTTAAGAATATTACATATGTTTAAAAAAATTTTATTACGAAAGTAAGATTTATATGAAAATTTGTTTCTTAAATCGGCTTTAACTGCTGTAATCACCTTAATTTTCAATTGTTGTTCGTGAAAGAGACATTTATTTTGGGAAAATAAAGATGTTATTAAAATAAGTAACATATATCCGTTCAAATGTTTGTTGTTGGACAGGAGTCACTAGAGGCCTAAAAACATTTTATTGGATTTGATGCAACATACATCCTTCTCCCAAACTACTAAATAATTGACTGACTAACTAAGTAACTAACTAACTAGCTAAGTAACTAACTAACTAACTAAACTAAGCAACTAACTTGCTAAGTACTTTATACTATATACTTTATACTTTATACTTTATACTTTATACTTTATACTTTATACTTTATACTTTATACTTTATACTTTATACTTTATACTTTATACTTTATAC
>NC_060952.1:91432732-91468045 GCF_022045245.1 Lucilia cuprina | reverse complement strand
GATAGATAGATAGATAGATAGATAGATAGATAGATAGATAGATAGATAGATAGATAGATAGATAGATAGATAGATAGATAGATAGGTAGATAGATAGATAGATAAATATATAGAAGTAAACAACTATTTTACTGGCTATTTAGATTATTGTTTACATTGTTTATACATATTACTTTTTACCTGTTCCAGTGTTCATGACAAATAATAATTTCATTCTTTACCTGAGGTAAACAATGTAATTTTAATTATTTTTACACTTTCCTTATATATTTTTTGTATTTAACATTATCTATGTGCAAGAAAAAGTATTTCTCCATATTAGTATTTAATAACTTTTTTACATAAGGTAATTTGTGTAAATTACTTTAAATTTTTAATATTTCTTTGTATTTAGCAATTTTTTCATAGAAATTATGTAAAACAACAGTTTAAATAACTGTTTACATATTTTACATAATATAAACAATGTATTTTTTTAATTTCTTTTCAAAACTTTTAAGTAAAAAACTTTTTTATTCAAATTTTTACATTATTTACACAAAATTTACTTCAGGTAAAACTTAAATCCTTATATCCATTTTGAGAAGTTTTACAAAAATTTATAAATTATTTGTCTTATTTTCAAGACTTTTAGTGTTGCTAAAGCGATTTTCCTTCTCCCTTAAAGACTTTACTCGCCAGCTTGTGGCAAGTGTCCTTCAACATATTAATTTCTTTTTTAATTAGATTTTAACCTTTCACTTTAGTAGGTTTTATTGCTGTGGCTTTTATTACATTGTATTTTTGCTGATTAGGTTGTCGTAAACACAACAACAACTACAATCTGTGTATTGCCTAAATCGGTGGGATAATTGAAAGCAATTGACACTTGAAACAAAAAAAAAACACAAAACAAATGATGTTCAAAAAGAAATCTAAAGAAAAAAGGAATTAAGAAATACTAAAGAATAATAAAAACAAGTCTTGTATGTTAAAACACAACAAACATAAAAATACAACAACAAGCCCGTTTTTGCATCTTAATTATAAACAAAAAAATCTAAACATAAAATACAAACACTAATTTTTAAAAGAGAAATGAGAAGCACCTAAAAAGCTTTTTCTCAAACCAAAAAGCTTAATTTTACTCCCCATAACTGCTAGAAGCAAAATAATTGAGTTTGTTTTTTTTTCTTGAATTCTAAGAGAGATGAGAAGAAACATCTTGTTGTTTGTTGGATTTCGAAAAAAGAATCTTTGAAATACAACTTGTTTTTTATTTTAGTTGAATTTTAAACATTGCTTAAAGCGGTTGTGGCAAGTGTAAAATAATTTTAAAATAAAATAAAAAAATAAATTAAATTGTTTACTATTTGTTGTTGTAAAAATAAATTAACGCAGTTTAAGGTAAAAATTGCTTTTTTTATAAGCTTTAACAATCCGGTTTTTTCTGTAAAGAATTTCCAGCTCAGCATTTAAAAAAAAAGTGACTCAATTTAATAAAAATAAAAAAAATAATTAATAAAACGTGTTAAAATTTCTAATAGAATTATAAAATGAAAATAATATATAAAAAATAATAAAATTAACATATAATTATAATAAATATGAAATTTTGAAAAAAAAATTCAAAATTAATTTATTAAGAATTTTTTTCTTAAATGATGGTGTTTTTTAAAAAAAAAAGCAGCAATAATCATAAATAGCTGAGTGTTCATATACATATACATACATATGTATAATAGCTACTAATGTGTGTGTGTGTTTTTTTTTTTTTTTCAGAAAATATTCTTTAGCAATATGTTTATTTTAAATTTCTGTGTTTTTTTCAAAAATATTGTTTAAAATAAAGTACAATCTTTTTATTGTTTGTACAGTGAGTGTCAATATAGTGGAAAGTTTTTTTTAAATTTTAAACATTTTTCTTAATTAATGATTGATAGCTAGATGTTATGTTTACCGAACTATTTAAAATTAGTTGTTTTTTTTCTAATTTTATTAAAAACATCAAGACATTGCATACCACATGTGGACCCCGAAAGATATCAGCACTATAAGCCGATCCATAATCTTCAGTATATTCTAATCAGACTCCAGATGGTATAATTACTATAACCCGATCTAAGTCTTTAGTATAATCTGATTATCTATAATGACTGAAGTCACTACTATAGTCTAATAGTCTCATTTAAGATCTTGAGTCTGATGACTATTTATAGACTATAAATTAAAGTCTTACCTATAAAAAGGATTAGAATCTTTAGGTCTATAATGTAAAATTTAGTATGTTTAAAAGAATGGGGTAATAATCTCGACAAGAAGCTGATCTATAGTCTATGGTCGAGATTATAGACTAAACTATAGTCAAGACTATAATCTAGTCTGAAGTCTCGTTTATAGTCCCGACAGCAGTCTGGTCAAGACTCGAATATATTATAGTTTACAGTCTCTGCTTTAATTTGGTCTATAGCCGCGACTAGTGTCTAGTCAATAGTACCGGGTATATTCTAGTCTAATATTGTCTAAAGTCTCAACTATAATCTAGTATATAATCTTGATAATAGTCATGACAATTATCTAGTCTATAATCTCTACAAAAGTCTAGTCTCCATTATAACTTGGTCCATAGTTTCGATTAGTGTCTGGTCAATAGTACCGACTATATTCTAGTCTTGTATAGTCGAGCTTACTCTCAACTATAGTCTTAGCAATTGTGAAGTCTATAATCGTGACTAAATTCCATATATAAGGCTATAGTCGAGACTATTTACAACTATATAGTCGATACTATTGCCTTTAGTACCGACTATTGTTTAGTCTATAGTCTCGACTGTAAAAAGTTTAACTAAAAGCTGTAGTCTGGACTAGAATAGTGTCTTTAAACTCGACAATAATCACGTCTATAATCTTGATTACGGTTCGCAGTCTTTTTTTTAATAATTCAGTCTGTAGTCTTAACTAAAATCTGGTCTATAGAATACGCTATAGTCTACAGTCTATATTATAATATATATTTCATGGTCTATAGACTGTCCTATAGTCTCAACTATAGTCCAAACTTTAGTCTGGCATATAAACTCGATTAGTGTCTATAATGTGGTCTAGATTTTATTCTAGTTTATAGTCTCGAAAAGAATATTGACTTATAATACCTTCTAGAATCTAGTCTACAGTCTCCGCTATAAATATTTCATCTATACTATATTCTAATCTATAATCACAACTCAAATCTATAGCCTGGTCCATAGTCTCTATAATAGTATGTTATATTGTCTCAACTATATTTGATTTATAGTCTAATCTATAAACCGGTCATTGCTCTGAGTTTTAGTCAACTCTATAGTCCGGACTAAAATCTAATCTGTATACTTAATTATAATCTGGTCTATAGTTATAATATATATAGTCTACTAGTCTGTAATATCAACTAAAATCTAGTTTATTGTCTGATCAATATAATGGTATATAGTTTGATCTATAGTCTGTTCTTTAACTAGTCTGATTTATAGTCTGATATTTAGTCTGGGAGGGAGTCTGTTCTATAGTCTCGTTTTTAGCCAGTTCTATAATATCTTCCATTGTTTAAAGTTTAATCTATAGTCTGATCTATATATGGTATACAGTTTGATCTATAGTATTGTCTAATGTCTGTTTTTAACTAGTCTGATCTATAGTCTGGGCTGGAGTCTGTTCTATAGTTTATAGATTGGTCTATAGAATGTTTTATAGACTGATCTAAGGTCTGGTCTACAGTCTGGTCTATAGTCTGTTATATCTATATTCCATGGTATACAATTTGATCTATAGTATGGTCTAATGTTTGTTCTTTAACTAGCCTGATTTATATTCCGATATATAGTCTGGGCTGGAGTTTGTTCTATAGTTTATAGATTGGTCTGTAGTCTGTTCTATAAACTGATCTAAGGTCTGGTCTATAGTCTGTTATATCTATATTCCATTGTTTATAATATTTTCTGTAGTCTGATTTACAATCGGATCTACATTGTGGTATATAGTCTGTTCTATTATATCATCCATGAATTATAAATTCTGTAATCTCTTTAATAGTTTGTTCCATAGTCTGATCTAATGTCTGGCCTATACTCTGGTAGATAGTCTATAATACTGTCTGGTCTATATTCTGATCTATAATCTTCACTATACCCTACAATATCGTCTATATCTATCTATTGTGGGATGTACAATCTTAACTATAGAGTAATCTGATATCTACCTAATACTTTAGTTTATAGCCTTGACTATATTATAGCCTATGGTCTAATCTGTAGACTCGACTATACGTATTTATATTACGCATTATATTGATGTAATTTCTACAATAATTTTAGATTATGTGATTTTTTTTTTATAATTTCTTAGTATTAAATAAACCACATTGCTATAATTAAAGAATGTTTTAAGGTCACAAATAAGTAGATTTTTTTAAAATAAAACCACAAATATTGTAGATTTTATTAAAACTACAAAGGAAGTTTAATTACCTAATCCAAAATAAAATTTAGTCGTTTTTTTCTTGAATCATAAAATATATTTTTAATAAAGAGTTATTTTAAACACTTTAATATTAATTTAAAATATTATTTTATATATTATTAATTTTGTATTTTTCTTTTAATTTTCACCCCCTCCTTTTAGACAACGAGCATTATTAATTGAGCATTTTTTTGTTACACTTTAACAAATCTACATCTCGTTTTCCTTCCTGCATGTTTTTGTCATTTTAAATTTACAAAATGAGGTGAGATTTTTTTCAGTTTAATTATAATTTATTAAATACTATTTTAAATTTATAATTTAGTGCATTATGTCCTTCATTCTGTATTAATGAATACATAAAAAGCAAAGATAATTTTAATCATCATTAACATGTACATTTTTTCGTAACACTTTCAGGTTTAAGTTCATTAAAACATTTTCTACAAAAACATTAACCACAAAACAGTGGCAACTATATAGAAAGGAAAATTGTCAATACAATGTGATTGTTTTGTCCATTAGTAAAAGTAGCCATTGTTTTTGTGTCATAATTAGCTTTTCTTATAGTCTTTAATGTTTAATTAAGCTAAATATAACAAACATCACCTAGAACCCCCCCCCCCCCACCACCTCTGCCCTCTCGTATTGCGTGTAAATATTGTTTTTTTTTTTCTTTTTTGAAATTTTTTTTTACTCAATATTGTTTTTCTTAAAACTACCACCTATGGGATTTCATGTCACTTGCAACAGGTGGTTTTTATTCTCTTAAATTCTAAAAAAGCTTTTAACAAAACAAAAACAAACACTCTGGTTGAAGGTAAGAACATGAATCTATGCCAAAAAAAATGCCGGTAGCAATATTTATGAAAATGTATCTAAATCAAAGAAAATATTACTTTTACATACAAATCCATAAAAATACTTACATAATAGCAAAAACCAAAACTCAAAATAACAGGACAAATATAATTTTTCCAAAAAATTACTTTAAATCATTTTGCACATTAATAATAGTGTTAGTTAATTGACTCATATTCATGGTAAATTTCAAGACCCCTATATAGATACATTTTACTTTATGACACCAATATCATTATCATCTTTATATATAACATATTTACCTTTATTATTAACATTATCAAAACATTCATTATTGTTTATCTAATGACTTTTTTGTATAAATAACAGTGAAAAAATAATAAACTTTCTAATTAAACTTTACCACCCACATGAAATATTTCACTTTACCATAACTTTATATTTCTCAGTTGCAAGAGATCTCTTTCCATTCAATTGACATAATGACACATTTATACAGAGTGGTATATAAAAGTTTGTCATTTCGTTTGTCTTGACTATTATATAGTCCAATCTAAAGTCTAATATATAGTATAGTCTAAAGTGAAGTCTACTATAGTCCATAGTCAGGTCTATAGTCAAGTCTATAGTCTAGTCTATAGTCTAGTCTATAGTCTAGTCTATAGACTATACTAGACTATAGACTAGACTAGTCTAGAGACTAGACTATAGACTAGACTATAGACTAGACTATAGACTAGACTATAGACTAGACTATAGACTAGACTATAGACTAGACTATAGACTAGACTATAGACTAGACTATAGACTAGACTATAGACTAGACTATAGACTAGACTATAGACTAGACTATAGACTAGACTAGACTATAGACTAGACTATAGACTAGACTATAGACTAGACTATAGACTAGACTATAGACTAGACTATAGACTAGACTATAGACTAGACTATAGACTAGACTATAGACTAGACTATAGACTAGACTATAGACTAGACTATAGACTAGACTATAGACTAGACTATAGACTAGACTATAGACTAGACTATAGACTAGACTATAGACTAGACTATAGACTAGACTATAGACTAGACTATAGAACTAGACTATAGACTAGACTATAGACTAGACTATAGACTAGACTATAGACTAGACTATAGACTAGACTATAGACTAGACTATAGACTAGACTATAGACTAGACTATAGACTAGACTATAGACTAGACTATAGACTAGACTATAGACTGGAATATAGACTAGACTATAGACTAGACTCTAGTCTATAGTCTAGTCTATATTCCAGTCTATAGTCTAGTCTATAGTCTAGTCTATAGTCTAGTCTATATTCCAGTCTATAGTCTAGTCTATAGTCTATAGTCTAGTCTATAGTCTAGTCTATAGTCTAGTCTATAGTCTAGTCTATAGTTTAGTCTATAGTCTAGTCTATAGTCTAGTCTATAGTCTAGTCTATAGTCTAGTCTATAGTCTAGTCTGTAGTCTAGTCTATAGTCTAGTCTATAGTCTAGTCTGTAGTCTAGTCTATAGTCTAGTCTATAGTCTAGTCTAGGTATATGGGAATGGTTGCAGCTGATTATTTTTGATAAATTAATATTTTATCATTAACTTTATGGATCTTGTGATGAGAGCCCTTAACTTTATTTGTAGTTATTGGCATTAATAAATGAAAATGTTATTTTCTTTTAGCCATATAGTAGTTACGTTACAGAGTTTTTCCAAAAAAAAATATTTTATGAAAAACGTCTTAATTTACATTTACATTTATTTGAGATAAAGTAAAGGACTTTATTCACAATATTTTAAAAGTCCTTGTGGACTTCATTCTGCGTATTAATATTATCAAGGGATTCACTCTTAGTCACTGCAGTGAAGTCTTGTTATTTTTTGAAACCACCACATTTCTTATTTGCCTTAATATTTGTACCAGTAGTTTAACCTTGAGCCATTAAACAAAAAGTAGAAATCTGTGTCAATAAACTTTATAGAAAAAAGTACTTTTATTATTTTCCAAACAACATCTTGCTGCGTATATAGAAGTGCCCATCTATGAATGACATCATTTTAAATTTTACTATCAAGTTCGCGATTTTTTTATTTATAGGTTTTCTATGGACATTATGAATAATAATTTGTAAAGAAAAAAATGCATTAATAAAACAGCTGTGGTTATAGAAAAACAAAATAATAAAGAAATCGTTAGTGGAGAACGAATGAATGTTATATCCTTCAGATGTTAGTTAAAAACAGAGAACGCTTTAAGAATACCATTAATCGTAAATTTTACACAATTTTGAGGAAAAAGTTTTCGTAAATTTTTTTGTTATAGAAATTTGCAAAAATTCAGTAGACTTTCAAAGTTAAAACTTATTTCTTATATCACTTTTGGCTAAATAGCAAAATCATTTCTTTGATTTATCGTAAATATTTTTCTATTCAGATTTCATTTGTTTAAAAAGTTATTATTTTACCTAAAATTAGCAATTTTTTCTCTAATTTTGATTTTTCTTATATCGTAAAAATTTTCTGTTTCCAAATTTATCGTAAATTTTTCTCATATTAATGCTCATATATCTATAAAAAGTTTTTATATTTTTGTTATAAGAATATTTTTTTCTAATTTCGATATTTCTTATATCGTAAAAATTTTCTGTTTCAAAATTTATCGTAAATATTTTACTGACCATTATTAACATATTTATAAATGCTTTTATAGTTTTGCTTTTATAACATTTTTTTCTAATTTCGATTTTTCTTATATCGTAAAAATTTCACTGTTTTCATATTTTTAAACAATATTTTAAGCTAAACTTAAAAAAAAATTTATTTATCGTAAATATTTTTCTATTTAGATTTAATTTCTTTAAAAAGTTATTAATGTATCTAGAATAAGTAATTTTTTCTCTAATTTTGATTTTTCTTATATCGTAAAAATTTTCTGTTCCAAATTTATCGTAAATTTTTCCTATATTAATGCTCATATATTTATAAAATTATTTATATTTTCGTTATTAGAATATTTTTTTGTAATGTTGATTTTTCTTATATCGTAAAAATTTTCTTTTTCAAAATTTATCGTAAATATTTTACACACCACCACTAACATATTTATAAAACCTTTTATAGTTTTGCTTTAATAACCTTTTTCTCCAATTTTGATTTTTCTTATATCGTAACAATTCTTCTTATTTCATAATAAAAATTAAAATTTTAACATAAAATTTAAAATTGTATACTTATCGTAAATATTTTATCCTAAAGATATTAAATATTTATTAACTTTTTAATGATATTAAAACTAGCTATTTTTACTTTAATTTTGATTTTTCTTATATCGTAAAAATTTTATGTTTCTTACCTTATCGTAAATAATTGTTTTATTACCACTTACATATTTATAAAAGTTTTTATTTAATTGCTTTGAGAACATTTTTTTCTAATTTTGATTTTTCATAAATCGTAAAAATTTTACGTTCCAAAATTTATCGTAAATATTTTTCATATTTCTATCTATATTATTATAAAAGTTTTTATATTATTTCTATTAGAATAATTTTCTTTAATTTTGATTTTTCTTAAATCGTAAAAAAATTTACGTTTAAAAATTTATCGTAAATATTTTTCATATTATTACATACATATTTATTAAATTTTTTATATTTTTGCTATAAGAACATTTTTCTCTAATTTCGATTTTTCTTTTAAGGTAAAAATTTCTTCACTAACAAAAAATTTCCCAAATTGTTCTATATAACAAAAAACTTAAAATATTCCACTTTTATTGTATAGAATCTGAAATATAAACAATACATTGAGTTTAAAACAAGCATAACATTAAATCGATTATCATCTGTATATATTTTGCAACTTGTTTATATATATGTATATAAACACACATATATATTCCATTTCAATATACCAGACCCAAATACTAAGATCTCCCTTCTCTACTCATTAGCATTAAATATTTATATTTGTTTGAAATTTCTTAAGAAAACAACAATAAAAACAATAATACTAGAAAAATAACAGTCAATTTGCTAATAAAAAATGAATCATATTTGTGGTGGCTTTGGAGAGCACAATAATAATAATAAATTTTTTAGCGTGGCTTTGAAAACAAACAATTAAAACGAATCATATAGAAAAAAAAGCACTAATTTTATTTATAAACAATTATTAAACTAATTACTTATATACCAAACATTCTTATCAACAAAAAAATTCTTTTGTATTTAATTACAGTGACTTTGAAGAATCTCCCCAACCGGCGGAAAACGAACCGCTTTTAACTGCACAAACCCCTTTGGCCGAACTAAGTGAAGTGCCACCAGATCCCGAAGATTTTTACGCTGAAGAAGAGAAAAACGTAACAGCTGTGGCAAACAAATCGAATGATATGGCAGCTGTAAGCAAAGAATTGGACGCTGATGCGCCAGCAAAACCTTCAACTGCTGAAGACAGTATATTTGCTGTACTTTATACGGTCGCTAAGAAGGTCGCCATAGTTGGTTCAATTTATGCTGTCGGTTATATGGGTTGGTCGGTGGCATGGCTTATTGCTCCCGTTATATTGTCAGTAGCTCGTGATCGTTTCCGTAAGACCACAGAACATAAGCGCAATATTGCTAAGGCTTCGGCTATGGCCTCGGAAAAGGAGGTGATATTGGCAAGAATTGATGAATTGCCAGCATGGGTAAGTTAACGTTTATAATATTGCAAATTCTTAATTAAATTAATATATCTCTTTATAGGTTTACTTTCCCGATGTTGAACGATGTGAATGGGTTAACAAGGTAAATATTCAGTAATTATTCAGTTGTATTTCAGTTTAAGTTCAGTTCTGTTCTAGTTTAGTTCTAGTTCAGTTCTAGTTCAGTTCTAGTTCAGTTCTAGTTCAGTTCTAGTTCAGTTCTAGTTCAGTTCTAGTTCAGTTCTAGTTCAGTTCTAGTTCAGTTCTAGTTCAGTTCTAGTTCAGTTCTAGTTCAGTTCTAGTTCAGTTCTAGTTCAGTTCTAGTTCAGTTCTAGTTCAGTTCTAGTTCTGTTCTAGTTCAGTTCTAGTTCAGTTCTAGTTTAGTTCTAGTTCAATTCTAAATCAGGTCTAGTTTTTAAATAATTTGAATTTTTAATTTAAATCTTTCAGATCCTCAAACAACTGTGGCCCAATGCCAACCATTTCGCTCGCACTCTAGTCAAGGAAACAATTGAACCGGCTGTTGCCGAATCTTTGTCACAATATAAAATGAACGGCTTCCGTTTTGATCGCATCATTTTGGGTACCATACCACCACGCATCGGCGGTGTTAAGGTCTACGACAAAAATGTCGGACGTAATGAAATTATCATGGATTTAGATCTCTTTTATGCCAGTGACTGTGATATTAATTTCTATTTGGGTAGTATGAAGGGTGGCATTAAAGATTTCCAAATACACGGTTGGGTAAGAGTTGTAATGAAACCTTTGATACGCAGTATGCCTTTGGTCGGCGGTTTGCAGATATTCTTTTTGAATAATCCCAATATTGATTTCAATTTGGTGGGTGTTATTGATTTTATGGATATGCCAGGTTTGAGTGATTTACTGCGTAGAATTATTGTAGAGCAAATAGGAAATATAATGGTATTGCCCAATAAGCTGCCCATAACACTGAGTGATGAGGTGCCAGCGGTGGCTTTAAAAATGCCAGAACCAGAGGTGAGTATAGGAATATATGTAAGGAATAATTGTTTGATATTTTTTTTGTTTTTTGAACAGGGCATTTTGCGTATACATGTGGTGGAGGCCAAGGATTTAATGAAAAAGGATATAGGCATGTTGGGCAAGGGTAAATCTGATCCTTATGCCATTATCAATGTGGGTTCCCAAGAATTCAAAACCCAAATTATTGACAACAATGTTAATCCCAAATGGGATTATTGGTGTGAGGTATGTAGTGTTGTTGTATTTGGAAAAATAGAAATATTTCAATTTATGTTGGTTTCCAAATTGGATTTTGAAATATTTTTTATATAATTTTCTAAATTCTGTTTGTTCTTTTCTGTTACAAAAGCTAAGCACAGTTCTTTTTGGAAATTGTTTAAATTCTGAAATATCTTTGCATGATTTTGATTTTTTTAATGAAAAGTTTTTTCTTATGTATATGTTTTTTTCGTTTCAAATTTCATTTTTTTAATTTTTCAACATTTTTTCACTATTTTTAAAACTCAAAACAAAAAATTCAAACAAAATCTATACTCTCCCTTAAACATATTTAATGTGATTACCACTTGATCATTGAAATGAAACAAAATTTTGAAATCTAAAGGCAAAAATATTTGTTGAAATGGGTCAAACTGTTGAATTTAGTCTATTCGATGCTGATGATTCAAAAAAAGATGAACCTTTGGGCAGGTAAGTTTATAAACAGTCAAAAACAAACACACACACACATTCAACATTAAAAAGTTTTAAAATATTATTAGGGAATTTAGTCAAGAAATGTCTCAGTATTTAGTTTAATAGCAAAACTAAAATTCTTCTTTCTTTAATATAATTTTTGGGAGTTTGGAAAAATTTTGTAACTAACAACAACAATTGCCTGCTGCCTACTAATTTGATTTGATTACTTGAATGTTAGAATGAAGCTATGTGGTAACTAAATTAAATTTTGAAAATTTCTCTAGGCCATTGTTAACTCACCCATAGGTCAAGAGGTGGTATTTCATTTATGGGATTCAGATTTATCGGATTATGGTATACAAAATGATGATCCATTGGGCAGGTGGTGTATGACATGAATTGAAAAACTAATACCAAAAAACCAAGCATGACTAATATTGTTTCTAACTCAAACTGAATCTTAATCTCAATCTAAAAATCAACTATTTAAAACCCTTTTAAATTGCATGTCTTAGTTTATAGAAAACTTTAATTAACACAAACTGTCTTCTAGACCTCACTGTCATCCAGGCATGGAAAAGTTAAACTTTAAAATAGTACTAACTTTTAACAGAAACATCGCTTTAGACTAGACTATAGACTGGACTTTAGACTAGTCTATAGACTAGACTATAGAATATACTATATACTATATACTATAGAATAGACTATAGAATAGACTATAGAGGAGACTATAGACTAGACTATAGACTATACTATAGACTAGAGTATAGACTAGACTATAGACTAAACAATAGACTAGACTATAGACTAGAGTATAATCTGGACTATAGACTAGACTATAGACTGGACTAAAGACTGGACTATATACTAGTCTATAGACTAGACTATAGAATATACTATAGAATAGACTATAGACTAGACTATAGACTAGACTATAGACTAAACTATAGACTAGACTATATACTAGACTATAGACTAGACTATAGACCAGACTATAGACTAGACTAGACTATAGACTAGACTATAGACTAGACTATAGACTAGACTATATACTAGACTATAGACTAGACTATAGACTAGACTATAGACTAGACTATAGACCAGACTATAGACTAGACTATAGACTAGACTATAGACTAGACTATAGACTAGACTATAGACTAGACTATAGACTAGACTATAGACTAGACTATAGACTAGACTATAGACTAGACTATAGACTAGACTATAGACTAGACTATAGACTAGACTATAGACTAGACTATAGACTAGACTATAGACTAGACTATAGACTAGACTATAGACTAGACTATAGACTAGACTATAGACTAGACTATAGACTAGACTATAGACTAGACTATAGACTAGACTATAGACTAGACTATAGACTAGACTATAGACTAGACTATAGACTAGACTATAGACTAGACTATAGACTAGATTATAGACTAGACTATAGACTAGACTATAGACTAGACTATAGACTAGACTATAGACTAGACTATAGACTAGACTATAGACTAGACTATAGACTAGACTATAGACTAGACTATAGACTAGACTATAGACTAGACTATAGACTAGACTATAGACTAGACTATAGACTAGACTATAGACTAGACTATAGACTAGACTATAGACTAGACTATAGACTAGACTATAGACTAGACTATAGACTAGACTATAGACTAGACTATAGACTAGACTATAGACTAGACTATAGACTAGACTATAGACTAGACTATAGACTAGACTATAGACTAGACTATAGACTAGACTATAGACTAGACTATAGACTAGACTATAGACTAGACTATAGACTAGACTATAGACTAGACTATAGACTAGACTATAGACTAGACTATAGACTAGACTATAGACTAGACTATAGACTAGACTATAGACTAGACTATAGACTAGACTATAGACTAGACTATAGACTAGACTATAGACTAGACTATAGACTAGACTATAGACTAGACTATAGACTAGACTATAGACTAGACTATAGACTAGACTATAGACTAGACTATAGACTAGACTATAGACTAGACTATAGACTAGACTATAGACTAGACTATAGACTAGACTATAGACTAGACTATAGACTAGACTATAGACTAGACTATAGACTAGACTATAGACTAGACTATAGACTAGACTATAGACTAGACTATAGACTAGACTATAGACTAGACTATAGACTAGACTATAGACTAGACTATAGACTAGACTATAGACTAGACTATGGACTAGACTATAGACTAGACTATAGACTAGACTATAGACTAGACTATAGCCTAGACTATAACCTAGATTATAGACTAGGCTAGACTAAAGACTACACATATGTGGACTACTTATCATAGAATAGAATTTTCCATGTCTGCTGTCACCTAAATATATTTCTAACTCTTTTCTTAACCTAACTAAGTAAGTAGTAGTTTATAGTTTTATATGCAAATCCTCCTTGTCTTTCTCACTCTCTCTGTTGCTATGGTGTCTATCTTTGACTTGTTGTCCTGCTCACTGCCTAGCATGTTTAATAAAATATATCTCTCTCTTTCTCTCTGTTTTGCAATTCCATTAAACAGCACTCTTTGTTAAATGTCATATATGTCTGTGAAATATTCCATAAATTGGTTTTCAAATTTTGCACTCTTAATATATCTGAAAATAAAATAAAAAAACACTTCTATATAATTGACAAATTGAAATTTATGTCAAAAATTATTTCTACGTTTAAATGTTATTGTCTTTTTCAATGCGCTCTATGTTCAATTATTTTAAATATTGAAATATAAAACTCACCTTGTAAAAAATAAAGGCTGTGGTGGAAGTTACTCAACTTACTGTCATCAGTTTTCGTTTATATGACTGGGATCGCACTGGTGATGATGAATCTTTAGGAAGGTGGGAGTTTTTATTGAAATTTGTTTTTTTAGAAAATTTTAAATAGTTTTACATTTTGTCTTTAAGATTTTAATTTCTAAGTTTATGTAGTTTTAATATGGAATGTTTTTTTATTTATGAATCTTTTTAGCATAGTTTTACTTAGTATTTAATTTATTCAAAAGAAATCACGTTTTGTCTTATTATTTTTTTGTCTATCGATTAATACTGTCTTTTGTTAAAGCATTGATCATAAATTTTTATAATTGAAAGAATATTCTTGTTTAAATCACCCAATCGAAGTTGAAAGACTACTAAATTAAGAAATTTAGGAGATTTTAAGATGTCCAGAAGATTTGTAATGATATATCTGGATCTTATGTATCATAAAGACTTAATATCGCGATAGTTCCCAGAATCTTCAATCCCTCTACTTAGATATAGGCCGACTATATAGGACACTTTGTTTAGGACTCCAAAATGCAATATACAACAGAGTTTGCAGCACCCGGGAACAGAGTGACTCAATGGTCATGAA
This sequence comes from Lucilia cuprina, assembly GCF_022045245.1. Classification (NCBI taxonomy): domain Eukaryota; kingdom Metazoa; phylum Arthropoda; class Insecta; order Diptera; family Calliphoridae; genus Lucilia; species Lucilia cuprina. The sequence continues at coordinate 91,452,921 of NC_060952.1, read as the reverse complement.
CATTACGATTCTTTTAAAAAAATCTATGACATTTTTTGGCATACCACAACATCCATGACCACGTCTAAAGATCTGGATCCTTACTACAACTTTCAAACTACAAAAACCTGAATCATATAAGCCGATTACCAAAACTATTATACTAATAATCGTTTTTTAATTGCACCGTCTAAGATCTGTAGTAAAAATAAGTCATTATAGTTGTATTATACCTATAGGATCGGAGTTTTATTGTTACAAAATCAATTTACACTCTTTCGGGTACAATATCTACATACTCAAACGATGGGGAACGAATGCATATAAGCTTCGGAAACATTCTACTTAAACTCCAAACGCTTCAACGTTAACATTCATTGACATAACCATTCTGATCTAATTAAAGTCACATGACTCCATTATATTAGCCTAGAGGACTATATGGAACTCAAAATATTATTAAGAAAAAATTTTTAAATTTACGAAGAACTTTAGTATCAATCGATTTTGAAATTTATGTTTCATTAATGGATGTTATATTTATGCCTAAAGATCTGAATCGGTTTATTCGATCTCATTTGAAACTTTAGACCGCAGTAGCCAACCAATTTCATCTGTAATTGATGGATCTTATACATTTGTCTAAAGATCTGAATCGGTTTATTCGGTTACTAATTTCATCGGTAATTGATGTATCTTATATATTTGCCTAAAGATCTGAATCGGTTTAATCGGTCTCATTTAGTACTTTGGATCATAGTAGCCAACCAATTTCATCGGTAATTGATCTGTTACGATAAGAATCTTACATATTTGTCTAAAGATCTAAATCGGTTTCTTCGGTCTCATTTTGTACTTTGAATCATGGTAGCCAACCAATTTCATTTGCCTAAAGGTCTGAATCGGTTTATTCGGTCCCATATGAAAGCTTTTTATTCAAACTCCACACGTTTTATTAAACTCTTCTAAGTTTCTACTTTGTTATTCAGGTGAATATTTTAATCGATTAGATTAGGTTAGGTTGATAAGAGGATGTAGACTACATCAAATCCGAAGAAATACACGAAGGCCACTATCGGGCCTGTTGTGCGCTGCTTATCATGAAAAAAGGAACTGAGACCCCTCAGGGTCACTCCATAGGATCTTCATGGTTCTATCCACTGTTTCATTATTCCAAAAGGCCTTATGGGATTCTCTCAGTTTTTGTTGTGACGAATGGTTTTGCGTTTGTCAGGTTAACTTCCTCGAGCTCCCTTCTCTTTAAAGCTATTACATTCGCTCTTTCGTTACCGACTACTCCCGAGTGGCACCCATATGATGTCAACTTTACCTCTGAGAAAGTATTCAGTTAAAGCTCTCTTACAATGCAATACGGTATTAGATTTCTCCCTGATATCTCCCTAATTGCCTTTTGGCTGTCGGTAATTATATTAACCGCTGTGGACACCATATTTATTTTTATACAATTTACGCTTTCCATTATTTCTCGTACTTCTTCCTGGAAGCGGTGGTATATTTCTGCTTCAGGATTTTCAATATAGAATCCCTACTGGTATTCGCCGCCTCATATCTTTAATATGTTTCAATGGGTGGAATATCTAGCAACGTTTCCAATGCCTTGATTGAAGTAGTACACATGGCACCATGTAGTAGTTAATTCGATTAAGAATATATAAGTTTGGATTTGGATTTAAAATTCATTAGTTTGGACTCATCGATATATTCTAAAGACCCAGGATCCACATTTTCTAAAAATATTCTTTAAGTTGAAATCTATCAAAATATTACAAAAAATCACCTTTTCTCTGGTTGTAACTTTAAAATTCCAAATCAAAAAAAATGTTTTTTTCTTTCAGAAAAAGTTTTGATATAAAAAATATTCTTACTCTCACTTCTAATCATCCCCTTCGTCAAGTAAATCATAAGGAACATACACAGTTATCTATCGCTTACATTTATTTTCTACCTGAATAGCTATTCAACACTTTCTCACTGTCCTTTTCATAGACAACTTTTCACCAATACGTTTTTTGTTGCTTATAATTCCCATAATCTTTTTCCTTAAAACATTAGTTACAAATAGTAAATTAAACATTTTTCACTCGTTCTTGCTACGGCAGAACATATACTAAAATTGGAACGATACAGAGAAGATTAGCATGGTCCCTGCGCAAGGATGACACGCAAAATCGTGAAGCGTTCCACATTTTTTGGATAATTTTTTATATTCAACTATTATTAGCTAATATTGTTATCAATTAAACATTACATCAATTTTACTAACTCTTTTAATTAATTAATAACTAACAAATTAGAGACATTTTTAGAAAAGTTTTAAAGAATTTTGTTTTTAATTTTAGTTACAGTTATGTTAAACAAATTATGTTTTTAATATAAAATCAATTTGATAGAAAAAAAATTAATATATTTTTTATAAAAAAACACTTTTACAGAGCTTCAATCGAAATTATCAATGCCGTTAAAAGAGGTGTAGTGGATACGGTGAGTGTTGTATTTAATCTAATTTAACCTCAAAAATAAATCAATAACATTTTACAACTTTTAGTGGTTAACATTGGAAGATGCCAAACATGGTCTGCTGCATGTGCGCCTGCAATGGTATAAACTTACCGCAGATCCTTCCGACTTGCAAGCCGCCCTCTTAGAAACCCAACTACTTAGAGTTTCCTCTATGAGTACTGCCTTATTAACGGTCTTCATTGACTCTTGTAAGAATCTGAAACAGGCTCGTGTTCACTCTAAACCCGATCCCTATTTGGTGGCCAGTGTGGGTAAACAAAAACAACAGACCGCCATGATTATGCGTGATGATTCGCCCGTTTGGGAACAAGGTTTTACTTTCTTGGTTGGCAATCCTGATAATGATACTTTGCAAATTAGAATTTATGATCAAAAAACTGGTTCGGAAATTGGTCAGTATGGTTATGTTATAGCTTCGCTAATGAACAAGGAGAGAATGGAATTAGTATCACAACCTTTCCAATTACAAAAATCTGGACCAGAATCTAAGCTCATAATGTCTTTGTCCTTGAGAATATTGAAAAAGGCGGAGATAATAGAGGATCCAGATAATCCCGAACCCTCACTACCACAATTATCACGCACAACTTCTGTTATGAGTAAAACTCCCAGTATACAAGAGAAAACCTCACCTAAGGTAAAATTATACTTTTTACTCATTTCGTAAAACAAAGATTTCATTAAAAATATTCCTTCCACAGGACTTACAATCTCAATCTAGTCGCATTTCATCTACCGAATCTCCTTTAACCGAAGAAGAAGAGTCCAATCTAAAAGTCTCCACTTCAGCGAATTTACAATCGATTACACCACCGCGCAGTCCGAAACCTTTTACGGCCGCATTAATAGGCGGTGATTCGGTTTTGACTCATCGTGTACCCGATTTGACAACTTCACCCGGCGAATATGGCTTGGGACGCATGCAAATGACATTACACTATATGGTGCAGCGTCAGAAGTTATTCGTTACCATTCATAAAATAATGAATATACCCTTAAGAGATCCCTCTAATATTCCCGATCCTTATGTTAAGCTTTACCTACTACCCGGTCGCAGTAAAGAGTCAAAACGTAAAACTATCGTTGTCAAGGATAATTGTAATCCCGTGTATGATGCCACATTTGAATATTTGATTTCTACGGCTGAAATGATGCAATCCGAATTAGAAGTGACGGTTTGCACGCAGAAGGGCTTTTTGTCGGGTGGTAGTCCTATTATTGGAATGGTGAGTTGTGTTAAAAAAAATTAAATGAAATTATATTGGAATTCATTAGGTACTATCTAAAATGACTAGTTTGACTTTAAATTTCAATTTGAGAGCTGAAGATCTTTTCGACAAAGTGAGAAATATTAATGTCTAGGAAGAAAATTTCCTAATTTCTTAATAAACCAATGTCCACATTTTTTTTCACTTCTAAGTTTAACTTTACACTATTGACAATAGAAATTGTTTTATTACATTCACGTTAAGTCGCTTGAAGGGATTTACATATTTCGCTTTGGAAGTTCTAATAGGTAGATAGTTAAGCATGGATCCTATTATTTATCATCTCAAATGATTTCAGTAGGATTTTCTACATTTATGTGACATTCATTGAATTAATAATTCTATATGTTGTCTATATATCTATCTATCCATCTATCTATCTATCTATCTATCTATCTATCTATCTATCTATCTATCTATCTATCTATCTATCTATCTATCTATCTATCTATCTATCTATCTATCTATCTATCTATCTATCTATCTATTTATCTATCTTTCTATCTATCTATCTATCTATCTATCTATCTATCTAGTAATTTCTATCTCTAGGTTAGCTCTAGGTGGTAGCTCATTCGACTGGATTCTATCACTAACTCCGAATAGCTTTTTTTATTAAATGAAATTTCAACAAAAAAATGTGGAACGCTTCACGATTTTGCGTGTCATCCTTGCGCAGGGGCCATGCTAATCTTCTCTGTATCGTTCCAATTTTAGTATATGTTCTGCCGAAGCAAGAACGAAGTAATCTACTTAAATCAACTATTTATACATACTTTTTGAGAAAAAAGATTATGGGAATTATAAGATTTAATTGTGTCAAGTAATATTGTTTCGGATTTATAACCATATGATTAGGTAGAAAATAGAAAATGTAAATACTCTTTACAAAGATCTTATTTACAAAAACACCCTTATTTCAAAAGAAATGATAAAACAAACATACATTGAACATACAATGTGCTTTGAGTAGGTACTTATGTGTTATGTGCCTTAAAAGTATTTTAGTTTAGTATCTTGTGCTATTTTGAAAGATACAATGTTTGCTACTTTTTTAGTTGTGATAGATAAGTAGTACAAATTGTACTTTTTTTAATACTTTTTACAATTTTTACACCGATGTCTATTTTTAAAATTTATCATTTATATATTCCTTTATTAAATTTTCTCTTTTTTTCTTTATTCACAGCTTAAAATCCCCCTCAATGAACCAGAAATCTCAGAGGAAGGTCTTACTACTTGGTTTGATTTACAGCCAGAGCATAAACATGAATAAATGTTTTTTTTGGAATAAAAAAATTAATCTCTATATTAGTAATCTCGTAATATAATTTTTATTTTTGGATGCAAAAGATAAACTATATAATACTAAAAGCTCTCTCTCACTCTGTCTATCTCTCTTTTTTTATACTCTTAGAATTTTATTATTTTAAAAAATTAATTGCTTAATTTTTGTATAATTAATTTATTTGAGATGTTTTTCTTAAATACTGTTCATAGCTAAAAGTATGTATATGTTAAATGTTCATTAAAAACTTTAATTTATTATTTAATTTTTATTTTGTTTTTGGTAATCATATCTCTTTTTTCGATTTGTAAAATTTTATAAATATTTAAATAAATGAAAGTTATATTTATGTTAAATTTAAAAAAATATAATAAAAAACAACTTACATATAAAAAGTGTTTTCTTAATGTTAAAATAATCTTAGAATTTAAAGGCCCCTACATTTGTTTATAAACTAGAAATTAAAAAAAAAAAATGAACATACTCAAATAGCCCACTTTGTTTACTATTAAATGTTAAAAATTTCAACAAAATATAACTCCTATTACAAAAGTTATACGCAAATTAGCCAAACAGTCCTTTGGTTCTAGTGTTAAACATACCAAGAGTACGACTATTAACTTTAGATGGTAATAACATCTGTATTATTTCGTTTATCAACTTGAAATTGCTCACAGTCATAGCTAATCACATAAACTTTAGGATGGCAAAAAATAAAATTTAAAAATTTATTACCTTCTTTGTTACAAGCATTTTTAAACTTAAAACCCTTAATTTCATCAAATGGGCGTGTCAGTGGGCGTTAAATTTTCTTTGCATTACAAAGCTTATATTTCAAGCTTTTATATGAGCCCCATATTGTTTCAATATGTTTTATAGTTTAAAAGTTATAGACAAATTTGTAAAAACGCGTTTAAGCCATTTACTTACTATTAACTTCTGTTCACCTGTTACTTTAGGGAAATTTTAACATTGAAATTTTTGTCAATTTTTTTGAAAATTTAAATACCCAAACATTTAACCCCATAACTTCGTTATTTTTTAACCGATTCTTATGAAATTTTACCAGTAACTAGTTTACAAAATGGCCTCTAATATAGTTGAGGTAAAATTGTATTTTGAGTTTTTAAGCTTTTTTTATAAGCGTTTTTAAAGTTAATCTTTAAATTTTTAAATGTTTTCTCAGTTTTAAAAGAAAAGTTTTAACGCTAGATTATAGACAATTTTCCATTCTATCAGATTAAAAAAATTTCACTTTAAAATAATTTTGCGTTTTAAAGTTATACACAAATTTGTAAAACTCTTCATTAGCCACACTTTTCAGCATAAAACGCTTTTGACTGTTTAAGTTGAAAGTTTATAACTTCTTTATTATTAGGATTATTAACTTGAAATTTGACAGAGTGACAGCTAATACAATGGACTTTAAAATGAAACTAAAAGACTTAATACTCTTACCGCCATTTTCTCAATGTCTTGTTATTTCTTATCGAAACGATATTTTGATAGTTTTCATAGAAAAAATATTTTAACCGGCAGAATATTTACCAGTTAAATGATAACCAGAGAATGAGATTATGGGCCTTAGTGTTATAGGCTTTTATATATAGAAAATTTTCATATATATTCCTAAAACTTGGAGTTTCTTAGCTTTTGAAGGCAAATTTTAGCTCTTGACATTAGCTCTTATTCCATTCTATTCGACTAAGAAAATTTTACTTAAATCTTTCTTCGATTTTGGATATACGATTCAATATCGAGCAAAAATACGAACGCATATGATTCCATGAAACAAATGTATTTCTTTAGACGTTTCTAAAACCAATTCCGACAATTATTTGATTCTATGACAACTCCAAATAGTTTTGTTTATTAAAAAATAAAATTTCAACAAAAAAATGTGGAACGCTTCACGATTTTGCGTGTCATCCTTGCGCAGGGGCCATGCTAATCTTCTCTGTATCGTTCCAATTTTAGTATATGTTCTGCCGAAGCAAGAACAAAGATCATCACTTTAATAAACTATTTAACCGTTCTTTTTGAGAAAAAAGAATATGGGAATTATAAACAACAATACTATATGTTGAAAACATAAAAATATCATTTACAGATTAGGGTTTGTTATTATCACATTATTACTACCTGAGTGAAAGAAGAGATTTGCTACCTAAACTACCCTTGAGTAACTATAGAATTGCAAAACATTATGAATATTTTGTTACATTTTTGTTAGAACTTTTCGGTTAAACTAAAGATTTTTAATTATATTTGATTTAATCTTTTAATAAAATTTAGTAAATTGATAACATATGGACAATTTTAAGCAATTTTTAAGACTTGTCAAACTATTTTTTAATTTTCTTATAATTTTATAAACGTTTACAAAATTTCTTTCATTCATTATGATATTTTCATCACACGATTCATTTTAACAAAAAAATGTGGAACGCTTCACGATTTTGCGTGTCATCCTTGCGCAGGGGCCATGCTAATCTTCTCTGTATCGTTCCAATTTTAGTATATGTTCTGCCGAAGCAAGAACAAATGTGACGATTTAAATCTACTATTTATACAAACATTTTAAGAAAAAAGATTATGGGAATTATAAGGTATAAACTAGAAAAAAAGGTGAATTTAAATTGTAAAACATATGTTAGGTGAATAAATTTTCTTAGTGGTGAGTATAAACAGAGTTGTATTGTTAAGGTTAAAAATGCAGGAAAGTAAACACATTGAGTGTTACCAGATGACTTTAGTTGTTTTTTATAGCAATACTACAAATGTGGAGGAACTGGTCGTTTAATTTGAATACATTTTATTTTAAAGGTGTTTATGTTTTTAAGGTAATTAAGTGACTGACAAATATGTTTTTAAATTTTGAAATGAAATATTTATAAATATAATGAAAGATTAAGAAAATAATTGAAATTATGCACAATCCGCAAAATAACACTGGTCGAAAATATAGACGTTTTTTTCGTGATATAAGTTTTTTTTACTTTTCTTTTCACTTTTATACAGATTATAGTCTATAGTGCAGATTATGAACTAGAGGAGTCTTTTGATTATTCTATTAACTAATCTGTAGACCAGACCAAAATAAATTGATTACTCTGTAGATTAGTCTGTTGACTAGTCTGTAGATTAATCAATTGACTTGTTTGTAGACCAACCTATTGATTAGTCTATAGACCAGTCTATTGACTAGTTTCTAGATCTGTCTATTGACTAGTCTTTAGATTAGTTTATTAACTAGCTTGTGGATCAGTACATAGATTAGACTATAGATTAGTCTATTGACTAGTTTCTAGATTAGTATATTGACTAGTTTCTAGATCAGTCTATTGTGTAGTCTCTAGATTAGTTTATAGACCAATCTGTAGATCGGTGCATTAACATGTCTATAGACCAGTTTATAGAATAGTTCCTTAATCAGTATATTCACTAGTCTTTAGATCAGTTTATAGACTAGTCTATAGATCAATGCAATTGATAAGTCTATAGACTAGTCTAATTACTAATCTGTGGACTAGTCCTTAGATAAGTTATTGACAAGTCTATAGATCCATCTTGATTAGTCTATAAATCAGTCTATTGATTAATCTATATACCAGTTTATTGACTTGCATATAGATCAGTCTATTGATTAGTATATAACAGTCTATTGACTAGTCTATATACCAGTCTATTTTCTAGTCTATAGACACACTACTCTCTACGCACATACCAATAGACTATCAGTTTATTGATATAGTTGTTCTACTAGTCTATAGACCAGACTATTGACTAATTTATAGATCAGTCAGTGGACCAGTCTATTGACTAAACTATTTACTATTCTATGGACTAGTCGGTTGACCAGTTTATTGACTAGTATACAGAAACTTGTCTAGTCTATAGACCAGCCTATTGTCTAGTCCATATACTAGTCTATTAACACTGGTCTCTAGACTAATTTATTAGACTAATTTATATATTAGTACTCTAAGAACTAGTCTCTTAACTACTCTAAGCACTAATCACTTAATAAGTCTATAAACTAGTATACATCTAACCTATGGACTATCCAATTGACAATTTTATTAAACTACTTGGAAACTATATTGTTTACCTGTGTAATTATCGGTTCTATAACGTCCCATTAGTTCGGTCCGACCGTCCAGAACTATCTTATCTGACCAACGACTGTCCAGGTGACTAGCTATTTAAACCTATGCTTGTCCTACAAGGTCTCCGGTAGGTTAGTGATCTAGTCTGGTAGTCGATTCCCACCTGAGACTCTGGTTAAGGATCGCACAACAGGCCCGATAGAGGCCTAGGAGTATTTCTTCGGATTTGATGTATATATACATCCTCCTTTCAAACTTACTAACTAACCGCCCTACAAAAAAGTCAAAGAAGTGACTTACAGATTACGAAGAGACAGACAAAAATCTAAAGCTTGTTTTTCAAGTGTCCTCTCCCTTTCTTCGGCTTAAAAAAGTACTTCCGAATCACGAATTGGGTTGTACATGGTCACCGACTGTCTAGGCAACTATTTATTTAAAAATGTTTTTGTCGTATGAGGAAGTCAACCGTCACCACATAGATTACGAAGAGACAGAAAAAGGCTAAAACTTGTTTTTTAAGTGTTCACTCTCACGCTTATAAAGAGTGCAACTGAAACACAAATTGGAGCCAAATAGGTGGTTAGAAGTTAGTGCCAATCACTGACTTTTTCGGTAGCATAGACTCTTTGTCAAACTGCTGGTAAGAGTTGTTGTTGTAGTAACCTAAAACAACAACAACATGTATGTATGTTTATACATATGTTCCCTTTTAACTAGTTATTAGACTAAATCTTCTTTAAAAACATTAAGAAAACACAATAATTTATTTCCTTTTTTATTCCCAGTTTTGTTTTTATGCTGTTTTATTATATAATTTTCTTGTTGTTGTTGTTTTTTTAATATTATTTTATATATAATTTGAAAGTTTTCTTTTTTGTTTTGTTTTTACAATGAAACTCTTTTTTTGTAAATATTTAAATATTTGTTTTTTTTTTTGTTTATACATAAATTGTGTGTCTGGTGTAAGTGTAGTTTTTAGTTAAATTATTTTTTTTCTTAATTATTAAATTCTTAAAATTAATAAAAAAAATTTATAATTTTCTTTGCAACACAGTATGTAAAAATTTTTAATGTTTTTTGATCATTTGAAAAAAACATTTATTTTATTTTTTTTTGTTTTTAATTGTTAAGAAAACATTTAAATTTATCAATAATTTTAGTTTTTGTTTTTTTAAATTATTAATAAATTAAAAAGTTTTTTAATTATTTTTTGAGTTTTGTTTGGTTTTATTTCTTGTTTTTTTAACAACAAAATTATTTCTTATTAAATTATTTACAAAAATAATTATGAATATATTTATTGTGTTTTTAATTAATAATTTCCTTGTATTTTTTATTATTATTTTATTTTTGTATGTTTTGAGGTAGTTTATTTTCCAAATGTATTTTGTTTTTGTTTGTATTTTGTATTTTTTAAATAAATATTTTATTTTGATATTGGATTTCAGAAACCTTTGTTTGTTATAGTTTTTCTTCTGAAATTTCTAGCTGAAGTTGTAAAAAAGTCTATTTTTATAAAAAATAAAATTTTAATTTCTCTTAAGCGGCTCGAGATACCCATCTGACTGTGATCATCAATAAAGAAACTTTGTATTTTTTCTCATTTACTCGACTCTGGGCTCAAATTTCTTTAACTTTTAACATTTTTTATTTTTTTTTTATTTAAAAAAAAAAATTAAAATTATTTGAATTTTTTTTTGCAAATTTTCGTTTTTACAACTTCTTTATAAACTTTATTTTAAAATATATATATTTTTTTTGGAGGGCAGATGTTGTTAATCTTTTTTAATTTTCCAATTTTTTCAAAATTATATTTTTTTGTTTTTAAATTTTTTATAATATTAAATATTATTTCTAAATTTTAATTTTTAATTTTTTATGTAAATTTTGTTTGTGTATAATATATATATTATAAATAAAATAAAATTTTGTCAATGAAGCACATTAATTTAAAGCACATTTAAACATTTATAATTTGTAATTTTCTTTTCACTGTTCATTTTCCTTTACATTTTTTTTATAAAATTTTCAAACTTTTTTTATTCATATATTTTTTAACCTTTAACCCTGCACACTTTACATTTAAAACATTGTTTGGTCAATTGTTTATTTTGTGTTTTTTGTTTAAATAATTCTTTTTATTTTTATTTTTATTTTAATTTTGTTTATATTTTTTCTTAAAACTTTTAAATAATTGTAATTTAAATTCAGTTTTTTTTTATTAAAATGTTCCCTTAAGTTTTTTAAAAATTGTGTATTTTATGTTTCTTTTTATAATAAAGTTAAAGTCTTGCGTTTTTAAAAAGTAAAGAAAATTAAGAAATTTTAATTTTGAAATTATAACCTTAGTTTTTCTTTAATTTACAAATAGTATCCGAAACGAAATATTTGTATTAATTTCACTTTCGATCGGAATGGAATTCTATAACAGGCCTGGAAAATTATTTAAAGGAAACTTTATTAAAGACTGCAAAAGCGATCGCTTTAAACACAGTGAAATTTAAAGCATAATTTAGCTGCTACTATAGACCTTTATTTCTCCAAACTTTCCCATAAAGATTAAAACCCAATCTTTGCAACTTAGAGAACCTTCGAAGGTCTCTCTTGATATTGAAAACTTTTTGGAAATTTTGGTTCAGAATATATAACAGTATCATTCACAGCTTAATATTAAACTACTGACATTTGCAAAAGTCACCATTGAAATCGCACTTTAGATTGGTACAGTAAATACTCAATAATATAATTCTCTAAATAATCGGTTCCTAAATAGTTTTTCTTCAAAGACCTCTAAAGAAATCTCACGCGCTTATATACACCCAAATGAACTAAAGAACTGTTAACGCTAACGCTACCGTTACTGAAAAATGCATTAACATATTTGGAAATCATAGAATCATTATTAATCCATGGATATTATGGCATGGAAAATGTATATTTTGAAATGTTACTAGCTTAAGGTTAGTACCATTAAACTAATTTTCCGTTAAACTAATACCTATAGACTAGACTATAAGTTAGAGTATAGACTAGACTATATATATAGTTTAGACTATAGAATACAATTCAAACAAGGCAATATACTACACTATAGACTATAGTATACACTAGACTAAATTATAGCCTAACTATATTCTGGATTATAGACTATATTATAGACTAGACTAGAATACAAATCAGGCTATTGACTAGGCCATAAACTAGACTATATACAAGACTAGATTACAGCCTCACTATAGACAAGATTATCGACTTAAGACTAGATTATAGTCAGTATATAGCTTAGATTATAGACTAGGTTGTAGACAAGACTAGGTTATAGACTAGTCTACATATAATACTATAAACAATCGACTATACTACAGACTAGACTATATAGGCCATAACCTAGTCTAGACTATAGACTAGTTTTTAGACTAGATTGTAGACTAGACTATATTTTAATCGACTATAGGCAATCGACTATACTATAGACTAGATTACAGACTAGGCTATACACTAGGCTATATACTAGACTAGATTATAGACTATCTGTATACAAGACTACAGTCTAGAATACAAATTTGACAATGGCTAGGCTATAGTTTACAGACTAGGCTATATACTAGACTAGATTACAGACTATCTGTATACAAGACTACAGTCTAGAATACAAACTTGACAATGGCTAGGCTATAGTTTACAGACTAGCCTGACTATAGCGTACATTATAAAGTAGTTTTTAGACTAGACTATAGTCTAGGCTATAGACAAGACTATAGACTACACTAGACTATGGAAAAACACTAGTCTATATATTGATCAGCATTTGAATTATTTATCAAAAGCTAATAAGTTAGTATCGGAAATGTCGTATTTTCCATGCCCTTATTGATCTACAAAGTTTTGCACCAGAATATGATAATTGTAATTAAAAAGATTTGAACACGATATAGTTAGACATAAAACATATTCACCCATATTCTGCGTTTAGTTAACGTTTACGCATTCAGTTACGCAACGATCGAAAACACCTGCGAATGTGTGTATTCTCTGATCGTACGATCGTAAGTTGTTGTTTATCTAGCGGCGAGTCTAATCGAAATGCAGAATATCAAAGTTTAGTAAACGGAGAAAATTTCGATTCGAATAGATCACTATTACGGTATCATGCTATATATGATAGATAATGTTTTAAGATCTGTTGTCTTATTTGGCTTTATTGGATATCGTTTAAGAGGAACAAAGTCCTAGACATTTTTAATGCAGAGACTAAATAATCAATAATAAAGTTTTTAAAGATATCGTGACGTAAAGTTTGAAAGAACTCCGATTTTAATCACATTTGAGACGTTAGAACACCTCTAAAATACCTCTATTTGTAAAATTTATTATGCAATCTGAAAGTCCAATCTACCGACTTTAATATAAAGACTTCACTTATGTTATACCTTCTTCTTTTTTCCGAAAAAAAGAAAATACTTTTGATCGCCAGGGAATTCTATAATTTGAATTCGTAAGATAACGGAGAAAAAGGTTTTGAAGGAATTTCTAAAGACATTTTTATAAAAATTTTAAAAATTTGGATTGATTCTTGTCGTTCTTTCTTATTTTTGTTTGTAAATCCTAAAAGAAAATTCTTAACTATTTTTTAACTTATTTTAATAGATTTCTTTTTTTCAATTTCAAATTTGTTATTAATAAATTTTTTAAATATATAAAAATTTTGTACATTTTTTACAGGAACTTGCGTGCTAAATAAATTTTTGTTTTCTTGTTATTTTAAGGAAATTTTTTAAAAATTAAAAAAAAAAACATAATTCGGACAATATATTATTATTGAGAGATAAAAAGTTTCGTTTTAAAATGCTTAAACGGGAACCAGTCTACTTAGATGTGGAACATAAAGGGTACATATTTTATAAGGATTTTAAAAGATTTCGAAACTTTCACTAACACATTCATATGTTTTATTGCAATTTATTATTAAATTTAGAAAAAAACAAAACACTTCTAAAAACTTATTTATAAACAATTAAAAAATCCTAATTAATTAATGATCAATTTTAAATATTTTACAAAACTTTTTTTTCCATTTCAATTCAAATTCAAATTCATACTTTATACATGAACCAAATTTTAACAATAAAATAATTTATTATAAAAAACTAACCTATAAACTAATTCGTCGTTTCACTGTCAATTCGTTTTTGAAATTCTATTATTATTTTTTATTTGAAACTTAAGTTTTTTGAACTTTTCTTCAAATTGTTTTTGTTTCATTATTAAGTTTAGAACTTAATAAAAGTTTTAAACTTATCACTTATTTTATTATATAATTTTTAATTTTAAATTTTAATGTTTAATTAATTAAACCAATCATCATAGTTCAATTTTATTGTTTAAACACACAAATCTTAAATAAATTTTTCAAATCTTTTTTTTAAATCCTTACTTTGCTATTTCAAAGGTACTTAGGTTAGAGAGAGAGAATCAATAAATTTTAGTTTTTTTAATATTTAAAGTTAAATTTGTATGTTTAATATTACTTTTTAAAGAATCAAAAACAGAATTTTAAAATTTATATAAAAAAAATCTAAAAAATTATGTTAAATAAATTTTTATATTTTTTAAATTTATAATTATAAACAAAATGAACACAATACGTTGCCTTAAAATAATGCTTTAAATACCTTGAAAATTAATTAATTTTTGAAACAAAATTTTAAATTAAATTTTATAAAAACAAAATAAATTTAAATTATTTAAAATCATAATAATTTTTTTTTGTTAATTTTAATCTTCAATATTATCATTGTATTTAGATGATGTTATACGTTTTATGGAACAAAATATCCAACAAATTTTAGAAAATTTTGAAACTGAATATAGTTTATGATTATTTTATGCTTCATCATTTCATCAAGTTTCCAATAAATTTCTTTCAAGTAAAGTAAAGACCCCAAAGCCGGTATATTTATTCAAATTGGATGTAATATACATACAACAACAAATACTGTATCCACTTAACCAACTACATATGTAGAAAGGTTGTAAACTAAATCTGAACGAGAACTGACCTAGAGCAGAAACGAATGGAACCAAATTATAATAGAACTGAACAAAAACTAATCAACTAAACTGATCTGAACTAAAACTGTGCCAAAACTAAACTAGAACAAAAGTAGAACTGAACTGGAACTGAACTAGAACTGAACTAGAGCTGAACTAAAACTAAATTAGAATTGAACTAGAACTAAACTAGAGCTGAACTAGAACTGAACAACAAATTAACTAGAACTAAACTAAAACTGAACTAGAACTGAACTAGAGCTGAACTAGAACTGAACTAGAACTGAACTAGAACTGAACTAGAACTGAACTAGAACTGAACTAGAACTGAACTAGAACTGAACTAGAACTGAACTAGAACTGAACTAGAACTGAACTAGAACTGAACTAGAACTGAACTAGAACTGAACTAGAACTAGAACTGAACTAGAACTGAACTAGAACTGAACTAGAACTGCACTAGAACTGAACTAGAACTAAACTAGAACTGAACTAGATACAACAGAAGTAGAACAAAACTAGAGCAGAAGTAGAACAGAAATCGAAATAGAACAGAACTAGAACTGAACTAAACTAGAACTGAACTAAACTAGAACTGAACTAAACTAGAACTGAACTAAACTAGAACTGAACTAAACTAGAACTGAACTAAACTAGAACTGAACTAAACTAGAACTGAACTAGAACTAAACTAGAACTGAACTAAACTAGAACTGAACTAAACTAGAACTGAACTAAACTAGAACTGAACTAAACTTGAACTGAACTAGAACCAAACTAGAACTGAACTTGAACTAGAATTGAACTTGAACTGAACTAGAACGGAACTAGAACTGAAGTAGAACTGAACTAGAACTGAACTAGAACTGAACTAGAACTGAACTAGAACTGAACTAGAACTGAACTAGAACTGAACTAGAACTGAACTAGAACTGAACTAGAACTGAACTAGAACTGAACTAGAACTGAATTAGAACTGAACTAGAACTGAACTAGAACTGAACTAGAACTGAACTAGAACTGAAAAAAAAACTGAATATATACTACAGAAATCACAAACAGAATGACAACCTTATATATACCCTTCTAACGAAGGTAAACAGTAATGAAATGTTTTCTTAACTTACCTATAGCATGTTTATAAATTCTTTCAATTTGTTGTTCCACCTCATCGGCATTTTCGCCCACATTTTGTTTGCGATATTTTAAAGCCAGATTCTGTTTAATATCACTAATAGCATTTAATAAACGTTCTGAAAATTTGAAAATATAAAAGATGAATTTCTTTTTCCTATATCTTATTCTCTTCCAAACTTACTATGTTCAATTTCCAAACCAAATAGTTTAATTTTATTGGCCTCATGTTGAGCCTTCTTCTTTAAACGACAAGCTCGTGAAGCTAATTTATTTTTCTCCTTACGTGATTTGGGTCTAACATTAAAGGGCAGTTCGGATACGGGTGTCATATCGTTAATGGTACGACTTAAACGATCTAATTCTTTGCCAATATTATGTAATTTACGAGGATTTGGGGTTAAATCATTACCATCACCTTTGCGCGCTTTACCACTATGCTGTGTAGGGAAAGAAAGAAAGAAAAAACTTAGTAAAATTCTTTTGTTCTTTTTGTCAAAAGCTAAATCACCTTATACACCTTTATGCCTCTAACAGAACAATTAGGACTAAATACCGGATCGGTGACCTCATTCAGTACATGAGGATCTTCTAATTTTGATTGGAAAACTAAACGTTTGCCTTTGGGCCCCTTGGCCTGGACATTATACTGCCAAAAGAATCTCTCTTTGCCTTTAGAAGAAGACAATTGATTACTACTCATAGAATTTGAACGGCCATGGATTGTGGAATTATCATCTTCATTGTCGGAACCATTGTCAGAGGATAAATCATCATAGTGATCACTATTATAATCGGTTGAAATATCATCGTCATCATCCTGTGAATAGTCATGGCCATCGGGTGACAAAACACTGCCGGTACTAAGGGATGAGAAAGACTCGGCTTCGGCCAAGGAACTGGTAGATAATAAATGCTGTCTGGGTTCTCTACGCATCCATATATCGGTCGGTCCCAAATGTGTGGGCGCCGACGAGGATAATCTTGATATTGTATTGCCTTCATTGGCCATATACATTTGCTTGCGTGCACTATTTACACTTATCACAGGGGCATTCGAGGAACCGGAACTAATGTTGGCACCATTTGTACTACCAAAACCACTGCTGCCACTACTGGGACTCAAAGTATTGGCAGACATTCGGAGGCCATGCGTAGCGGGTACCGAATGGCCCAAGAGACAAGACGAATTATTACGATCGGGCGATATGGAGAAATCTTTTTTTAGCAGCTCTTGCATGTTGCGTGATTTGACTTGGCTCTGGTATTGTGAACGATTGGCATGAGGTGGTGGTGGTGTTATGGAATTCATTTGTAGTGGTGAAGGAGAAGGCTAGAAAGAAAAAGAAGTAAATAGAAATAAATTAAAGAAGTTAGCTAAACTAGAACCAGTCTAGAACTTGACCAGAAGTGAGCTAGAACTGAACTAGAACTGAACTAGAACTGAACTAGAACTGAACTAGAACTGAACTAGAACTAGAACTGAACTAGAACTGAACTAGAACTGAACTAGAACTGAACTAGAACTGAACTAGAACTGAACTAGAACTGAACTAGAACTGAACTAGAACTGAACTAGAACTGAACTAGAACTGAACTAGAACTGAACTAGAACTGAACTAGAACTGAACTAGAACTGAACTAGAACTGAACTAGAACTGAACTAGAACTGAACTAGAACTGAACTAGAACTGAACTAGAACTGAACTAGAACTGAACTAGAACTGAACTAGAACTGAACTAGAACTGAAATAGAACTGAACTAGAACTGAACTAGAACATAAATAGAACTTGACTGGAACTAAACTAGATCTAAAATAGAACTGAACTAAAAAGTAGAAAATTGTTAAAGACAACTTACTAGACTTCCGGGTGAAAAATTTGTATTGTGTTGTTGTTGCTGCAATTGATGTTTATTTGGTGTACTGTGATAAATTTCATATGGACTAGAGGAACTTTGATGATTTTGTTGTTGTTGCTGCTGCTGCTGTTGGATTTGCATAGAGTTTGTTTGATTAGAGTTGCCATTAGCTTCACCATTGGAGTTCTGCATTGTTTGTATTTGCGTAAACTGTGTTATATGTTGGTGTTGTTGTTCCTGTTGTTGATGCTGTAATAGTTCCATTGGTGGTCCCATACCCGGAGAAGGCGTGCTACTTTGTGCTGCGGTATGTAAAGAAGGTGATAGCAAATGAAACGAGTGACCAGCATCGTCATGAGAACCTGAAGATGGCAAAAAGTCTTCCAAATTTCCTATATCTTCTAAGTTCGCAATATCACCTTCAAAGTCACCAAAACCGGTATTATTTACATCCGATTTATCCAAAGGAAAAATATAGTTTTCTTCTATGAAAAAGGGTTCATGTTTGGTGGAAATGGCACTGCCAACATCACTCCACATGGAATTGGGCGCTAGATTTGAGTCGTACAACAGAGATGAGGAGTCATCTGCTGTGGCGGTAGAAGTGAGAAAAGTAACTCCAGTAATATCAGTAGAAGAGGAGATATTTAGATTACTGGAGTTGCCGCTGCCATTGCTACCGCCCGTTGCGCCATTACTACCCAAAGAACCATTGTTATTACTGAGTGGCGATGAAGGATCTTGGCTGTAGAAGGGTGATGTTAGGGAGGCGCTAGAATTTTGACCGGAATTAAGACCCTGTGAGGGAGCGGCAGCACTTAAGCTGACATCTTGCAACAGAGAAGGTGAAATAGAAGCATCTAAAGTATAATCGGAATAATCGGAAAGAGAATTCGACAACAAACCGCTGGAATGTTGCTGATTCTGTTGCTGCTGTTGTTGTTGCTGCTGCATATTGGCTGAAGAAGACATCATGTTATTTATATGCTGCTGCTGTTGTTGCTGAAGATTCTGTTGCTGCTGATGATGCAATAAATGACTAAGAAATGGACTGTTGGTGGGATGATGTTGTGCCTCGTCTTGATAGGGATTATGACTTTGATTTGGATTATTACTACGTGGTATTGTTATGGCATTCGTTAGCATAACATTACTACTGCCACTGCCACCACCAAGACTACTACTGCTGCTACTTGTGGGTGTAAATAGAGAATTTGTGCCAATACCTCCGCCGCTGCTCGTATTCGTAAATGTTGCAAATAATGCTGTTGCCGATCCTACACTGGTTGTTAATCCCAACGTATACAAATCGTATTTCAGTGGATTACTGCTATTGGAAGAGGTGTCGAATAATTCTGTCGACATGGGAAATAATTGATTTTCTGTCATTGTATTTTAAAATTTAAAGAGTTTTAACGAGAAACTCTTTATATTTGTTTCTTTTCGGTATGTTGGGCTTTCGAAATAAAAACCTTTTGCTGGGTTTTAAAGGTAATGTTTAATTAATTTGATTAAGCCCACCCAATATATATTGGGGCTTGACCTCTGAGGAGGTCTTTTATGTAGATGTGTAACTCCTTTTCTTTTTTGATTTTATTGCACAAACTAAAAAGAAAAGAAGAGAAAAATGTAATTACGAATTTAAGTAATTGTATAAGATTTAAACTTAATAATAGAAATTAACTGGAATAAGGACTAGAAAGAAAAGAACTGAACTAGAATTGAACTTGAACTGAACTAGAATTGAACTAGGACAGAACTAGAACTGAATTAGAAATGAATTAGAAATGAACTAGAACTGAAGTAGAACTCGAACTGAATTGGAAATGAACTAGAACTGAATTAGAACTGAACTGAACTAGAACTGAACTAGAACTGAACTGAACTAGAACTGAACTAGAACTGAACTAGAACTGAACTAGAACTGAACTAGGACTGAACTAGAACTGAACTAGAAC
>NC_060952.1:91429748-91432632 GCF_022045245.1 Lucilia cuprina | reverse complement strand
AGTTCTAGTTCAGTTCTAGTTCAGTTCTAGTTCAGTTCTAGTTCAGTTCTAGTTCAGTTCTAGTTCAGTTCAGTTCTAGTTCAGTTCTAGTTCAGTTCAAGTTCAGTTTTTTAAAAAACAGATCTTTTAGAAATTTTTCAATTTGAGGCTTTTGTATGAGGGAAAATCTTTAAAAATATAGTTTTTTTAGTACTTTTTTTTAAATTATATTTCTTTAATAGAATTTTTGTTAAAAAATCACTTAAAACTCACATAAAAGTAGTATTTTTGTTACTTTTTCATAATTTATTTAAAAAAAAATATTTTTTTTTAAGAATTTTTTAAAAAGTTTTGTTAAAAACTACTTAAGGTTAAAAAATCTTTGAAAATACATTTTCAAGAAAAGGTAGTATTTTAATACTTTTTTAAAAAACTTTTTTTAAACAAAATTTTTGTTTTGTTATCTGCAGAGTGCTATAAATAAAGTATTTTTTATTAAAATAGGATTTTTAAAAAAGTAGTATTTTTACTACTTTTTTAAAAAACTGATTTTTTAGAAATTTTTTTAAGGGAGAAAAAAGCTTAAATTGTTGAAATTGTTTGTTTTATTAATAAATTTTTATTTTTTTTTTAATTTCAGGAGGTTTAGCTATTGCTGGCGGTAGCACGGATTTTGTAAATAAAGTTTTGGAAAATGTTAAAAATGGCCAACCCCAGGGGGGTTTGGAAGAACTCAGAAATACCTAAATTATTTGTAACAAAGTGACAAAATAAACAAAATCAAAAAATCTATAAATTAAAACCAATACAAAGATAAAAACACTGCAACATAAGAGGCAAAATACAATACATATATGATATATATATTTTTAAAAATATAAAGAAAAAAACGATTGAAAGCTAAAGAAAAAAAAACTATAAAAACAAGTAAGAAAACATAAATTATATTTTTTTAAATTGTTTTTGTAAAATGCTACCAGTTTTACCTGTTTTTATTAAAAAAAATAAAAATGTGTTTAAATATAATTTTTGTTTAAATGTTTTACTTTACTGTTTTATTAATATGATTTTGTTTTAAGCATTTGTTTGTTAAATTAAGTTTTTTTTAAGTTGAAAACATTTTGACCCTTAAAATGCTGTTTTATTAATTTATATTTTTATATAAAAACAAACTTCTATTTTTATTAAATATAATTTGCTGTCATATTTTTTAATTGTTAATGTTTAAAGTTTAAAGTTTTGTTAATGTTAAACAAGATTTTTTAAAAAAACGGGTCCTTTAGTTTACTTCTTTAAGTTTTTACATAAAAAACAAAAAGTTTTCAAATTATATTTTATATAAAATAATGTTTAAACGCACTAAATGTTTTCTTTTTATCCCAAAACTGTATATTAAAAAATAATATTATTAATAATTAATTAATTATTAAATCTATAAATATATATTCTATAAAATATGTTAAAAAGCAAATCTTACAACTAATTAACTTATAAGAATTCTTATCTAAATATATACATTTTTTTCTAAGTGTATATATTAAAAAAATAATATATATTTTATTTTTAATTAAATATTTGTTTGTAAAAATAAAAAAACAACGCATGAAGAAAAAAGAAACCCTACAAAAAACAAAACATTTATATGAAATACAACATATTTTTACATGGTGATATATTTTTTAATTTTTATTTTTCTATTTTTTTCAGTTTTAAGTTTATAAAATATCAATTTCTTTATATTTTATCTTAATCTTAAGTTTGTTTAATTAAAAACGTAAACAAAAACAAAATTACCTACACTTATTATACATACTTTATAAATCTATATATATTTTTTCTAAATAAATCAACCCAATATTTAATACATAAATATGAAAAGAAAAAACCACTAAAAAACTGTAGAATTTTTTTATTTTAATTAATTTTTTAAAGTTTTTGTTTGCAAATTGTTTACTTTTCTTTAAGTTTAATCTTTAGATTTTATTTTGTTTGATTAAAAATTTTAATTTTTATTATCATTAATCATAACCTAAAGCATAGATGAGTTGAGCAATATTGTCTTCAGGTTTTTTTTGTAATATTTCTTTGACAACCAACTTAAACAATTAATCAGGACAAACAAGTTATGTTCAAATTCTGTTCTTATTGTGTTTATGGTCCGTTCTGGATCAGTTCTAGTTCAGTTCTAGTCACTTCTAGTTCAGTTCTAGTTCAGTTCTAGTTCAGTTCTTGTTCAGTTCTAGTTCAGTTCTAGTTCAGTTCTAGTTTAGTTCTAGTTTAGTTCTAGTTCAGTTCTAGTTCAGTTCTAGTTCAGTTCTAGTTCAGTTCTAGTTCAGTTCTAGTTCAGTTCTAGTTCAGTTCTCGTTCAGTTCTAGTTCAGTTCTAGTTCAGTTCTAGTTCAGTTCTAGTTCAGTTCTAGTTCAGTTCTAGTTCAGTTCTAGTTCAGTTCTAGTTCAGTTCTAGTTCAGTTCTAGTTCAGTTCTAGTTCAGTTCTAGTTCAGTTCTAGTTCAGTTCTAGTTCAGTTCTAGTTCAGTTCTAGTTCAGTTCTAGTTCAGTACTAGTTCAGTTCTTGTTCAGTTCTAGTTTAGTTCTAGTTCAGTTCTAGTTCAGTTCTAGTTCAGTTCTAGTTCAGTTCTAGCTCAGTTCTACTTCAGTTCTAGTTCAGTTCTAGTTCGGTTCTAGTTCAGTTCTAGTTCAGTTCTATTTCAGTTCTAGTTCAGTTCTAGTTCAGTTCTTGTTCAGTTCTAGTTCATTTCTAGTTCAGTTCTAGTTCAGTTCTAGTTCAATTCTAGTTCCGTTCTAGTTCAGTTCTAGTTCAGTTCTAGTACAGTTCTAGTTCAGTTCTAGTTTAGTTCTAGTTCAGTTCTAGTTCAGTTCTAGTTCAGTTCTAGTTCAGTTCTAGTT
>NC_060952.1:91400438-91429648 GCF_022045245.1 Lucilia cuprina | reverse complement strand
GAACTGAACTAGAACTGAACTAGAACTGAATTAGAACTGAACTAGAACTGAACTAGAACTGAACTAGAACTGAACTAGAACTGAACTAGAACTGAACTAAAACTGAACCAGAACTGAACTAGAACTTAACTAGAACTTAACTAGAACTTAACTAGAACTGAACTAGAAATGAATTAGTACTGAACTAGAACTGAACTAGAAATAAATTAGTACTGAACTAGAACTGACCTAGAACTGAACTAAAACTGAACCAGAACTGAACCAGAACTGAACCAGAACTGAACCAGAACTGAACTAGAACTGAACTAGAACTGAACTCGAACTGAACTTGAACTGAACTAGAACTGAACTAGATCTGAACTAGAACTGAACTAGAACTGAACTAAAACAGAACTAGAACAGAACTAAAACAGAACTAGAACTGGTCTAAAACTGAACCAGAACTGAACTTAACATAAACTGAACAAGAACTAAACTTGACGTGACCTAGAACCGAACGAATAATCTTGAGATGTTCAGTCCGATCATTTTAAATAACCAATAGTAGAGTATTTTATTTTAGTTAACTGTTTTATAGCTTTTGTTTTTTACAAAGTAATCTCCAAGACAAGGGTTCTTAAAAGAGGGGCGTTAAAAAGCATGATCACTTCATCGCTGTTGTGTTTTTTGTTTTAATTATTATCAGACTCACATGTAAATACACATGCAATGCAACGATGTATCAGACTCATACATTTTCAAATAATTTGCCATTAAAATAAGTAAATGGCATTAGTAAATATTTAAATATTTGCGCGGGCTTTTGATTGAAGTGCGCTTTTTGGTTTGGACTTTGAACGTCTCGTTGGTTGTAAGATGGAAAGTAACAGTATTTTAAAAGAGTCAAATTTTGAAGTATCTATATGTCAATAATAAGGAGTTTTCATTATGTTAATAAGGAGATGTCATTATGTTAAGTTATTGTTTATAGACAAAAAGATTGATTATGAAATTTCCAACAGGGTATATCTGAAATTGTTTTATGTATTTTAAACGGAAACTATAGTTTGTTGGTAATTTTTTCTTAAGAAAAACTCACCAGGGGTTCAATTAATAAAATAAATTGTTTATCTATTAAGAAAACATGTACTACAACAAGTCGTTTAAATAAAGCAGCTCTTTTCATTACCCTGCCCTGACATTATATCAAATAAGAGTATAACAATTGTTACTAAAATGTTAATCTTTTATGGTAATTTTATGATTATTGATTGTTATAGAAATACCGTTAACATTCGAAATCTATAAACATTGAAATGTTAAGGCAGTGAAATGTCGGAAAAGTGGACAGCTGAATCAATAGAAAACATGATGCTGAACTGATCTTAAACTGGTTAGAATTAAACAAGAACCGACCTACAACTAACCTGAACCTGAAGTAAGGTTTAAACTAGACTTGAACTAATTAGGTTTAAACTAGAAATGAACTAGAAGTAAACTAGAATGGAACTAAAACTGAACTGAACTAGAAATTAACTAGAATGGAACTAAAACTGAACTAGAACTTAACTAGAACTCAACTAGTACTGAACTAGAACTGAACTAGAACTGAACTAGAACTGAACTAGAACTGAACTAAAACTGAACTAGAACTGAACTAGAACTGAACTAGAACTGAACTAGAACTGAACTAGAACTGAACTAGAACTGAACTAGAACTGAACTAGAACTGAACTAGAACTGAACTAGAACTGAACTAGAACTGAACTAGAACTGAACTAGAACTGAACTAGAACTGAACTAGAACTGAACTAGAACTGAACTAGAACTGAACTAGAACTGAACTAGAACTGAACTAGAACTGAACTAGAACTGAACTAGAACTGAACTAGAACTGAACTAGAACTGAACTAGAACCGAACTAGAACTGAACTGGAACTGAACTAGAACTAGAACTGAACTAGAACTGAACCAAAACATATATAGAACTGAACTAGAACTGAACTAGAACTGAACTAGAACTGAACTAGAACTGGACTAGAACTGAACTAGAACTTAACTAGAACTGAACTAGAACTGAACTAGAACTGAACTGGAACTAAACTAACCTAAAACTGAACTAGAACAGAGCTGTAAATGAACTAAAACAGAATTAGAACTCAACTAGAACTGATATAAAACTAAAGTTTTACCCAATTTTTGCAATAAGTCCCCTTTAAAGGGCATCCACTGTTAACAGTATTCTTGACCATAAATATGTAAAGTGGTTTACCTTGAGGTTTAAGAGTAAAACGGTAATAAAAACATATGTCTGCATTATTGGAAACCCATTATAATTACATAGTATAAAGAAAAATATTAAGGTGTGGGTTCTAAGAAAACAAAATTCACAATCAAGGTGGAAAACAATATTTTTTGTCACAAAAAAAGTTATCAATAAAAATTTGTGACAAAAGAACATTAAAAATAGACACTTTTAAAAGAAGGCGAATATGTATAAAAAAAATTTTGTACAATATTTGTTAGACAGACTTGTTTGCACCCTACCAAAGAGACAAATTAAAATATTTAACAAATTATATATTTTTATTATATAAATTAATAATTTTTAAATTAAAATATTATTTATTCATATTTTAATTTAAAAATTATTAATTTATATAATAAAAATATATAATTTGTTAAATATTTTAATTTGTCTCTTTGGTAGGGTGCAAACAAGTCTGTCTAACAAATATTGTACAAAATTTTTTTTATACATATAAAAAATCAATCAAATTTGTTTGAATTGAAATTGTTAAAAAAAATCACTTGTAATTTTTAAGGAAATTCTTAAACAAAGGGTGTTTAGGAATGTTTAAATTGACATAAATAGATTTCTTTGGTTTGTTATCAATATTTTTCTCATAATAATTGTGTTATTTACTTTTTAGAAATAGTTTTTTTTTTTCTATTTTTTCTTTTTTTATTGTTTTTAATAATTTTGCGGTGTTGTTAAATTTTTTTTCTAATTTTATTTATTATTATTGGTAGTTTTTTTTTGTTATGATAACTACATACATATCTATGTATGTATGTTATTTTCAATTTGTTTTGTTCATTTTATTTGTTTATAAAATATATTTTTTGTTAAAGATTTTTTTAGCCAAAATTTAGCAAAAACAAAATTATAATAAAAAAAGAAAGAAATAAATAAAATAATAAAAACAAAGATTAGTTTCTAGATATTCAGGTCGCAAAATAAATTTAAAAACAAAAATATCAAGATTAAAGTGATTTTATTTAAATTGAGAGATTTTCAAAATTCTGATGAAATTGTAGATAAATATTTCATTTTAAAGTTTCGTTAACTTAAAGTAGTAAATTTATTCTAACAAATTGTTTTCTAAAATGTTTTTTTTAAATGATTTTAATGAAAAATAAACTTTCGTTAAGTTGGAAAAATTAATAAAATCTTCTTAAAAACTCACTTCGTTAAGAAAATAATGTTTCGTTAAGTTTTAATAATTAACAAAATTTCAAAAAATCACTTGATTTTTACAAATCCTTAAACGCTTTGAAGGATTTTAATGAAATCGTCTTTAAAATACTTTTCGTTAAGAAAATAAAATTTCGTTAAGTTTTTAAAATTTTCAAAATTTAAAAATTTTCATCAGTTTTGTTCGAGTCTTTAAAGAATTAAATGATTTTAATAAAATCTTCTTTAAAATAGTTTCCGTTAAGAAAATAAAGTTTCGTTAAGTTTTAAAAATTAACAAAATTTAAAAAATTCTATTGATTTTGCTAAAACCTTAATATTATTGAAGGATTTCAATGAAATCATCTTTAAAACACTTTTCGTTAAGAAAATAAAGTTTCGTTAAGTTTTTAAAATTGTCAAAATTTAAAAATTTTCATTAGTTTTGATCCAGTATTTAAAGAATTAAATGATTTTAATAAAATCTTATTTAAAATAGTTTCCGTTAAGAAAATAAAGTTTCGTTAAGTTTTAAAAATTAACAAAATTTCAAAAATTCTCTTGATTTTGCTAAAACCTTAAAATTATTGAAGGATTTTAATGAAATCATCTTTAAAACACTTTTCGTTAAGAAAATAAAGTTTCCTTAAGATTTAATAATTAACAAAATTTCAAAAAATCACTTGATTTTTACAAATCCTTAAACGCATTGAACGATTTTAATAAAAAATTTTTTTAAATAGTTTCTGTTAAGAAAATAAAGTTTCGTTAAGTTTTTAAAATTGTCAAAATACGAAAATTTTCATCAGTTTTGTTCGAGTCTTTAAAGAATTAAATGATTTTAATAAAATCTTCCTTAAAATAGTTTCCGTTAAGAAAATAAAGTTTCGTTAAGTTTTAAAAATTAACAAAATTTCAAAAATTTGTTAGAATCTTTAACTTATTTAAGAATTTCAATAAAATCTTTCGCAAAATAGTGTTCGTTAAGCCAAATAAAGTTTCGTTAAGTTTTGAAATTTATTAAAATTTCATGAATTTTCTTGATTTCGAAAGTTATATTAAACGATTTGTATAAAAAAATTGTTTTAAAAGTTTTTGAATAAGAAAATAAAGATTCGTTAAGTTTTAAAAATTCTCAAATTTGAAATTGTTTTCTTGATTTGGTTAAATTTTCAATTTCATTAAAAAATTCTAATAAAATCTGCTTAAAAATATTTTAAATTCAAAAAATACAATTTCGTTAAATTGTTGAAAAATTTCCAAAATTTAATTTTTCTTTTAAATAATTTAACAAGTTTTAGTTTATAAAAGTTACAGGTTTTCTTCGTTAAGTTTTTAAAAAGTTCATTAAATTTACAACTTAAATTTAAATTTATGACAAGTTCAAGGTTTTACCCAAAGAGCAATATACCATCTCCACTCATTTTATTTCTTTACAAACCAAACTTTTTGGAACCTCTTTTTAACATTTGTTTCCCTAATTTCCTTTCACTCTATAATTAAAATGTATCTTCACACTTAAAAACCACAGTATATAAACAAAATTAATTAAACATTTACCAAAACAATACGAAACAAAAACACTCAGAGAAAAGAACTCTACTCTTTGTCTTTTAGTAAAACTCACATGTTAACGAGCACAAAACACAAACAAAAAAAAAAACGTGTAATATCTACAAAAACAACAATAATAATAAATAAATTTAAGAATTTTTTTCAATTGTATATAAACATATACACATCTGTACATGCATATATAGAATGTATATGTATAATACATAGTATATTACACAGTTATTAACCATACTCAAGGTCAAAAGTGTTTATTTTTCTCTTTTCTTTTAATTTGTTTTTATTTGAAATTTTATCATAGTTTTTCTTTTGAATTTTTATATTTGCCCATTTTGTTTGTGTTTGTATTAAGTAGTCTTTATTATTTGTAAAAGTATGTAGATGAAGAGTGGGTAGAGGGAGAACCAAAAAAAAAATGACAGCTTTTTTTCCGTCATATAAACAAATGAAAAGAACATAACAGAAAATGAAAAAAAGTGAATGTAAAAATTGTGAAAGAGAAAAATAAAAAAACAAGATAAGCTTTTTATTGGCAGAATTGTTAAAACAAGACAATTTGTTAATAAAAAAAATACAAACACTTAATTGTCTAGTTTATAACCTAGTATATAGTCTAACCTATAGTCTGTAGTCTAGTCTATAACCTAGTATATAGTCTAGTCTATAGTCTAGTTTATAGTATAGTCTGTAGTCTAGTCTATAGTCCTTTCTATAGTCTAGTCTATAGTCTAGTCTATAGTCTAGTCTATAGTCTAGTGTATAGTCTAGTCTATAGACTAGTCTATAGTCTAGTGCATAGTCTAGTCTATAGTCTAGTCTATAGTCTAGTCTATAGTCTAGTCTATAGTCTAGTCTATAGTATAGTCTATAGTCTAGTCTATAGTCTAGTCTATAGTCTAGTCTATAGTCTAGTCTATAGTCTAGTCTATAGTCTAGTCTATAGTCTAGTCTATAGTCTAGTCTATAGTCTAGTCTGTAGGCTAGTCTATAGTCTAGTCTATAGTCTAGTCTGTAGGCTAGTCTATAGGCTAGTCTATAGGCTAGTCTATAGTCTAGTCTATAGTCTAGTCTATAGTTTAGTCTATAGGCTAGTCTATAGTCTAGTCTATAATCCAGTCTATAGTCTAGTCTATAGCCTAGTCTATAGTCTAAGTACAAATTGTTTTCTTTTAAACCAATCTGGCATCTCTTTAAACATCACTTCTTTCAAATTTTGGTTTGTTTATAAACACCGACAAACAATAACAATAAAAGACAAGAAAGCGAAAACGAGAAAGACAGAGAGCTCTCATTCTTTCAATAAAAGTTTAGTCAATTATACAATTTTAGTAAATATTAAGTGGTTTTTGTTTATTAACAAAAGAAAAAAAGCTTTTGTGCGAAAGCTTTTTAAAAAAATGTTTTTGATGATAGAACACATTTTTTTATTATTATTGTTATTTGTATCTGTTGTTATTAGTATAAAGCGGTGAGAATAGAATTTATAAAATTGTTTTCCTTTTTTTTTGTTTTTGTTTACATTTTGTTCTGCTTCTTGCTGACTGTTATTGTTATTATGTATTAGTATGGTTGTTATTTCAGTACTTTTGACTAAAATAAGAATAAGAGGTAGGAAGAAGAATTGTTTTTTTGTTTAAGATTTGTTTTTGTTATAAATATAGTCAAAGTTAAAACAACAATAACAATAATATATTATATAGTATATACTTTATATAATTTTATTTATATATATATGTATTTTAATACATAATATATAGTTTGTTTATTTGTTTTTTTTTTTTATAAGTATGAATGAATGTATGTATGTAAGTGTGTATGTTTAAGTTTATAATTTGTTTGCTTGTATGTCTGCTGTTTATTAAATGTTTTTGTTATTTAATGTTGCTGCTATTTTAGTTTTGTTTTTCTTGTTTTGTGTGTTTCACTTTGACTCTTGTTATTGTTTTTATTATTACAAATTTATTATTAATATTGTTATTTTATTAATGTTGTTGTTGTTATTATTATACATATTTTCGTAGAATTTTCATGTTTTTTTTCTTCTGTATTTTTTTTTTTTTTTGTTTCGTATGACGGCAATGATAATAATAAATAAAAAGTACATTTAAAAATGACGAGTACAAATGTACTTAAGAAATTGTTATTTTATTTGCAATAATTGAGTTCCGACTGCTTTAAGAGAAGCAAATATGTACAAATTTAAATTGAATTTAATTTAATGAAAATTTTAAGAAAATTTCTTTATAAATTTTATTAAATAAAAAACTTTTTTTAAATACCTAGTAAAGACCTAAAAACTTTAAAGCTTTAGGGGAAAATCTTAGAAATATGAAATGAACTCTTTGTTGAAAAAGTTTGGTACATTTTAGTTGTGTACCAAAAATACCTAATTTTAAACAAAATTTGTAAAAATTGAAAAAAAGGAAATTTATTAATAAATAAGCTTTTTGCAGCATAAAATGTTTAACAAAACTGCTAAAGTTTATTTTTAAAAATTTTTTAAAGTAAGCTTTAGGATAATTAATTCAAAAATCTGAAAAAAAGTTAAAAAATTTTTTTAAACCATAACGCTTTTGAGTGAAGGAAGCTTTTCTAATGTTTGCAAAGCTTTTAAAAAGTTACAAAATTTTGAATAACAGCTTTTAAAGGAAAGTTTTAACAAAAAAAATCTTTATAAATTACAGTTTACGCAAAAAATACGATTCTAAGCCTAAAGCTATTAAAGTAATTTCGCAAAATCTTTTAAAACCATAAAGATTTCCTAATGTTTTCAAAGCTTTTAAAAAGTTACAAAATTTTGAATAACAACTTTTAATGAAAATTCTAACAAACATTTTTTCTATAAATTTTAGTTTACTCAAAAAATACTATTCTATGTATAAAGCTTTTAAAGAAATTTCTCTTTAAATTGTAATTCTTCACTAAATTTTTATAAAACTTTAAAGAAAACATAGAATAGAATGCAATTTATAAAAAAAAAGTTTTTTTTTACTTGCAAATACCTTGAATAAATAAAGCTTTTATATTTAGGAAAATATTTTTGAAAGTTTTTTTTATTAAATTATATTAAAAAAGCTTTTTTTCTAAATTCTATTAAATTTTTGAAATATTTTGAAAAAATAAAGTTTTTATTATAACAACAGTTTTTTAAAGCTTTAAGCTTTATTATTGAAAAAGTGAAAACTTTTAAAAAGCTTTTGTTTTTCAGTTTTTATCAAAAAAAGCTTTAACTCGAAAAAGTGTTTAAAAGGTTTTAAAGCTTTTTAGCAAAAGTTTTTATATATAGGAAATTATTTTTTTAAGTTTTTTTAAGCTTTTCTGATAAATGTATTAAAAATATATACTAGACTTTATTTTAAATTAAAAATTCATTAAATTTTTTAAAGCTTTATTATTGAAAAGGTAAAAGTTTTAAAAAACTTTTATTTTTTCGACTTTGTTGAATAAGCTTTATTTCTAATAAATGTTTCAAAAATTGCAGTTTTTTAACAAAAACTTTTATATTTAGAAAAATATTTTTAAAAGCTTTTTAAGTTTTTTTTTTTAAATTACAATATAATTTTGTAAAAAAAAAAACTTTTAAAAAAATCTACTAACATTTTTAATATTTTAAAGTAATAAAGCTTACGATTTAATGAAATAAGTTTTAATTTTAAAAAGTGTTTAAAATTAATAGCAAATATTAAAGCTTTTGAAAAAATCATTTAAAATTGTTTTCTAAAGAATTTGATTTATAAACTTAATCTGAAATGTTTGTTTTTCCTTAGTTTACAATTGAAACTTTTAAAATCAATTCCAAGCTTAGATAAATTAATTAAGCGATTGCCAGTTTCAAAACTTGGCTTTACATAAAAAGCTTTTACGGAAAAAGTAAAAAAAAAATGTAATTTCTTTCAAGTTAATTAAAGCAAATTTGTTAAAAATTGATTGTTTTAAAGAAAATATTAAAGCTTTTAAAGAAAAGCTTTTAAATGTGTTTTCTAAAAAAAAATTATTTAAAAACTTTGTAAAATATTAATCTAAAATGTTTACAATTTGAAAGCTTTTTATTTTAAAACTAATTCCAAGCTTAAATAAGTTATTAAAGCGTTAGCCAATTTCAGAAACTTACTTTACATAAAAAGCTTTTACTAAAAAAGTTGAAACTTTTAATTTTTTAAAGTTATTTAAAGAAAATATATCAAAAATTTTGATTGTTTACAAAAAGCTTTGCTTTTTTAATCGAAACCTTTGTTGCTTTTACAAGCTAAAATCTTGTAAGCATTTTAAGCTTTTTCTTTTTAAATTTCAAAATGAAAACTTTTTAAACAAGTTTAAGAAACAACTGTTACCCATCACCAATTATACACTTTAACCGAACACAGCCTTTCACATTTTTTTTTTTTTTTTTTTTTTTTGTAATTTTTTTATTATTATTATTATTATTTTTCCAAAACCTCAAAAAGCCATTAAAACAAATTTGACAATTCAATTTCAAAACAATATAAAACTGTAAACAAAACTAAACTGCAACAAAAATAATTTCACAACAATTTTGCAAAATTACAAAAGCTTTCTCTTAAGCTTATTTCATATGGCAAATTTAACTCTCTCTCTCTTTCTTTGATTTAATTCTATACTATATTTTATTAAATATTATATTTTGTTTATTGTGGTTCTTAAGAATTTCTTTGTTTAGGCTTTTGACAAGAGGCCTGTGGGGCGGCGGGTGGTTGTATTACTGCTGTTTATTGTTATTGTTTCTTTTTTTATATATATTGTAAAACATGTGCCATAAAATTGTATTACAAAGATTCAAAGATCTTTTTTAGCTTTTAGAATAAGTAATAAAAAAACAACAACAACAACAAAAGACGTAACAATTCTCATCTACGTAATCGTAACAGTCAATGGGTCATATATGTATATGTAAGTATATAGTCGAAACGAAACTATTTACACCAAAGTCTATTACATGAGGTTCTTGAGTTTTTTTTTCCTTCGTCATTACTGTTGTTATTGTTGCAAATTTATTTAGAAATTTGTTTTTATATAATGTTTGTGTGTGTGAAAGTTTATTTATAAAATGTATTCATTATTTGTAAAGAGAGTGTAAATTACATACAAACATTACATTGGCGCCATATTTCATTTACTTTGATTGAATTGTTGAAATTGTTTTTTAGTTAGTTTTACTAGAACGAGGGTAGATTAAGTTATTTTGACTATAAGTAACACTTTAACTAAAATCAAGAAAAATTTTTAACAAGTCTAACATTTCTAATGATATATAATGTAAACTACATTTAGTTTAGTTTAAAAGCTTTCATAATTTTCTAATTATTTTGTGTTTTAAAAGTCCTTTATAATAACAACCCTCGTATATTTAGTGAGAATTTTTTTTGCAAGTCACTGTGACAAAAAAAAACTAGAACAAAAACAAAATCTAAATTTTCGCAAAAACTATTTATTCATTTAATTTGAATTCTTTGGCTTTAGCAAAGGATTTTTAAAGATTTTTCTCAAAATATAAAAATACAATTCTACTTTTCTCTATAGAAAAGAGACTTGTTCTAACAAGCAACTTTTCTATAGAAAAGAGAGACTTGTTCTAACAAGCAACTTTTCTATAGAAAAGAGAGACTTGTTCTAACAAGCAACTTTTCTATAGAAAAGAGAGACTTGTTCTAACAAGCAACTTTTCTATAGAAAAGAGAGACTTGTTCTAACAAGCAACTTTTCTATAGAAAAGAGAGACTTGTTCTAACAAGCAACTTTTCTATAGAAAAGAGAGACTTGTTCTAACAAGCAACTTTTCTATAGAAAAGAGAGACTTGTTCTAACAAGCAACTTTTCTATAGAAAAGAGAGACTTGTTCTAACAAGCAACTTTTCTATAGAAAAGAGACTTGTTATAAAAAGCAACTTTTCTATAGAAAAGAGATTTGTTATAACAAGCAACTTTTCTATAGAAAAGAGACTTGTTATAACAAGCAACTTTTCTATAGAAAAGACACTTGTTATAACAAGCAACTTTTCTATAGAAAAGACACTTGTTATAACAAGCAACTTTTCTATAGAAAAGACACTTGTTATAACAAGCAACTTTTCTGTAGAAAAGACACTTGTTCAACAAGCAACTTTTCTATAGAAAAGAGACTTGTTATAACAAGCAACTTTTCTATAGAAAAGAGACTTGTTATAACAAGCAACTTTTCTATAGAAAAGAGACTTGTTATAACAAGCAACTTTTCTATAGAAAAGAGACTTGTTATAACAAGCAACTTTTCTATAGAAAAGAGACTTGTTATAACAAGCAACTTTTCTATAGAAAAGAGACTTGTTATAACAAGCAACTTTTCTATAGAAAAGCAGAAACTTTTTTATAGAAAAGCAACTTGTAACAAGCAACTTTTTATCATTATTTGTTTTTTTATTTTTATTATAAAACATTGTGTTTTATTTGTAGAAATTTATATTTAAATTTTGTTGCAATGAAATTTGGTTTTTTTTCACCAAATCACACTTAGTTTTATATTTAAACAAAAAATTAACATAATTCTGTGAAATTTGGTAAAAAAAGTGGTATTTTTATATTTTCAAGAAAAGTTGTGATTTAAAAAAAAAGTAATAATAATAATTTGATTTAAATAAACAAACAGCTGTTAAAATATTTAAACAAAATTAAAACTTTAATCCTCTATCTCCCTACTACTAACTTCTCAAAGGCTTCTTAAATGAAACGATCAGCTGATATAAGTGGTTTTATTAACAAAAAATTAATTTTAAAATTTTCAAAGATTTTAAGCAACATTTAAACTAAAATTTTTATTAAATCTGAATTTAATCACATTTGTTTTTTTGACATTTAGTAGTAAACAAAGACTATTTAACTGTCAGTTAGTTTATCTTTTTTGAGTATTTTTTAAAACTTAATGTTTACTTAAGATAAGTTTACATTGTTTATTATTATTTAACAAAATTATAAGAAAAAAAAGCTTTTTTTTAAGAACTTAAGCTGTTTACTAGATTTGTTGTAATACATACAGCATTGTAATCAAAAAGTTATAAACAATTTATAATTGTATGTGAGTGTAAAATAATAATTTAATTCCTCTCTGTTGTCACAGGCCCCCTCTTTAAAAAGTCACGTGTTAATTGAAACTTTTTATAAAAAAAAAAATATTAAAAATAAATACAAACTGATAACACTTAAGTCATTGAGTAAAAATATAAATAAATATTAAGAACCCACATTTTAAATGTCACAATAGCACAAGTATTAATGGTGGACCCACGCTTATAGGAATTAAAAATAATACTTTAAAACCTGAAAAAAACCCTAAAAAGTTCAGTTGAAAATCGCCTCTATTATTGAAATCTAAAAGAAAAGGTCAAAACTTTATTTTTTGTTTCAATATTTAAATGTTTTCATATACACATTTGAAATTAATTCAAATACAATTGACGTCGATCGTATTAAGCAGCATTCTGACGTTAAAAATCGTTTAATTATTCCTAGTTTTTATATATATTTTTTATATTAATTTTTTTTTTTTTGCAAAAATTGTTTTTTTGTGTATTTTCTCCTCTTCTTCTCTCATTCAAATACAAGATGATGATTGTCAATTGTTATTTTATTGCATCATTATATGAAATACACAGTAAATTTGTGGGTCAATATAATATTAAACAAATGATAAGAAGTCATTCGATTGTACATACAATGTGAACAAAAAGGAACCACAAGAACAAAAAAAATACAAATTTTAATCAAATACTAACATACAAATGCAACAAAAACAAATATAAGCAAATTTCCTATAGAAAAGCTTTCTATAGGAAAAGAAACTTGATAAACATGAAACTTTTCTTTTGTAAAAGAAGCTTAATAAGAAAAGAAACTTTCCCCTACGAAAGAAAGTTAATTTTCTTAACAAAATAAGATTTCTAAAAAAGAAACTTTTCATAAGAAAAAAACTTAATAAAGCTAGATAAACAAGCAATTTTTCTTTAGGAAAGAAGTTTGATTTTAACAAGCTTCTCTTCTATAGAAAAGTTGCTTGTTACAACAGGTTTCTTTTTTAAAGAAAATTTGCTTGTTTGAAAATCTTTTTTCTTTGTTCAGAAGGCTTCTTTTCTACAGAAAAGTTGCTTGTTTAAAAAGCTTCTTTTCAATAGAAAATTCCCTTGTTTGTAAAGCTACTTTTCTATAGAAAAGTTGCTTGTTTAAAAAGCTTCTTTTCTACAGAAAAGTTGCTTGTTTGAAAAGCTACTTTTCTATAGAAAAGTTGCTTGTTTGAAAAGCTACTTTTCTATAGAAAAGTTGCTTGTTTGAAAAGCTACTTTTCTATAGAAAAGTTGCTTGTTTGAAAAGCTACTTTTCTATAGAAAAGTTGCTTGTTTGAAAAGCTACTTTTCTATAGAAAAGTTGCTTGTTTGAAAAGCTACTTTTCTATAGAAAAGTTGCTTGTTTGAAATGCTACTTTTCTATAGAAAAGTTGCTTGTTTGAAATGCTACTTTTCTATAGAAAAGTTGCTTGTTTGAAATGCTACTTTTCTATAGAAAAGTTGCTTGTTTGAAAAGCTACTTTTCTATAGAAAAGTTGCTTGTTTGAAAAGCTACTTTTCTATAGAAAAGTTGCTTGTTTGAAAAGCTACTTTTCTATAGAAAAGTTGCTTGTTTGAAAAGCTACTTTTCTATAGAAAAGTTGCTTGTTTGAAAAGCTACTTTTCTATAGAAAAGTTGCTTGTTTGAAAAGCTACTTTTCTATAGAAAAGTTGCTTGTTTGAAAAGCTTCTTTTCTATAGAAAAGTTGCTTTTTTGAAAAGCTTTTTTCAATATAAAAGTTGCTTGTTTAAAAAGCTTTTTTTCTATAGAAAATTTGCTTGTTCTTTTCTATAGAAAATTTGTTTGTTTAAAAAGCTTCTTTTCTATAGAAAAGTTGCTTGTTTGTTTGTCTTTTCTGCTCAAAAGTTGCTTGTTTAAAAAGCTTCTTTTCTATGGAAAAGTTGCTTGTTACAACAAGCTTCTTCTCTATAGAAAAGTTGCTTGTTCGTAAAGCTTGTTTTCTATAGAAAAGTTGCTTGTTTGAAAAGCTGCTATTCTATAGAAAAGTTGTTTTTTTGAAAAGCTTATTTCCTATAGAAAAGTTGCTTGTTTATCAAGCTTGTTTAAAAAGCTCGCTTTTATAGAAACATTCTTAGAAAAGTTTCTTATATTATTATTTAAAGTCAAATTGTTATGTATTTTAAAATCTCCATTAGTTAAACATTCAAATATTATATTTCCTCTAAATTGTTACAATTTTTTTTGGGAGTTTTTTTTATAATAATTTATAAGTATAACTCACTGAATAGAATATATAATATGTAACAATAAATAAATAAAAATACCAATTTCAAATTAAATTTAATCGGTCAATGGCTGTTATTGGCCTTGAATTCTTAAATCAAATATACATAGAGAAAAATAATATAAAACAGACAATTGAATCAATTTTTTTTAATGAATATCTGTTTCTAGTATAACAATATGTTTCTTTTTTTTCAATTTAATAGAATTTAAATTTTAAGTAATTTATTTAAAAAAAAAGAAAAAAAAATTGATATATAAAAAAGTAGCTGAAAACCCCATTTCGCACAACAAAAAGTTCAATTTGTAAGAAACTGAATTTCAAAGCCAAATAATCGTTAGATATAATGTGTGATACATAAGTAGAATAAGATTTAAAAAAAGAATAAAAAATGTAAACAAACCAATACAAACTAAAGAAATTGTATGATTGTATTTAAGTCTTTATTTAGTTTAACAAAATGTTTTCCTATTTCTTTTTTTCCTATTTTTATGTTTTGTGAGTTTAAAATATTAGAAACGATTGTAAATGTATTAGCAAATGATGGGTAAAATTTTGAAAATTGTATATAAAAGATACTTTTAAAATACATAGAAAATAGAAATACAATGAAATACATATGGACATTTTATTAAGTTATTTATATGTATCTCTACCACCAGTGACGACGTCATCATCAGTCTTGACTAATGTTATTTAATTTGTGTTTTCGGTTTTCTTTCTTTATTGCTCTTTAACTAAGTTATCACAATCTGTTTTATTTCCCAAGCTTTATATTTTCTATGGACAAGAAGCTTGATAATAAACAGCTTTTTCATAGAAAAGAAACTTGCTAAACAAGAAACATTCTTATTTTGTATAGAAAAGTTGATTGTTACAACAATATTCTTTTTTTAAGAAAAATTGTCTATAGTCTTGACTATAGATCAGTCTATAGTCTTGACTATAGATCAGTCTTTAGTCTTGACTGTAGATCAGTTTAAAGTCTTGACTATAGATCAGTCTTTAGTCTTGACTATAGATCAGTCTATAGTCTTGACAATAGATCAGTCTATAGTCTTGACTATAGATCAGTCTATAGTCTTGACTATAGATCAGTCTACAGTCTTGACTATAGATCAGTCTATAGTCTTGACTATAGCTCAGTCTACAGTCTTGACTATAGATCAGTCTATAGTCTTGACTATAGCTCAGTCTATAGTCTTGACTATAGATCAGTCTATAGTCTTGACTATAGATCAGTCTATAGTCTTGACTATAGCTCAGTCTATAGTCTTGACTATAGATCAGTCTTTAGTCTTGACTATAGATCAGTCTATAGTCTTGACTATAGATCAGTATATAGTCTTGACTATAGATCAGTCTATAGTCTGGACTATAGATCAGTCTACAGTCTTGACTATAGATCAGTCTATAGTCTTGACTATAGATCAGTCTATAGTCTTGACTATAGATCAGTCTACAGTCTTGACTATAGATCAGTCTATAGTCTTGACCATATATCAGTCTATAGTCTTGAGTATAGATCAGTCTATATTCTTGAGTATAGATCTGTCTACAGTCTTGACAATAGATCAGTCTATAGTCTTGACTATAGATCAGTCTATAGTCTTGACTATAGATCAGTCTTTAGTCTTGACTATAGATCAGTCTATAGTCTTGACTATAGATCAGTCTATAGTCTTGACTATAGATTTGTCTATAGTCTTGACTATAGATCAGTCTTTAGTCTTGACTATAGATAAGTCTACAGTCTTGACTATATATCAGTCTATAGTCTTGAGTATAGATCAGTCTATAGTCTTAACTATAGATCAGTCTATAGTCTTAACTATAGATCAGTCTATAGTCTTGACTATAGATCAGTCTATAGGCTTGACTATAGATCAGTCTAAAGTCTTGACTATAGATTAGTCTATAGTCTAGACTATAGATCAGTCTATAGTCTTGACTATAGATCAGTCTATAGTCTTGACTATAGATCAGTCAATAGTCTTGACTATAAATCAGTCTATAGTCTTGACTATATATCAGTCTATAGTCTTGAGTATAGATCAGTCTATAGTCTTAACTATAGATCAGTCTATAGTCTTGAATATAGATCAGTCTATAGTCTTGACTATAGATCATTCTATAGTCTTGAGTATAGATCAGTCTATAGTCTTAACTATAGATCAGTCTATAGTCTTGAATATAGATCAGTCTATAGTCTTGACTATAGATCATTCTATAGTCTTGAGTATAGATCTGTCTATAGTCTTGACTATAGATCTGTCTATAGTCTTGACTATAGATCAGTTCATTGTCTTGACTATAGATCAGTCCATTGTCTTGACTATAGATCAGTCTATAGTCTTGACTATAGATCAATATATAGTCTTGACTATAGATCAGTATTTAGTCTTGACTATAGATCAGTCTATAGTCTTGACTATAGATCAGTCTATGTTCTTGACTAGATCTCAATATATAGTCTTGACTATAGATCAATACATAGTATCGACTATAGATCACTTTTTAGTCTTGACTATTGATCAATCTATACAATGAAAAACACCTAACAAATTCCCAAACTTTTATTTTATAATCTCAATAAATCGAGAAATTTTATCAGTTCATCATCCTTGACTATGAAATTAACAATAATAAAATATATATATTATATATTGCGAATTTCGAGATAATACCTGCCCATTACAACAAAAAAAAGTAGGTTGAACTATTTTTGATTATATTGTTTACTTTTTTTCTTCGATTTCTCCTCCACATTCTTCAGCAACCCACTCATGTGTCATGATGAACTAATAAATTTTAGATTTTGACAAAATAAATATTTAGGTGATAAGATAGAAAGAATAAAAAAAAAGTTCCTACTTTTTTGTTAGCAGATAAATTTAGTCAAGGTAAAAAAAAAAATATTTAAAAAATATTTTGAACCATAATATTAAAGTATTGCATAAATTTTAATAATAATTTGAAAAAAATGTGTTTACAAAGAAAAAAAAATAAGTAATAATTATTTAAGTGTAATGTCTAGACATTGCAAAAATAAATATGTATATATTTTTATTTAATGTGTGTTTGCTATAAATTATGTCTCATATTATTAAAATTTCAAGAGGTTTTTGTAAAGACAAAAACAATAACATTGGCAGCACTTTAAGACTAGTGCAACCATCAAGAGGAGAGAGAGTGAGAGTGAGAATGAGAGGGTTCGAAGGACCATCATTAACTGCAAAATAAGCAGCAGAAAGAAAAGTAAGAGATTGAATAATTAAAGAGTAAAAATTTTTATTTATTTGATAAGAAAAATTACTAAAAATATTCTAATTATAAAAATCCATAAATTATCAGGTGGTTTTGTAATAAAAACAAACTCATGTCATGAATTTTAAACAACAAATTCGCCACTAATGTTCAATAGACAATTTTATGATTATGATTTTTAATTAATTTTCAATTGGTAAAAATTTAAACCATAAATTGTCTATAAAATGTCAAATATAGAACTTTAACAGAGTCTTGAGTGATCAGAAAAGTGATGTCATCGTTAAGTGAAGAAGATATAAAATTAAAAATGTATTTATTATTTGAAATAATAATAATAATTGATTACATATGTTTTTGTTGTCTTTGTTTAGTCAAGAGTGAAGAAGAAAATCAATTCCAGAAACCGATTTCAATAAAAGAAATATTATTTTATAATTAAAAGTTTAAAGCGATAATTTTTCTAGAAAAGAGAACATATATCGATCATTTTTGTATAGATAAGTTCAAATATCAATAATTTTTTTATGGAAAAGTAAATATCATTGAATTTTCTAAATATCGATAACTTTTTTTATAGAAAACTTCAAATATTGATGACAATTCTATAGAAATGATTAAATAACGATTAATTTTCTATAGAGAAATTAAAATATCGATAATTGTTCTATAGAAATTTTAAAATATCGATAACAATTCTACAGAAAAGTGTAAAATCAATCACTGTTCTACAGAAAAGTTCAAATATCGATGACTTTTCTAAAGAAATATTGAAAAATCGATTGCTTTTTTATGAAAAAGGTAAAACATCGATAACTTTTCTAAAGAAAAGTTAACATATCTATAACTTTTCTATAGACAAGTTAAAATATCCATAACTGTTCTATAGAAAAATTTCAAATATCGATAATTTTTCTATAGAAAAGTTTAAGAAACGATAAATTTTCTAAAGAAAATTAAAAATATCGATAACTTTTCCACTGAAATGTTAAAATATCGATATCCTTTGCAAAGAAAACTTTAAATATCGAAAAGTTCTAACTTCGATAATTTTTCTAAAGAAAAGTTCAAAAGTCAAAAGAATAGTTCAATAACGATAATATTTCTAAAAGAAAGTTTAAATATTGAAAACATTTCTACAGAAAAGTAAAAATCTCGATAACTTCTCTATAGAAAAGTTATAAACCCGATGACTATTCTAAAGAAGAGTTCTAATATCGAAAAATTTTCCATAAAAAGGTTTAAATGTCGATAACTTTTCGACAGAATAAATATCGATTACTCTTCCAAAGAAAAAAAAGTTTAAATATAAATATACTTTTTTTACAGAAAACTTTAAGAATCGATACCTTTTCAAAGAAACGTTTATAAATCGATAATTTTTCTAAAAAAAGTTAAAATTTTCATAACTTTTCTATAAAAATATTTAAATATCGATAAACTTTCTATTTAAAAGTTTCAAAACCGATAACTTTTTTTATAAAAAAAATAAAAATTTTCTATAGAAAACTCAAGTTATCGATAACTTTTTTATAAAAAAAATCTTCCATTGAAAAGTCATGTTATCGATAACTTTTCTAACGAAAAGCCAAGTTATCATTAACTTTTTTAACAAAAATTCATGTTATCGAAAACTTTTCTAACGAAAAGTCAAATGATCGATAACTTTTATTTCAAAAAAGCCAAGTTATTGATAAATTTTGTATAAAAAAAGTTAAGTTATCGATTAGTCTTATATGTAAAAGTCATGTTATTGATAACTTTTATATGGAAAAGTCATGTTATCGATAATTATTCTAAGAAAAGTCAGGTTATCGACTTTTGTATAGAAAAGTTGAGTTATCGATAATTTTTATATAAAAAAGTCATGTTGTCGATAATTATTCTAAGAAAAGTCAGATTATCGATAACTTTTGTATAGAAAAGTCAAGTTATCGATAACTCTTTTATGAAAAAATCATGTTATTGATAACTTTTATGTAGTAAAGTCATTTTATCGATAATTCTACTAACAAAGGTCAGGTTATCAACTTTTGTATAGAAAAGTTAAGTTATCGATAACTTTTATATGTTAAAGTCATGTTATTAATAACTTTTATATGAAAAAGTCATGTTATCGATAATTATTCTAAGAAAAGTCAGTTAACGATAACTTCACTATAGAAAAGTCAGGTTATCGATAATTTCACTATAGAAATGTCATGTTATCGATAACTTTTCTAAAGAAATGTCAAATTCTCAATAACTTGTATAGAAAAACCAAGTAATCGCTATTTTTCATAGAGAAAAGTTAACTTTTCTATAGAAAAATTATGTTATCGACATCTTTTCTATAAAAAAAAATTAAATTATCAATAACTTATCCATATTAGAGTCATGTTGTCGACAACTTTTCTATAAAAAAGTAATATTATCGATAACTTTTCTTTATAAAACTCAAATTATCGATAACTTTCCTTTATAAAACTCATGTTATCGATAACTTTTCTTTATAAATCTCAAGTTATCGCTAACTTTTCGTTATAAAACTCAAGTTATCGATAATTTTTCTTTATAAAACTGAAGT
Source organism: Lucilia cuprina (assembly GCF_022045245.1). NCBI lineage: Eukaryota > Metazoa > Arthropoda > Insecta > Diptera > Calliphoridae > Lucilia > Lucilia cuprina. The sequence continues at coordinate 91,409,473 of NC_060952.1, read as the reverse complement.
TATCGATAACTTTTCTTTTTGATCGTCAAGTCATCGATATTTTCTCTTTATAAAACTCAAGTTATCGATAACTTTTCTTTATAAAACTCAAGCTATCGATAACTTTTCTTTATAAACGTCAAATTATCAATAACTTTTCTTTATAAAACTCAACTTATCGATAATTTTTCTTTTCTTTCTTAGTTATTCTTTCTTCAAGTTATCGATAACTTTAATTAAAAATACTCGATCACAACAAAAGTCAAATTACCTTTAACATTTTTATAAAAAAAAGTTACATCAGCTTCAAATTTATTAAAAAAACAATCAATTATTTAGGTTTGTCTTATTTTTTGTCATTAACTGTAAGTTTAGCAGTAATTTTTTCCAAATACTCTTTCAAAATTATGAAACAAAACAAAAGATTCCAAAGAATTTTAAAGTTAGATAATCAAAATGACAAATCATAACAAAAAAAAAACATTTTCTTATTTATAGAATTTATAATTTTTTTTTTTTTTTTTAAAAACTTATTATTTTTATTTGTTTGACAAACACTGTGACGAAAATATCTCTCCCCTAAAGAAAAAATAATTAAAAAAATGATAAATGTTCTCTTAAATTTTTGGATCGTATTTAAAATTAAATTAAATTTGGATCGTTTTAAAATTAAAATTGAAATAATTTGAAATTGCTTTACTAACCTTTGAAAAAGAAGTTAATGTGGATAAAATCCTCAATATTAAAACCTTAAAGGATTTAGAAAGTTCTGCTACTCCTGTTTTTTTTTCTTTTTTTTTTTGTAGTTTAAAGTTTAAATTAATAATTTCACAATAATTACTTTTAGAAGAAAAAGTAAACAAATCTGTAATTGTGTTTTTAGTTGCAAATAAATTTATAACATTTTTTTTATAATAATAATTTGTTTTCAAGTTGTTTTTTTATGCACTTAATACTTTGTTATTTTGTTATTAATATAAATATTTATTTAATAATATTGTTGTTGAATTTATTATTTTATTAAATGTTTTTTTATTATTATTTTGCCACCGCTGTGTTTTTTTTTTTTAATATTATTATTGTTGTTGTTATATTTTTGTTAAACTTCTATGCTAATTGAATTGAACAAAAAAAAAAAAAAGAAACAGAAAAAACATGATTTTTATTATTGATGATTGTTGCTTTTGTTGTTGTTATTGTTTATTTGTATCACACATTCACTCGCTCACTCTTCCACACACACAGAAGGCGAAAAAGAGAGCGAGTGTGAGGGATAGAGAGAGAGAGAGAGAATAAATATCATGTGTAGGTATGAATATTTGATTTGTATTGTTCGTTCAGGTATCACGAAATCATTGCGTGTCAAAACGATTAATTTTTTTTTTATTAAACAAATAAATTCACACACACATACATACACAAACTTAAACTACAACAATTCTATACTCTACTCTACTAACTCTCTATTCACTAGTCACTCTCTAAACCACTCACTTTGCTTTTTCTGTGGTGATCGTTTATTCGTTTGTATGTTAATTTGTTTGTGTGTTGTTTTTGTAGAAGAATTTTTTTCTAAATAATTATTATTCAAATTTAAACAAATTTTAAATTATTTTAATTAATTGTAGCAAAAAAAAAAATTGGAAAAAAATGTGATTTTCTTAAGTAGTTTTGTGTGAACTAGTATTAAATTTATTTATACGGAAAATTAAAATTAATAACAATTAATGTTTTTGTTGTTGCTGTTATCATTATTAATGCATTTTGCTTTGACATAATTTTCAACTGTTAATGAACTTTGAATTTTTAATCGGAAACTACAGAACAGAATGTATAACAGAGAATATATAAACTTTTAAAAATTATAAGTTTTTTTCAGAAATCTTAAACGATAACTTTTTAAAAATTTCTAAAAAAAAAACCTACTCATAACTAAAGATTTTTATATAAAAAGTTATTGATTTGTGAATTAGTTTTAATAAAAATTATCGATTACTAAAAATTTTGTATGGAAAAATTGTTGATAATTGAATCTTTCTATAGAAAAGTTATCGATAATTGAAATTTTGTATAGACAAAATATCGATAACTTAACATTTTAATAGGAAAGTTGTTGAAAACTTAAGAATTTCAGTTTTTTATGGAAAAGTTATAGAAAACTTGACTTTTCTATAAAAATGTTGGATAACTTGACTTTTCTATAATAATGTTATGGATAACTGGACTTTTCTATTGAAAAATTATCGATTACTAGACTTTTCTTTAGAAAAGTTATCCATTACTAGACTTTTCTTTAAAAGAAGTTATCGATTAGTAGACTTTTCTTTAAAAAAGTTATCGATTACTAGACTTTTTTCAGAAAAGTTATCGATAACTTGATTTTATATGAAAAAATTATTATTTTTTTCGGAAAAGTTATCGATAACTTCATTTTATATAAAAAAATTATCGATAACTTGACTTTTCTATAAAACAGTTATCGATAAATTGATTTTACTATAGAAAAGTTATCGATAACTTGATTTTTCTATAACTGGACTTTCCTATAGAAAATTTATCGTTAACTTGGCTTTTCTTTAAAAAAGTTATTGACAACTTGATTTTTCTATTGAAAAGTTATCGATTACTTAATTTTTCTTTAGAAAAGTTATCGCTAATTTAACTTTTTTTAAATAATCGATAACTTGACCATTCTTTAGAAAAGTCTTCGATAAATTGACCATTCTTTAGAAAAGTCTTCGATAACTTTATTTTTCTATGAAAAAGTTATCGATAACTTGATTTTCTATAAAAAAAACTTAACGATAACTTGACTTGTCTTTAAAAAAGTTATCGTTAACTTGACTTGTCTTTAAAAAAGTTATCGATAACTTAATTTTTTCGATAATAGGATTTTTCTATAGAAAAATTATCGATAACTTGATTTTTCTATAACTGTACTTTTCTATTAAAAAACTTAACTATAACTTAATAATCGATTTATCGATAAATTGATTTTTCTATATAAAGGTTATCGATAACTTGATTTTTTATAGAAAAATTATCGATATATTGACTTTTCTATAGAAAAGATATCGATAACTTATTTTCTCTAAAGAAAAACTTAAGTTTTCTTAAGAGAAGTTATCGATAACTTCTCGTTATCATGACTTTTCTATTAAAAAATTATCGATAACTGTTCTTATCTATAGAAAAGTATCGATAACTTAACTTTTCTACAGAAAAGTTATCGATAACTTTTTTCTTTTAAGAAAATTCATCTTTTATCTATTTAAAACATTTCTATGAAAAGTTATCGATAATTTGACTTTTTTGTAGAAACATTGTCGATAACTTAAATTTCTATAGAAAAGTAGTTTTACTTTTCTATAGAAAATTTATCGATATAATGACTTTTCCATAAAAATGTTTTTGATATAATGACTTTCCCCTAGACTTTCTTACATAAAATTTATCGATATCACGACTTTTATACATAAAAGTTATCGAGATAATGACTTCTCTATAAAAAAGTTATCAATATCATGACTTTTGTAAAGAAAATCGTTTGGTATCAAGACATTCCTAAAGAAAAGCTATCGATAATAGTATAGCTATCAGAAACTTACTTTTTCTATAAAAAGTTATAGAAAACTTGACTTGAATCTTTTTTCGATACAAGTTATCGATATTTAGACTTTTCTATAAAGAAAATTATAAACATCTAAATTTTTCTTTATAAAAAGTTTTCGACGTTTGGTTTTTTTCTTTAACGATAACTTTACCTTTGCTTTACCTAAAGAAATTATCAAACACTTAACTTTGCTTTAAAGAAAAACTTATCGATAACTTTAGAAAACTAATTTTACTTCCTGAATTTTGTTAAATTGTTGTTCTATTTTAGAACAGTGTATTTAATATTATTAATAAAACAAAATATTTTATGATAATTCATGCGGCACACGATGCCATTCAAAAAAAATATACATTTCGTTAGTAGATTTGACCTTGAAATGATAAATATTTTAAAGCACAAGAGTTTTTAAAAACAAATAAGAAAGACATTTTTTAAAGCAAGAGTTTTTAAATTCAATTTTTCTTTCAATCTCTTTCGACACCTTAAACTCTTCAAAATATTTACTAAAATAAAATGTGGTTAATTAGCAGCTGTTTAAATTGGCGAAAAAACATGATTTTAAAAATTCCCTTAGTCCTAATGTAGAAAGCAAAAGATTTAAGGAAATGGTGTAATTGTGGTGATGACAACAATTAAATAACCAACACTCACATACACATACGTATACAGAGTTGTATGAGTGATACAAAGAGTAGAGTGTTTGTGATAGAGTAAGAGCAAGAGAGTTGAGAAGTGATGACCGTTACAATTTGATTTGTTTTTATTGTTAGAAGAGTATTTTAATTTAATTCATTTTTTTTTCATTTAGTTAAGTTTGTTCTTGTTGTTGCTAATGTTTTCTTTGACATTTTTACTACATACCTCCACGCATACAAATAGACATACATACACACACACACAATTCTAAAACAAAGTCTCTAAATAAAACTATAAACATTGACATCAAAAATAGGGGGAGGGAGAGACAAATTATTTGTTTTTGTTTTCTTTTTTTAAGTTTTGAGTGACCGTTGTTGTTTTTGTTGTTTCTTTGTATATATTTTTAGTTTTTTTTTAATGTAAATAAATTATGTAAATTAATTTTTTTTTAGGTTTTTTAAAAAAAGTCCATTTTGTTGTTGTTTTTTTTTAGTTTTTTTTGTTAACACAATTTCTCATATATAATTTGGATTTTTTTAAAGTTTAACTTTTTATTTCGAAAAAAAGAAACTGGTTCGAGTAAACCAGCTTAAAAAATTTTTTATGACAAATTTATGTTAATTTCGATATTTTTCTCTTTTTTCAAAAACTCTAAATAACAAAATAATATTAAACATATGTTTTTTTTACACTTTTATAAATACATTTAATTTATTTGCTTTTAATCTTACACTTGTTATTGTAACATTTTTATTAACGGCGCTCGTTTTTTTTAAGTTTTTTTAATTTAAATTTCTTTAAATTTAAAAATTAAATTTTTTAAAAATTTAATCTATAAATTTATTTTCACTAAATTTTTAGTTCTTTTGTATTATAACACTTTTCAAAGTTCACACTACTTGTTTTATAAATTCTATTTCAAAATTTCTTAATTTTTCCGTAGTAAAACCACTAACGTTCTTGACCGTTTGATAAAAATTTTTACAATAATCATACGTCCCCACTAACCAATATGAATAGGCGGCCATTTATTTGCTGTTTTTAAATAACATACACACTCTCTCCCTCTCTCTTTTCCTTTCGTTTCCTCTCTCGCTTACATTAACTCTTTTTATATATTATTTTACTCTCGAGATGTTTCGAAAAAAAAAGCTTTTTTCTTTCTTTGTTTTGTGATTATATATTTTACTCTCTGTTTATTTATATATACATATATTTTTTGATTTTTAAACAACAACAACAAGTATTATTGTTATTATTTACTATCTGTTCCAGGTTCTTGGGTTCTATGTCGCCCCCTTTAATGCCCCTTTAAATGTTCTTTGTGTGGTTTTGTTAAAATATATGAACAAACATCAAATATATGTAGAAAAGAAGATATGGCAAAGCTCAGCTGTTTTAGAGTGTGCGCTTTTTTTAATACGAGGGTAGGCGTAGGCATTTTAGAAAAATTTCTAGAACTGAGCTGCAACTGAACTACAACTAAACTAGAACTGAACTAGAACTGAACTAGAACTGAACTAGAACTGAACTAGAACTGAACTAGAACTGAACTAGAACTGAACTAGAACTGAACTAGAACTGAACTAGAACAGAACTAGAACAGAACTAGAACAGAACTAGAACAGAACTAGAACTGAACTAGAACTGAACTAGAACTGAACTAGAACTGAACTAGAACTGAACTAGAACTCAACTAGAACTGAACTATAACTAAACTAGAACTGGAGTTGAACTGAACTAGAACTGTACTAGTACTGAACTAGAACTGAACTAGAACTGAACTAGAACTGAACTATAACTAAACAGGAACTGAAGTTGAACTGAACTAGAACTGTACTAGTACTGAACTAGAACTGAACTAGAACTGAACTAGAACTGAACTAGAACTGAACTAGAACTGAACTAGAACTGAACTAGAACTGAACTAGAACTGAACTAGAACTGAACTAGAACTGAACTAGAACTGAACTAGAACTGAACTAGAACTGAACTAGAACTGAACTAGAACTGAACTAGAACTGAACTAGAACTGAACTAGAACTGAACTTTAACTGCAAAGTTATCGATTATTTGACTTTGCTATAAAATTATCTACAACTTAACATTTCTATAAAAAATGATTGCTATCATGACTTTATGTATAGAAAATATAGGACAATTTGACATTTTTATAGAAAAGTAATGGACAACTTTAATTTTTTTTAGAAAAATTATCGATAGCTTCATTTTTTTATAAAAAAATTTATCGATAACTCAACTTTTCTATAGAAAAAAAATCGATAACTTAATTTTTGTATTTAAAAGTTATCGATAACTTAACTTTCTATAAAAAAGTAATCGATAACATATATTTTCTATAGAAAATTGATCGATAACTAACATATTCTATAGAAAAGCTACTGATAACTTAGTTTTTCTATAGAGAAGTTATTGATGACTTGACTTTTATATTTGTATAAAAAAGTTATCGATACCTTGACGTTTTTACATAAATTATCTATAAGTGAACTTTTCGATAGAAAACTTTGAACTCTTCTATAGAAAAGTAATCAATATTTGAACTTTTCCGTAGAATAGTTATCGATGAGAAATAAATGATAAACAAATTGTTGATTACTTGACTTTCTCGTTAATTTAGTTTTATTTAGATAAGTTATTCGATAATTGTATTGTAAATAAGATATTGTTTATTAAATATAAACCAAACAATTTTTGCCCCCACCCTCGCATATCCACGCTAATTTTTCATTTAAACAACACTTTATTAAATTAAACCTGTAGTCTCTTCATTCGTTTACAAACAAAAACATATTTCGTTTAGCACTTCCTGTTACCCCTCCGTTAAAAAAAAATAAATAAATACATTCTAAGTTTAATAGTTTTTACTATTTTGTTTTGTTTTCAAAATTCGTTAATAAATTAAATAAATAAAAACACATACAGCCTGCTGATACGACAGCCATATTAATATCAAATATTCAACACATGTTTTTTTTCTCCTCTTTGTTTATTTCCTTTCCTTCCGCTCTGTGTATTTTTTCTTTGCAAAATGGTTTTTTTATCTGTATCTCTTTCAAAGACTCTCCCTTTAGGTGATGTTGTGATGTGTTTACATCACGCTATGTGTTTTGTAAATTTTCTTTGTTTAAGTTTGTGTTGGACTCTCTTGGTATTTAGAATTTTAAGCAAAAAGTAGAGAGAAAAAAAAAAAACCAAAAAAATATGGCAAAATTTATTAAAAATAAATGGTAAGGTCGGTGGGGGGATGTAAAGTGATGTGTGTGTAAGTATCTATATTGTGTGGGTGGGTGTTTTTTTAACTCCCCCATTTGTAGGGAAAAAATGTAAACAACATGTTTTTCACACACACTCAGACACTCACTAACTCACTCAGTTTTACACTCTCTGTTTATGTTTGTATTTAAACGTTTTTGCTGCTGCTGTTGCTGCTTCTTCTTTTTCTTATGTGTATATGTTTTTGTTGTTATTAATAAGTGGTGATGACTTTTTCTTGTTGTTAAAAATGTGTGTTTGTGCTTTTTTACTTCTTTTATTTATTTCTTCTAGATTTGAGGGTGGAAATCGAAAAATTGTGGAAATATTTTTTGGTTTTCTTTCAAAAAAAATACAAGAATTTTTATATTATTGTTTTGTTACTGACAGTACAGTTACGTTTAAATGAAAATTGACATACATTTGCCATTAATATATTTCATTTAATGGGTGGGGGGGTGTGTGTGGAATTGTGAAAATCAACAGGATGACATACCTATTACCAGTAGAAGAAGAAAAATAACCAAAAGAAACCAAAATTTTTTATAATTTCAGCAAAATTTCAAACTTTTCCTTTTGCTCTCTATGGAAAAAAGGAAAAGTTCATGGCCATAAAAAAATCATATTTAACAAGTTCAATGAACATTTTTATTTTTCAAAATGACAAGACAAAAAAAGGCGTGTTGAACAGGAGGCAGTCAATGATTTGGCCAAAACAGGAAATATTTAAAAGGATAAAAAAATATCATCACAAACAGTCATTGAAACTTTTCTAATCGTGAAAATAATTTTAAAATATTTTAAATTTTTTGAATTATTTTAAAATTTTTAAAATTTTTTAAATAATTTTAAAATATTTAAAATTTTTTCAAATATTTTTAATGCTATTGTGTTCAAGTACAAAACTTACTATATTTTATCTCATTTATGTTGTAATTAAATTATGACATTTTACATACATACTTCTGTCATTGTGTGTCATAAAAAAATATTTCTTTATGAAAATTTATAGAACATTAAAAAATCAAATGTTAGCATTTTTATTATCAACTATAAGTATTTTGCAAAAATTAACAAAATTACTTTAAAATTAAATAAATTAAAAAAAAAAAGTTTTTTTCATAAATATTTTCATTTAGTCTTTTATTATAGGATTTTACTGTATTGTAAAATATTATTTATAAACTTAGATCATAACATTTTCAAGGACCTTTTAGCTATTTGTCGCACATTTATACATGGTGCGTTGTTAACATTGATTTTCTTTGTTTAAATTATATATTATTCATGATGAAATTGTTACATAGAAATTTTAACGATTTGCTAAAAATAATTAAATATTTCCATAAAAATGTCTTTAAATTCAATTCCGTTTAAATTTTGATTCAATTCCCGTTAAATCCCGATCCAATTTTGTTTCAGTTCTGTTCTAGTTCTGCTCTAGTTCTGTTCTAGTTCTGTTCTAGTTCTGTTCTAGTTCTGTTCTAGTTCTGTTCTAGTTCTGTTCTAGTTCTGTTCTAGTTCT
>NC_060952.1:91396698-91400338 GCF_022045245.1 Lucilia cuprina | reverse complement strand
AGTTCAGTTCTAGTTCAGTTCTAGTTCAGTTCTAGTTCAGTTCTAGTTCAGTTCTAGTTCAGTTCTAGTTAAGTTCTAGTTCAGTTCTAGTTCAGTTCTAGTTCAAGTACTGTTCGTCAGTTCTATTTAAATTCTGGTTCGGTTCTTGTTCGAAAACATTCCGTCCATATTTAACTCTACTTCCACCCAAAATATAGAAAACGTTTTCCGACCCTGGAATAAAGACCTTGGAACCATATTATGTTTTGTATAAAATTTATGTTTTTCTTTTATTAATTTCTTAAACCCTCTATTCTTTTCTTCCACTCTGTTACACTTCTGTACTCGAATGTCCAAGGAAAACACTTGTAAGTGTTGTTTTCCATAATATTAAACCGGCTGTCTAGTCTAAAATAGAATTTGTGGGTGTTTATTTATCCCACGGCAGGACTTTTTTTTTTGTTTTTTATTTCATTCATTTGATATTTTCCCTTTACTTAGTAGTTCTCCTATTAAAATGTATTAAATTAATATTTTATTACATTTTTCTCTGTTTTGAAATTGTGTTGGTGGTTTTTCAAAGGAAATTTTTGTGAGTTTCGAATTTTCATTGACGCAAATCTAAAGTAATACAAGTATTACACTTACTTCTATAGCATTGTTGTTGTTTTTGTTTTGACCTCATCTCTTTACTCCTTGTACTACATACTTGTTTATTTACATTTGGCGTGGCAATTTGTCAGAATTGCCAGATATAAGAAATATCAATAAAATTACATTTTCTTATAAATTTTTTTGGTCGATATTGTTTGTTTATTTTCTCATCAAAACTGATCTGGCATCACATATTCTATTTGATTTTCTCTATCCCTCTGGCCAATTACTTTGAGTACTCAGTTTCCACTTAATTATTTTGTAACTTGTTCTTGTAAATAGCACTTTATTTTCTTTAAGCTGTTGATTCTGTTAACTTTCAATTGCTTTTCTGTTTGTTTCTTACTTTTTTTTTGTTTTCTTATAAGAAAATTAGGTATGTATGTAGGGAATTTAAGCTTCAAGGCCATGTTAAGTTTTCATAAATTGTTTTTCCATTTGAATTAAATTTATTTACCATGAAAATCGGTCTATATTGTGTTTTTTGTAATTGTAAAAAATCCCTTTAAATTCTTTTTAATGAGATTTTCATGAAATACTTCTTTTATAGACCTAAAATTTGTTGGAATATTACATTTTGCGGCGTAATTGATTTATGCATTAATTAGGTATGTTTTAAAACAGGATCCTAAAGGTATTTTGTTTGGTTTTAAAAGCTACAGGTATTAAAACTTTTTATAATGAATTTAGAACTTCATTTTAATTCTTCTTCAGTTCTAGTTCAGTTTTAGTTCAGTTCTCGTTCAGTTCTCGTTCAGTTCTAGTTCAGTTCTCGTTCAGTTCTCGTTCAGTTCTAGTTCAGTTCTAGTTCAGTTCTAGTTCAGTTCTAGTTCAGTTCTAGTTCAGTTCTAGTTCAGTTCTAGTTCAGTTCTAGTTCAGTTCTAGTTCAGTTCTAGTTTAGTTCTAGTTCAGTTCTAGTTCAGTTCTGGTTCAGTTCTAGTTCAGTTCTAGTTCAGTTCTAAAGTTGTGCTCTACACACGATCGTTACAGCAAATTATTTAAATTAGTGCACCAAGCTTAACACTTAACTAATAATAGATTCCTTCTTTCTTATAGCGAAATTTCCAATGACGATCACAAATTAGTTTCAACGTCAATTGAAGAACAAAGTCCATAGAGCAATAGTAAAAAAAAAAGAATTTATTTTTTTTTGTTGTATTAAAATTTAAAATAAAATTTACAAAAGAAAAAAGAAAAACAAAATTCTCTGTTCTTGTAAAATGTGCAACAAACAAAGCAATTAAGTGTTGTTGTTGTATTCGATTAATATACAACAATTAATAAGCAAATTTAAAAGAAATTAGAGAGGTAAGGGATTTTATGGATGTAGAGTTGTAATGTCATGTATCTTTATTAAGATAAACATCTGACAAGAAACTATATATGGGATCCATTAGTTATATTTCTAGAAGTAGCACTTGGAATGACAAAATCAATATGCCGTCCATCTTTTATAAAGAAGGCAAAAATTTCGCACAAAAAGACCAACATTTTTATAGCGGCTATAAAAAAGAAATAATAAGTATAACAATTATAAACACAAGCAAATATTTACAAAACAACAACAAAAATAAATAATATTATAAATATTTACACGTTTTTTTATAACACCCACCATTAAAATGTAAAAAAAAATACCAAAACAAAGAACGTTTGTTTTTGTTTTGGTGTTTTTCTGTTGTTGTTCTATTCAAAATTAACTCTTGCAGTTTGATTGCAATTACAACCGCCAGCGTTAAGCGAGAAGTAAACTCAAGGAAATAATAAATAGATCTCCAGAGAAAGAGAAAAGAACTAGGAACTTGAAATAAATAGCAATTTTTTGTTGTCGTTTGCGGTTGTGGTTACAATTGTAATGAAAATGTTTAGAATATAAATATATAGGCGATTAATTGAACAAATGAGTGAGGAGAGTGAAAACGCAAAGCGTAGACAAAGTGTGTTGTCTAAAAATCACGTGTTAGTGATGTTAATATCTGAATGGTACCAATCACTTACTGTTGATCATTTATCTGGAGCTAAATGCTACCAATATTTCTATAGCATTTCTTTTAATAATAATTCATGAATTTCATTATTAACTTAAGGGGTAAAAAGTGGCCGAGAGTATATTTTTTAAAAGTTTTCATTTATAATAATTATAATTTCATAATTGTTTAATTAAACTAAATATAAAAAAAATAATAAATATGGAAATTTCTTTAAAAATGGCATGATTTCAGTTGGCATTTATTACACTAACTTAATGAACTTTATAATGAAATATACAATTAATTAAAATATTAATAATAACGGAAAGTTAATAATATTATAAACAATCTAAAGGGAAATGTTATATTCAAATTACAATTGGATACGAATTTTAAAAGAGTTAAAGATTAACAGTTTCTAATAACTTAACTAAAAAATAGTTTTGAAAATTATTATTTTTCTATTGCAAAATACACATATATATCATGTAAATGTATTAATTAAAAAATCCTAATATTTCTTTATTTCCAGTTTTCTTGCTTTCATTTAAAGTGCAAAACATTTTATTTTTGTTATGATGAAATTGATTTGTTAATAAATTTGTTGAGGTAAGTTTCGATAACAATTATAAATTGTATAATATTGACGTTATGATTGCTTACAAATACATGTATAATAACAATATAAATATATTTAAATTAAAACCAGCACATGTCAAGAATTATTTAAATATTTAATTTGTCGGTTTAATATTGCAACAGAACAACAGAATGTTTGGAATGTCATTAAACTTGATTGTATTACTATTTTTGTTGTTATTATAATAATTGCTTAGGCCAGCTAAACTACGGGTGTTTTCTACTCTAATCGTATGAACAGGGTAATGAATGATTTTTGACACAAATGTCTAGCAGCTATAACTGAAAATGAACTAGAACAGAACTAGAACAGAACTAGAACAGAACTAGAACAGAACTAGAACAGAACTAGAACAGAACTAGAACAAAACTAGAACAAAACTAGAACAGAACTAGAA
>NC_060952.1:91394968-91396598 GCF_022045245.1 Lucilia cuprina | reverse complement strand
ATAGACTAGACTATAGACTAGACTATAGACTAGACTATAGACTAGACTATAGACTAGACTATAGACTAGACTATAGACTAGACTATAGACTAGACTATAGACTATGGAGTAAACTTTAGACTAGACTATAGACCAGACTATAGACAGGACTATGATTTCGAATATTGACACATTATGCTTTTGATTGATGTCCTTACTATATACTAGAACGTAGTCCACACTTTATACTATAGAAATTGACCATAGCCCATAATACTGTAGTGCAAAATGTGGACTAGACTTGAGACAAAACTGTAGGCTTTAATCTCTTCCTACTATTGATACATTATGTATTAATATCCGGACTATAGACTAGAACATATTTCATAATATAGATTGAACTACCTATCAGATATTATATATTAAACTAAAACTTCTAAAACACAAACTATCACAATATTTTTCCTGATTAACGTATTTTTCACCAAAAATAAGTGTCATTTTGAATTTGCAAATCTTAATTTTTCTTTAAATAAAGAATTTCTTTGATTCTTTGTTTAATATTTTAACAAATTTAAAATTTTGTTAGTGTGCTAATTGCTATTGTTTCGTTGGTTATTGACCGGCCACAAGACACTGGGGCGCTATTGCTTTCATAATCAAAAAAGATATTTCCATATGGAAGATATAAAAATCGTATACAAAAATCATAAATTATTAAATATTAAAATACTTTTAATATAATAGTCGCAAACGTATGAAAGCTAAATTTTAAAGTGTCTTGTTTGATTTTCGCCCTTGGCAGAAAACTTAATAGAACAAGCGAAATTATTTGTCCACAGGCTGCTTGCTTGCTCTGTTGCTAAGTGAAAAACATTATATTTTTGAAATCTTGTAAATTTAAATAGTGTTACAGGCTGTCCTCTTTTTTTCATTTTTTGCAAAAATTCCCATTTTTTAAACTATAGCACGTGTTCCGCATCCAATATTTTCTATGGAGTTTTTAACAACAACCACCGTAACTATTGCAAATATGTATTTCTTTCAATCCTTATATGACAGTGGCAGCAATTCAAGCAACACGTTTAACAGCAGGCTTTAATAAGGTTCGGGGAAAATGTCTTAGTAAGCAAAAACATTATGAGATGATTATTGCCTTTTAAGATTCTCGAGTAAGAGAATTATCGTCCTGTATGTTGTAAATGTTGAATAACCCTAGTATTTGTTTGTTGTTGTGTATAAAATGTTCTGCAGTTCTTTTAAAAAGATCTAGCGTCACCCATATGTAATAAAGAATTAAAGAAATAACTATAAATAACAAAACCTTGAAAACGAATTTAAAAGAGTGTAATGATATTTGACAGTAATCCTTAACTCATGTAAAGGTATTGCAAAATCAAAAGGACTTTTTGCTTTCCATCTAAGGCACTTGGAATGAAGCTATAAATGGAATTTTTTAAATAACTTTAAACATTTTGGAATAAATTGATTTAGACCTTAAACACATTAATATATTGGCCATGGTGTGGTCTATAGTCTAGTGATAGTCTAGTCTATAGTCTAGTCTATAGTCTAGTCTATAGTCTAGTCTATAGTCTAGTCTATGGTCTAGTCTATAGTCTAGTCTATAGTCTAGTCTAGTCTATAGTCT
>NC_060952.1:91376283-91394868 GCF_022045245.1 Lucilia cuprina | reverse complement strand
ACTGAACTAGAACTGAACTAGAACTGAACTGGAACTGAACTAGAACTGAACTAGAACTGAACTAGAACTGATCTAGAACTGAACTAGAACTGAACTAGAACTGAACTACAACTGAACTACAACTGAACTAGAACTGAACTAGAGCTGAACTAGAGCTGAACTAGAGCTGAACTAGAACTGAACTAGAAATAAACTAGAACTATACATGATTCTACAAGAAAATCCAATTGTTTTTTAAAATCTTATTTCTCACTAAAAAGTTTTATGTTTGGGAGTTGAAGGGTTATGTGAGATTCGTCACTGCCGATTAATGCACAAATTGTAAATGTATGTAAATTATAACGATAATATTTACGCAAGATTTCGTTAAGCAATTTTTCCAGCTCATAACTATAATTATTGAAAAACACTTAACTTACGTTTGATTTGCAACAAACAAACGGTGGGATACCAAAAATAAAATTTGCCTACTGAGGTTGGTTGACTGGCAGGCAAACTTTTAAATTTACAAATCATCACTCTCCCTAGGATTTCAGACTTTCAGCAAGGAAAGCATTTAAAAAACACTTATAAACCCAGCATAAGAACGATTTCTAATAATTGCTGGAAAAAGAAAACGTGAATGTAAATGTAGCATTTTGGAAATTGTCATAAATTAAAATTATTATTTTTGTTTTTTCATTATTTGCATTTCTATTGATATGAATTGCTTTTCAACGTATGCAAGTCATTATAAATTCACCCTCCCCACCCGGTTGGTTGGGTTCATTTACTTCTTTAAGGAAAGAAGGGAAATCCTTTTCTTTATTACAACATTTACTTTTTTTTGCTTTGCTTGGAAGGCAATGAAAATTGTGCGAGAGTGTGCGTGAATGAGTGTTTTTGTTGTGTTAAGCCATAAAAATTAAAAATGCATAATTTTTATTATGATTTGTATAAATTTAGTTTTATTGTACCGTTCTGTACTGTTATCAGCGCCGCTTTTCATTTCCGATTTACTTTTGTTTAGAATTTTTGTTGCATGAAAAATTTCTTTTTAATACTCTTTGATTTATACAATAGGGAGTTTTTCCCTTTGTAGGTTGTCATAAATCCTGGCCGTTTACTAAAGAAAAAGTTCTATTTCTTTTCTGAAAGCAGAAAGAAGATTTAGTTTTTTTAATTATAAAAGAAATCACTATGAAAAGATATCACAGCGGTAAAGTTTTTCTTCCAACTGGTTTTTTGTAATGAAACTTTTAATTCTTGGAAATTCCTTAGAAAATCATTCAATATTCATGTGTGTCCTAGTTCCACATATTGGTATATGAGGAACAATAGAAAAATAAACACATTTAATAATGGGGTTTCTTTTGGAGAACAATAAAAAAATGTAGTTCAAATCTTCTTGTTTAGGTTTGTTAATATAAAATCACTCTTCGCATATTATCTCTCAATTTTTTAATGAAACCAACTACTGAATTATCTTCTTGTAAGTTTAATTTTTGTTTCCACCTTTTTCACTATTCCTTAAATTTTATTTCTTAAAGTTGTAAAATTAGATTTGTTAAGGAATTCCCTTTTTATTACATTTTATTTTTATATGTAGTTTGTTTTGTAGTTGATTTATTATTTACAGTTGAAATATATATTTTTATTTTATTGTTAACATAAAAAGAATTAATAAGCCATGACAAGCCAATAAAATAACAGCAGACATTTATGTCTTACCATTGTTAACTTGGCATCTTGTTAATGTTATCTTAATGGTAGTTTTTTTGAAATAGTATAATTGATTTTATAGTTTTAAATAACATTCTTATAAAAGTGATTTACGATGCTTGTTACATTTTTAAGGATATATGTTTATGTCTTCCTATAAAATTTATTAATATAGATACAAATTGTCACACATTTTAATCAATATTAAAATTGGTCCTTTGAACTGTACAGAACATTTCTTTAAACTCAATTTTGAGAAATTTCAAATGGTCCTTCGCACTGTATTGGAAATTGAAAATAATTACAAACTGCACTAGAACTAAACTACAACTGAACTAGAATTGAACTAGAACTGAACTAGAACTGAACTAGAATTGAACTAGAATTGAACTAGAACTGAACTAGAACTGAACTAGAACTGAACTAGAACTGAACTAGAACTGAACTAGAACTGAACTAGAACTGAACTAGAACTGAACTAGAACTGAACTAGAACTGAACTAGAACTGAACTAGAACTAAACTAGAACTGAACTAGAACTGAACTAGGACTGAACTAGAACTGAACTAGAACTGAACTAGAACTGAACTAGAACTGAACTAGAACTGAACTAGAACTGAACTAGAACTGAACTAGAACTGAACTGAACTAGAACTGAACTAGAACTGAACTAGAACTGAACTAGAACTGAACTAGAACTGAACTAGAACTGAACTAGAACTGAACTAGAACTGAACTAGAACAGAACTTAAGTAGAACTTAAGTAGAACTTAAGTAGAACTGAACTAGAACTGAACTAGAACTGAACTAGAACTGAACTAGAACTGAACTAGAACTGAACTAGAACTGAACTGAACTAGAACTGAACTAGAACTGAACTAGAACTGAACTAGAACTGAACTAGAACTGAACTAGAACTGAACTAGAACTGAACTAGAACTGAACTAGAACTGAACTAGAACTGAACTAGAACTGAACTAGAACTGAACTAGAACTGAACTAGAACTGAACTAGAACTGAACTAGAACTGAACTAGAACTGAACTAGAACTGAACTAGAACTGAACTAGAACTGAACTGGAACTGAACTAGAACTGAACTAGAACTGAAGTAGAACTAAACTAGAACTAAATTAGAACTGAACTGAAATAGAACTAAACTAAAACTGTCTTTAGTCTAACAACTAATGAGTAATCCTCGGGCCCAAATACCCAAGCAAAATATATACGACTTTATATATAGTTTATACGATCAGATTGAGTTCAAGTTAGCAGATTGTTTAAATAACTATATAACACTTTCTGCAGGATATTCTCATATACTTAAGAAGGCTGTAATGCTTAAGTAGTATAGATCAAGAAAACATTAATATATTCGGTACATATGTATAATAAGACCTTAATATTTAACACAAAACTTGACCCTTTAATTACAGAAACTTTTCTTAACATTAATAGAATTTTTCATATCCTTCTACAATAGCCTTATATTCCCACAAACCAAATCTCTTTGTTAATAACTCCTCTTTGTGTTTAGATTAAACTATACAAGAAAAATATCATAGATCACAACCTTGTTATATATAGAATAAAAATTCGAACACCAAATCTACTTAAAACTTTGAACTGAAACTTTTGTAATTAGAAGAAAATCTTTTTTTTTAGTAGTAAAAACATGAAATTGAAAATTTCAAAAGAAAAACCCAATGAACAAAAATCAAAACACAGGCTAATTGCTAAAGATTAATTATATG
The DNA here is from genome assembly GCF_022045245.1 of Lucilia cuprina. Lineage (NCBI taxonomy): Eukaryota > Metazoa > Arthropoda > Insecta > Diptera > Calliphoridae > Lucilia > Lucilia cuprina. The sequence goes on along the minus strand of NC_060952.1, from coordinate 91,391,415 downwards.
TTATACAACCCAAAAAGAAAAATGTCCTTTTCTTTATGATGAAATGTCAAAAAGGAAGTTCATATTTTTTTGTGTAAAGGCAAAAATTTTAAAGAATAATTGACATTATTAAAATGAAAAATTGTTTATAAATTAGTGGTAATTTATAAAAAGCAAGATCCTGCAGAGTTACAAGACAAAAAAACTCTTAAACGATATGAAGGAATGAATGTTAAGAATGTAAAAAAACACACCCTTTGAAACTCCTTATAAAGCCCTGTAAGATTTTTAATGCTGTAAGGATGAAGGGCATCTCTTTCATTCGGCAAATGTATGTATGGTCAAGTTCTATTACAAAGTGTGTAATTTCTTGTTTAAAATTCCTTCACGAAATCATGAAATCATTGAAAATAAGCACACGTGCAAACGTTGCTGCTATAGTATGGACTGGTTTAGAAAAACTAGTTTATTTTTTAATCCAAGAGGTTTGCATTTTTATCAATTACCAAAACAAAACAAAAGAGGACGACAACATTGATGCTTTAAAAATTGTTGGCATTTTAAGGGAAAACTTTAGGAATTTTTTTTTCTGCGGCGTTCATAATGAAATATGTAGAGAAATTTATGGAATTTTAAAGAATTATATACGGTGTTTTAATGGCCTAAGGGTTTGTTAGGTAAATTATAGATTTTATTTCATTACAAAGTTAGGGATTTTAAGTTCTTTTGTAGTGAAAAGTTATTGAGGAAATAATTTAATAGGAATACACTGAAATATATAATTTCATTGAAAAGATCCAAAATAGTTTATTAACTAATTAGATGTAGAAGACATTTTCATGTTTTCAAGAGAAATTTTTATCTTTCGTACGTTAGAGTACAAAAACAGAATCGCTTAGTTTTATCCCGAGGAAACAGACTTACGCAGATGATTGTCCCAAGAGACATTCAATATTCAGTCTGTATAACCAAAGTAATCAATATGTACCAATAAAGCATTTCGCTTACTATTTTTATTCAAGTGTCTACTTTTTAGATTACTAGGAAGCAGTAAAGTGGTGAATGCCACCGCTTTCGCTTAGAAAAAGAAAAATAACCTTTTCATTATTCAGTCGTATATCGAAAGGAATTAATATATACACCAATGAACCTTTTTGCTTACGATTTTTGTTAAAGTGTCTACTTTTTAGACTACTATGAGCCAATAAAGTAGAGACTGTCACCGCTCTCGCTTAGAAAATGAAGTGGCGACTACCATAGCTCTCGCTTAGAATAAGAACATTCATGTGATGACTGTCTTCAATCTCATTTAGAAAGAATACAACCGTGATATGAAACAGGCAGGTAGTTCGTAGATATTTAGAGTTCGGATGTATCAACTTCCAGCATTTCAATGTAGATGAAATAGTTCTTTAACCTACCTTATAGTGTTATGACTAGATTTTTGTTCAATTATTTACTCTTTAAATTACTAGGAGTCAGTAAAATGACGACCACCATAGCTCTCGCTTAGAATAAGAACATTGAAGTATTAATTGTCTTGAATTTCATTTAGAAATAGTAGACTCGTGATACGAATCAGGTAGTTTGAAGATATGACATTAGAGTTCGGGTGTATAGACTTCAAGCATTTCGATGTAACAGAAATAGCACTTTAACATACCTTACGACTAGATTATTGTTTAACTGTCTTCTCATTAGATTACAAGAAGGCAGTAAAGTGTAATGTATTTCTCGTATAGAAAAGGACCCCTAAAGTGATGACTTTAAGTTTAAGTGTCTACTCTTTAGATTACTAGGAGGCTGTAAAAGGGCAAACTACCACCACTCTCGCTTAGAAAATAAAAAACACGAAAGCGATGACTATTTTCAATTTTATTTAGAAAGAGTACATTCGTGATACGTACTAGGTAGTTCGCTGAATTGACTTTGAAATGACAGTTCGGATGTATTGACCTCCAGCATGAGATATTTAACCTTTCTCTTAGGGTAACGAATAGCCACATGTGTCCTAGGAGGAAGTCAATTGTCACTACATAGATTACAAATAGACATTAAATAGCTAGTCGAAAGGAGTCAATAAATGGTAATGAATCCTTTTGCTTGAGTTTTGCTAAAGTGTATACTCGCTAGATTACTTAGGGACAAGATGTTAAATTGCTTAACTTTACCAGCCATCTTATATCGTACATACTTGGCACCAACTCATTTATAACTCATGGTCCCATAGTCACTCCTTTGTGTGTTATCTGTTGTCTCCGCAACAACACAAAAGTAATGCCGAAATATAGAATTTGACGGGCATCGTATATTTGTGATGAAATATGGATTAGAAATGGCATGTTCTGACTTCCAGCCATTTGATAGAACAGAACAGAATAAGCTATTTAAACTACCCCTTAGATATACGACTAGCCATCTAAGTACCCAGGTGTCCTAGGAGTAAGTTAGTTGTCACTACATAGATTACAAAAAAAAATAAGAAGCTTGTCCAAAGGAGTCAATAAATGGTAATGAATCCTTTTGCTTCAGTTTTGCTTAAGTGTATACTCGCTAATTTAACTTTTACATCCATGTAGTATCATACACACTTCGGACCAATTCATTTGCAACTTCTGGTAAACCTCTGTGTTTATAACCGTCATTCTCTTGCAGCAAATTTGTGTTTAAACCACAGCTACACGTCCATTGAGCGGTCTAATAACCGAAACAAAACAATGTCCAAATTTCTGTTACAGTCGAACCATATTACATGGGTCACTAATTCGATTCCAAATCAAATCATTCCAAAAAAACACCAACAATAGATTTGATTTACTTTCATTATAAAAATTCATTCGAAAATAGTTTCTCACAGTGTATTTTAGAATATTTCCAAAGATTACAACTCTGAAAACAACAAAACTAAGTAAATGTTGTTATTTTTCTATAGAAAATTCATAAAAAACACACACATACACCTCAAATAAAAAAACAAAACTGATCCTTTAGAGATGCAAAAATAACACATCAAATCCAAGTCTTATTAGGACGACATCCCTCCTCATATTTTAAAAGAAATAAGCAAACAACTCAAGAGGAAAAAAGCATCGATCTAATACAAAAATGACAATACAGCAACAAAACAATAGCACCAACAACAATAACAATAAGAGAATACAACAAAACACAATGATTTAAATATCAAAGCCAAATGAGATCTTTGGAAAACAATAGAAGGATTTATTTACACGAAGGAACAACAACAAAAACAACAAAAAAACATCATGTAAAGTTATTTCACAGGAGTTTAAATTAAAAAACTTAAAAAACTATTCGCTCACCAACAACAACACACACAATCACAAACTTTTCTAAAGGAATTTTCAAGGCTTGTTGTAAGTACTTGCAGTATATGTTTCTTCCCTTTTTTTATCATCAAAAAATTTTATGTCATTGAAAGTAACTTGCGAGTGAATCATGTTAGAAAATTATTTACAAAAAACCAAACACTGTTTTGAAAACAACCCCAATGTTGAAATGTTTTATTTTTTCGTACCCTTGTTACATGTAGTAGTTGGTATTGAACAAAGAAGTTTTACTTGAACATGTTTGAAAAAATAGGGGGAATTTGAAGGAAAAGATCTTCCCTTTCCCTATAGAATGATTAAGTTTTTCCTGAGTTTTGTAAGCGACTAACAAAAAAATGGGGGACTTTTAACAAGGCTGTCATTAAAAGGAATAGCAAAGGACAAGGACAGCTGTTAAAATAAATGGAAACATTAAAAACCTCTTATCTGCAAGGATATTAAGGACATTAAAGAGTCTGGGGTCAAATCATATGATGATCTTAGATTAAATCATATGTTTATCAGTTTGCAAATGTATAGAAAGTAGTTTAGCCTATAGACTAGACTATAGACTGGACTATAGACTAGACTATAGACTGGACTATAGACTAGACTATAGACTATATTATAGGCTAGACTATAGACTAGACTGTACACTAAATTGTAGACTAGACTGTAGACTATAGACTAGACTATAGACTAGACTATAGACTAGACTATAGACTAGACTATAGACTAGACTATAAACTAGACTATAGACTAGACTATAGACTAGACTATAGACTAGACTATAGACTAGACTATAGACTAGACTATAGACTAGACTATAGACTAGACTATAGACTAGACTATAGACTAGACTATAGACTAGACTATAGACTAGACTATAGACTAGACTATAGACTAGACTATAGACTAGACTATAGACTAGACTATAGACTAGACTATAGACTAGACTATAGACTAGACTAGACTATAGACTAGACTATAGACTAGACTATAGACTAGACTATAGACTAGACTATAGACTAGACTATAGACTAGACTATAGACTAGACTATAGACTAGACTATAGACTAGACTATAGACTAGACTAGACTATAGACTAGACTATAGACTAGACTAGACTATAGACTAGACTATAGACTAGACTATAGACTAGACTATAGACTAGACTATAGACTAGACTATAGACTAGACTATAGACTAGACTATAGACTAGACTATAGACTAGACTATAGACTAGACTATAGACTAGACTATAGACTAGACTATAGACTAGACTATAGACTAGACTATAGACTAGACTATAGACTAGACTATAGACTAGACTATAGACTAGACTATAGACTAGACTATAGACTAGACTATAGACTAGACTATAGACTAGACTATAGACTAGACTATAGACTAGACTATAGACTAGACTATAGACTAGACTATAGACTAGACTATAGACTAGACTATAGACTAGACTATAGACTAGACTATAGACTAGACTATAGACTAGACTATAGACTAGACTATAGACTAGACTATAGACTAGACTATAGACTAGACTATAGACTAGACTATAGACTAGACTATAGACTAGACTATAGACTAGACTATAGACTAGACTATAGACTAGACTATAGACTAGACTATAGACTAGACTATAGACTAGACTATAGACTAGACTATAGACTAGACTATAGACTAGACTATAGACTAGACTATAGACTAGACTATAGACTAGACTATAGACTAGACTATAGATACTAGACTATAGACTAGACTATAGACTAGACTATAGACTAGACTATAGACTAGACTATAGACTAGACTATAGACTAGACTATAGACTAGACTATAGACTAGACTATAGACTAGACTATAGACTAGACTATAGACTAGACTATAGACTAGACTATAGACTAGACTATAGACTAGACTATAGACTAGACTAGACTATAGACTAGACTAGACTATAGACTAGACTATAGACTAGACTATAGACTAGACTATAGACTAGACTATAGACTAGACTAGACTATAGACTAGACTATAGACTAGACCATAGACTAGACTATAGACTAGACTATAGACTAGACTATAGACTAGACTATAGACTAGACTATAGACTAGACTATAGACTAGACTATAGACTAGACTATAGACTAGACTATAGACTAGACTATAGACTAGACTATAGACTAGACTATAGACTAGACTATAGACTAGACTATAGACTAGACTATAGACTAGACTATAGACTAGACTATAGACTAGACTATAGACTAGACTATAGACTAGACTATAGACTAGACTATAGACTAGACTATAGACTAGACTATAGACTAGACTATAGACTAGACTATAGACTAGACTATAGACTAGACTATAGACTAGACTATAGACTAGACTATAGACTAGACTATAGACTAGACTATAGACTAGACTATAGACTAGACTATAGACTAGACTATAGACTAGACTATAGACTAGACTATAGACTAGACTATAGACTAGACTATAGACTAGACTATAGACTAGACTATAGACTAGACTATAGACTAGACTATAGACTAGACTATAGACTAGACTATAGACTAGACTATAGACTAGACTATAGACTAGACTATAGACTAGACTATAGACTAGACTATAGACTAGACTATAGACTAGACTAGACTATAGACTAGACTAGACTATAGACTAGACTAGACTATAGACTAGACTAGACTATAGACTAGACTATAGACTAGACTATAGACTAGACTATAGACTAGACTATAGACTAGACTATAGACTAGACTAGACTATAGACTAGACTATAGACTAGACCATAGACTAGACTATAGACTAGACTATAGACTAGACTATAGACTAGACTATAGACTAGACTATAGACTAGACTATAGACTAGACTATCACTAGACTATAGACCACACCATGGCCAATATATTAATGTGTTTAAGGTCTAAATCAATTTATTCCAAAATGTTTAAAGTTATTTAAAAAATTCCATTTATAGCTTCATTCCAAGTGCCTTAGATGGAAAGCAAAAAGTCCTTTTGATTTTGCAATACCTTTACATGAGTTAAGGATTACTGTCAAATATCATTACACTCTTTTAAATTCGTTTTCAAGGTTTTGTTATTTATAGTTATTTCTTTAATTCTTTATTACATATGGGTGACGCTAGATCTTTTTAAAAGAACTGCAGAACATTTTATACACAACAACAAACAAATACTAGGGTTATTCAACATTTACAACATACAGGACGATAATTCTCTTACTCGAGAATCTTAAAAGGCAATAATCATCTCATAATGTTTTTGCTTACTAAGACATTTTCCCCGAACCTTATTAAAGCCTGCTGTTAAACGTGTTGCTTGAATTGCTGCCACTGTCATATAAGGATTGAAAGAAATACATATTTGCAATAGTTACGGTGGTTGTTGTTAAAAACTCCATAGAAAATATTGGATGCGGAACACGTGCTATAGTTTAAAAAATGGGAATTTTGCAAAAAATGAAAAAAAGAGGACAGCCTGTAACACTATTTAAATTTACAAGATTTCAAAAATATAATGTTTTTCACTTAGCAACAGAGCAAGCAAGCAGCCTGTGGACAAATAATTTCGCTTGTTCTATTAAGTTTTCTGCCAAGGGCGAAAATCAAACAAGACACTTTAAAATTTAGCTTTCATACGTTTGCGACTATTATATTAAAAGTATTTTAATATTTAATAATTTATGATTTTTGTATACGATTTTTATATCTTCCATATGGAAATATCTTTTTTGATTATGAAAGCAATAGCGCCCCAGTGTCTTGTGGCCGGTCAATAACCAACGAAACAATAGCAATTAGCACACTAACAAAATTTTAAATTTGTTAAAATATTAAACAAAGAATCAAAGAAATTCTTTATTTAAAGAAAAAATTAAGATTTGCAAATTCAAAATGACACTTATTTTTGGTGAAAAATACGTTAATCAGGAAAAATATTGTGATAGTTTGTGTTTTAGAAGTTTTAGTTTAATATATAATATCTGATAGGTAGTTCAATCTATATTATGAAATATGTTCTAGTCTATAGTCCGGATATTAATACATAATGTATCAATAGTAGGAAGAGATTAAAGCCTACAGTTTTGTCTCAAGTCTAGTCCACATTTTGCACTACAGTATTATGGGCTATGGTCAATTTCTATAGTATAAAGTGTGGACTACGTTCTAGTATATAGTAAGGACATCAATCAAAAGCATAATGTGTCAATATTCGAAATCATAGTCCTGTCTATAGTCTGGTCTATAGTCTAGTCTAAAGTTTACTCCATAGTCTATAGTCTAGTCTATAGTCTAGTCTATAGTCTAGTCTATAGTCTAGTCTATAGTCTAGTCTATAGTCTAGTCTATAGTCTAGTCTATAGTCTAGTCTATAGTCTAGTCTATAGTCTAGTCTATAGTCTAGTCTATAGTCTAGTCTATAGTCTAGTCTATAGTCTAGTCTAGTCTATAGTCTAGTCTATAGTCTAGTCTATAGTCTAGTCTATAGTCTAGTCTATAGTCTAGTCTATAGTCTAGTCTATAGTCTAGTCTATAGTCTAGTCTATAGTCTAGTCTATAGTCTAGTCTATAGTCTAGTCTATAGTCTAGTCTATAGTCTAGTCTATAGTCTAGTCTATAGTCTAGTCTATAGTCTAGTCTATAGTCTAGTCTATAGTCAAGTCTAGTCTGGTCTATAGTCAAGTCTAGTCTGGTCTATAGTCTAGTCTATAGTCTAGTCTATAGTCTAGTCTATAGTCTAGTCTAGTCTATAGTCTAGTCTATAGTCTAGTCTATAGTCTAGTCTATAGTCTAGTCTATAGTCTAGTCTATAGTCTAGTCTATAGTCTAGTCTATAGTCTAGTCTAGTCTATAGTCTAGTCTATAGTCTAGTCTATAGTCTAGTCTATAGTCTAGTCTATAGTCTAGTCTAGAGTCTAGTCTATAGTCTAGTCTATAGTCTAGTCTATAGTCTAGTCTATAGTCTAGTCTATAGTCTAGTCTATAGTCTAGTCTATAGTCTAGTCTATAGTCTAGTCTATAGTCTAGTCTATAGTCTAGTCTATAGTCTAGTCTAGAGTCTAGTCTATAGTCTAGTCTATAGTCTAGTCTATAATCTAGTCTATAGTCTAGTCTATAGTCTAGTCTATAGTCTAGTCTATAGTCTAGTCTATAGTCTAGTCTATACTCTAGTCTATAGTCTAGTCTATAGTCTAGTCTATAGTCTAGTCTATAGTCTAGTCTATAGTCTAGTCTATAGTCTAGTCTATAGTCTAGTCTATAGTCTAGTCTATTGTCTAGTCTATAGTCTAGTCTATAGTCTAGTCTATAGTCTAGTCTATAGTCTAGTCTATAGTCTAGTCTATAGTCTAGTATATAGTCTAGTCTATAGTCTAGTCTATAGTCTAGTCTATAGTCTAGTCTATAGTCTAGTCTATAGTCTAGTCTATAGTCTAGTCTATAGTCTAGTCTGTAGTCTAGTCTATAGTCAGGTCTATAGTCTAGTCTATAGTCTAGTCTATAGTCTAGTCTATAGTCTAGTCTGTAGTCTAGTCTATAGTCTGGTCTATAGTCTAGTCTATAGTCTAGTCTATAGTCTAGTCTATAGTCTAGTCTATAGTCTAGTCTATAGTCTAGTCTATAGTCTAGTCTATAGTCTAGTCTATAGTCTAGCCTATAGTCTAGTCTATAGTCTAGTCTATAGTCTAGTCTATAGTCTAGTCTATAGTCTAGTCTATAGTCTAGTCTATAGTCTAGTCTATAGTCTAGTCTATAGTCTAGTCTATAGTCTAGTCTATAGTCTAGTCTATAGTCTAGTCTATAGTCTAGTCTATAGTCTAGTCTATAGTCTAGTCTATAGTCTAGTCTATAGTCTAGTCTATAGTCTAGTCTATAGTCTAGTCTATAGTCTAGTCTATAGTCTAGTCTATAGTCTAGTCTATAGTCTAGTCTATAGTCTAGTCTATAGTCTAGTCTATAGTCTAGTCTATAGTCTAGTCTATAGTCTAGTCTATAGTCTAGTCTATAGTCTAGTCTATAGTCTAGTCTATAGTCTAGTCTATAGTCTAGTCTATAGTCTAGTCTATAGTCTAGTCTATAGTCTAGTCTATAGTCTAGTCTATAGTCTAGTCTATAGTCTAGTCTATAGTCTAGTCTATAGTCTAGTCTATAGTCTAGTCTATAGTCTAGTCTATAGTCTAGTCTATAGTCTAGTCTATAGTCTAGTCTATAGTCTAGTCTATAGTCTAGTCTATAGTCTAGTCTATAGTCTAGTCTATAGTCTAGTCTATAATCTAGTCTATAGTCTAGTCTATAGTCTAGTCTATAGTCTAGTCTATAGTCTAGTCTAGTCTAGTCTATAGTCTAGTCTATAGTCTAGTCTATAATCTAGTCTATAATCTAGTCTATAGTCTAGTCTATAGTCTAGTCTATAGTCTAGTCTATAGTCTAGTCTATAGTCTAGTATATAGTCTAGTCTATAGTCTAGTCTATAGTCTAGTCTATAGTCTAGTCTATAGTCTAGTCTATAGTCTAGTCTATAGTCTAGTCTATAGTCTAGTCTATAGTCTAGTCTATAGTCTAGTCTATAGTCTAGTCTATAGTCTAGTCTATAGTCTAGTCTATAGTCTAGTCTATAGTCTAGTCTATAGTCTAGTCTATAGTCTAGTCTATAGTCTAGTCTATAGTCTAGTCTATAGTCTAGTCTATAGTCTAGTCTATAGTCAAGTCTATAGTCTAGTCTATAGTCTAGTCTATAGTCTATAGTCTAGTCTATAGTCTAGTCTATAGTCTAGTCTATAGTCTAGTCTATAGTCTAGTCTATAGTCTAGTCTATAGTCTAGTCTATAGTCTAGTCTATAGTCTAGTCTATAGTCTAGTCTATAGTCTAGTCTATAGTCTAGTCTATAGTCTAGTCTATAGTCTAGTCTATAGTCTAGTCTATAGTCTAGTCTATAGTCTAGTCTATAGTCTAGTCTATAGTCTAGTCTATAGTCTAGTCTATAGTCTAGTCTATAGTCTAGTCTATAGTCTAGTCTATAGTCTAGTCTATAGTCTAGTCTATAGTCTAGTCTATAGTCTAGTCTATAGTCTAGTCTATAGTCTAGTCTATAGTCTAGTCTATAGTCTAGTCTATAGTCTAGTCTATAGTCTAGTCTATAGTCTAGTCTATAGTCTAGTCTAGTCTATAGTCTAGTCTAGTCTATAGTCTAGTCTATAGTCTAGTCTATAGTCTAGTCTATAGTCTATTCTATAGTCTAGTCTATAGTCTAGTCTACACTACACTATACAATAACATTATGTTTACTTATTATTTTGCTTTCTTATTTTACAATAACCTTCAAATATACTACAATTTGCAACCTTAGTTTGATATTTTTCCAATGTCTTTGAAAAACAAATCCTTTCTCAGCTCAAACAATATAATAATATCAACTATTCGCGCCAAATTCACCACAGAAAAAAAGAAGCAAACATAAACTGGTTTGCTGCCTGTTTACTGGAGCAAGTACAACAAAAAGTAGGTGCATAAAAATGTTTTGCAACGAAAAAAAACAACATTTTATTCGTGCTACATATATTGCATAAATTATAAAAGAATAAATTTATATAAAAAACAACAACAAAATCACAAAAAACACGTTTTAATGCAATGTGTTGTTGGTTTTTTTGTTTTGATGCTTTTTTATTTTGCTCATGTTTTGTTTTTGTTTACGGCAGTGTGAGTGCATTGTTTTGATTGTGTTGTTGCTGCAGTAGCTGCTTTTTTGGTTTTGATATTTGTTTTTTGGAGCTTTTTGCTGCTGTTGCTGATGTTTTGTTTGTTCTTCAAATGCCAGTCAGTAGCAGCCAGATGTATGTATGTGAAATGCCCTTGTAATTCTTGTAGAGAATATAATGCAAAACAACAATAACAAAACCAAAAAATACAAACAATTCAAGTGCAAGTTCAATAAGCATTAAACAAAAGGAGTAAAATGTTAATGAAATTATTGATTTATATTATTTTAATTTGTTAAAAAAAAAACTGGTAAATTTTGCAAAATAATTTGCCTTTGTTTGTGGATACTTGTATAAACAAAATGATTAGGCATATTTGGAGATTTCATAAAAAAGTAGAGCAATTCTTGAATATGTAGTATAATTTAAAAAAAAACTTACCAGTTTTTGCTTTAGTAGTAATTTAGCAACTTTTTTATTAATATTTTTAACATATATGTTTAAATACTTTTAAAAAGTTTAAAGGCACATTTATTTTTACATAGTTTTTCAGATTTAATAAGTTTTTAGTACTTTTTTCTAGAGTTTTTTTTAAGAGAATTTCCAAAATATTCTTTCTAATACAAAAAAAAAAAACACGCGTTTAAATAAACACACACTTGTCCAACAAGAATGATACGAATAATAAACGAAAACAAGTTGAAAAAGAAAAAAATATCAAAATAAGAAAACAGGGTTGCCAAAATTCATAGAAACTTTTACATATAAATATTGCTTTAATAAAATAAAGCAAATTAACAAGTATTTCTATTATTTGTGTTTTAATATTAATTTAGTTTTATAAATTTTGTCAAGTTTTTCCTTTTTTAATGAATTTGTGAAATTTTTTTATATTTTTCTCATATTGTATTTCACCATTTGATGTTTTCTTGTTATTGCTAGAGTTTGGCAACTCTTGTTGATTTTGTTTTCAAGTGATTTTTTGTTTGTTTTTTGCTTTTTGTTTTCTTAAAGAACGTTCAAGTCAAGGTGAATTCATAGAAGGTGTTGTTATTCAATCAGCTGACTGGTACTTACTGATGCCAGAGTTTGTTATTTTGTTTACATTTTTATATTTTACAATTTTTTCTTTTAAATTTTAACATATTAAACAATATTGTTTTATATTTTGTATTAATATTGTATAGATAACATTATTAACTTAAAAAATCTCTTCCGGAAAACATACATATGTAAAATTTAGCGACAGCTTTTACGTTATAATTTAATTTTGAAATCTGTTAAATGTTAACAATTTTATTAATATTGTTTTATTAGAACACTATATAAATAAAGAGATTAACTAAAAACAGTCTGTTCCGGAACGCTTTATATAACAAAACCTATATGAGGTATTTATCCAGCCGGTGGCTGTTACTTTATGGTCAAATATTAAAAATCTCTCTGCCGGAGTAGAATAAACCATTCGCAACAAAGATTCTAGCTCGCACTGGTGTAGTGTATTACTTCATATAACTGTTCAAAGTTATATGTTGTTTACATTAACCTCGTGCTTTCGTATCACCTCAAGTGAGGTTATGTTTTATTGGTGGAGACCATAGAATACTCAAACGTTTTTAACTGGTGGAGACCATAAAATACTCACGATATAACCTTGTTGAGACCATTTAAACTCAAATATATACTGGTGGAGACCACAAAAACTATTGAACTTTTTTGTGATGGAGACCATTAATACTTTTGATGAAATCAAGTCCGGATACTCCAACTTCCTATATGAAGGTATAGGTCGTTTGGTGGGGTTTTCTCGAGACAAACGTGTGACAATATGAGTGCTAAATGCACCGCCATCCTAATTAAAACCAAAAAAAGGGTCTTCCGTTTAAGGCAAACTAGAAGATCTTTTGTTGAGGGTTTATAGAAAGACCTATAAAAAATGAGAGCAACCGTTTGAAAAGGGTGATAAGGTATCGGTATTTCGGCTTATTTCGGTAGCGGTATTTTAGCCTTATCGATATATTGACATATTTGACCAAAATAATATCAAAATTTCTCGTTTTAAAACAAATATATCAATCGTCTGAGAATCATTTTCTAAAATTTCTTACTTGTGTTATTCTAATTTTTCTATTTTTGTGAAACTATTGCTGATAATACTAATTTTGGGTGATAACAAAAGATTTATGAAAAATATAGATATTTGGGATTTGAAAACTTTTTAGTGAAAACTTGAATTTTTAAAGAAAATATTATATTTCTCCGATTCGCCGCAAAAAGTAAATTTAATGAAAAATTTTGAATATTCTGTGAAAAGTAAAAACATTTTTTGAAATTTTGAAAAATTTATTGACTGTCTGAAAAAACAAAATTTTGAATATTTAAAAGGTAAAATATAATGTAATCAAACACATTCAATTGTATTAAGAAAAATAAAATGATTTATATTCAACATTATCTTTTACAAGTACATATGTATGTATTTAAAAGTTTATAAAAAAACCTATAAAGTTTAACTTAAACAATAGAAACAGATATCTATCGAACTACAAACACACAAATAAACTCTTTACATATCTTCCACACTATACTTATAGGCTTCGTCCTGTCGTGCACGTCTCTCATTCTGTACCGCAAAGTATTTCTTTTCGAAACCATTCGAACGATCTACACCATCCCAACGATAACCGGGACGTATGCCAAAACGATTTTCGGGAAAGGAACCTTCATAGCGAGGAATTTGTGGTTTACCCGACTGTTTTTCTTTCTCCTTACGTTTTTGTCGCATATACTGCAGCATAGGATCTTCGGCTCTTTCCTGTTCTTTAAGATGCCTCTCGAGATCTTCATCGTTTTCGTAGCGAGCCAAAGGTTTGCTGCTTTCATGTGCCTGCTCGAGCATGCGATTTTTATGATCTTCTATTTGTTTAAGACCCTTACCCCAACGATCGTAGAGTAGTTTTTTCCTTTCTTCATGTTCTTCTTTGCGTCGTCGTTCTTCGGGATCTTCTTCGGCAGCTTCTTTTGCTCGCCGTCCTTTACGGCCAGTTGAACGCACCTGTACCTCGGCATTACGTCCGGATACATCTGAAGACATTTTCTCAAAAAGTATTTCTTCTTGTCTACGTCTTTCCATGGTTTCTTTTTGTAGAGACTGGGCATCTTGTAGACCTGCCTTTTTACCCTCTAAGGTACGGCCAGGTTTTGGTTTATGGGTAGGTGGCGGTGATAGACTTTTCTCTTGTTCTTCTCTTTCCCATCTAGAACGTCGTGGTGGAGGTGGTGATAAGCTTACCGATAGTTTTTCTTTTTTTATACGTGTTGGCGGTGATGTATCTCTTCGTCTTCGAGGTGGTGATTGATCTGGTGAACGTTTTCTTGATTTAGGGGAAGCATTTGTACTTTTTCGTGGAGGTGATTGATCAGAATTTCTTCTTCGGCGTGGCGGCGACTGATCAGGTGTTCGTCGGCTTTTTCTGGGAGGTGACTGATCAGGACTATTACCTTTTCTTGGCGGTGATTGGTCCAAATTTCTTCTACGACGTGGGGGAGATTGATCGCTTGAATTTCTTCTACGTCGAGGTGGCGATTGATCGGGTGAACGTTTTCGTTCATTTCTTGCTGGACTTTTGCCTCTTCTAGGAGGCGATTGATCGGAGTCTCTTCTTCGTCGGGGAGGGGTATTTCTATTGGGACGTCGAGGTGGCGATTGATCCGTTGAACGCTTTCTTTCAATTCTAGCTGGACTTTTGCCTCTTCTAGGAGGCGATTGATCGGAATCTCTTCTACGGCGAGTTGGCAATTGATCAGGCGATCTTCTTTTTTCATATCTTGTTGGACTTTTGACTCTTCTGGGTGGTGATTGATTGGAGCCTCTTCTTCGTCGAGGTGGAGAATTGTCCATGGAACGTTTTCTTTCTCTTCTTGGAGGAGATTGTTCGGGCGATTTTTTTCTTTCATTTCTCGTCGGACTTTTCTGTTTTCGGGGTGGTGAATGAGTAGAATTTCTTCTACGTCTTGGTGGTGAATTATCTTCTGATCGTTTTCGATCTCTTCTTGTAGGAGATT
>NC_060952.1:91343783-91371283 GCF_022045245.1 Lucilia cuprina | reverse complement strand
CTTATATATATATATATATGTTGTGATGTGATTCATTATCTATTGGTATGAGTGTGTTTAGGGAAAAAGAATGCGTGCCGGTGAAGGCGGTGAGGAATGAGAGCAAAAAGATCATTTAACTTGGATGTTTGTGAAGGCAGAAGTTTAAAGGAAGATGAGCCTAGTTATTCAATTGCAGTTGATGATCATAAATTGTGTTTTTGAATCGTGCACTGCACTCATCTAATCTAACCCCTTCTAATAACTCCTATGATAGAAATGGTCTTGAAGTTAGGACCAGAAATATAAGCCGACCGCGCCGCAACCATTTTCGATCGGCGGTGGCTTATAGTATAGTTCAAATTTACTTTTTCTTCAGAAATTGATTTATAAGTGTTTATTATATTGAAACTTATCTGTATAATAGTCTTCCCCCCGGGGGCATGTTACCTTGGCGAAGACCTCCGCCTTGGTGTTATTGCAATCCCGGGGTATAAAGTGGGCCCAATACCTCCAATCTGACCGGGATTGAAAAATTGGTGTCTCAGTCTACTGCTTGGCTTAGTCCTTGCATAGATTGCCAGAGGTCTGACCAGAGCACCGCATAATCTGGTACTACGGGTGGCCAGTTGCCCGCAGGACTATGTCCTGGCTGGTCAGTTGGTTGAGGTTCCTTCGGGATCCACGTAGTGGCTGTTGGTTGAACCCAAATTCGCGGGAAGAGAATAAGTGGCGGTTAAAAGACTGATGCATGATAATAGTCAATATTTCGGTATAAGGTTCGGTGCTGTTGCCGAAAATCAACAGATACCCCACAGAGGAGTGACTGTGGGACTAAGCGTTGGAAATGAGTTGGTGTCAATTGTATATGATATAGAATGAACCCCACCCGTATACCTAAATGAGTGTGTCGTATGTTTTTCTCTATGAATGTGTCGAATAAATGAGATGTGTGCTGGGTTGAATGATGATGGATGAAAGATATCATATACAAGAGATACCGATTAAGTTTCCTTCCTTGTCCAGATATGTTCAGAGTTTACTCTGTTCATATTCGACTCGCCACAGCGTGTCACTGTGAGTAAGAACGATGTCTACGGCTTATTGATGGATCGTGCTTCGGTCCACCGGTTACGTCTCTAGGTGCTGTTGCCGAATCAACAGAGCCATAGTAGTGTGGTTGTCTTACAACGTGACTACTTTGGCAAGAGATTAGATAGCTCGAGTACTCCAGCAAAGTACTTGCGCATGGTACCGGTCATAGCCAATGTGCAAAAATTGCCACCTGAGTCTTCATTGAAGACAAAGGGGCGATGGTAGACCGTTCTCAAGTCTACCCAGTGGATGAAAAAGACCACCGTGAGATAAGGCCGACACGGCAGGTGCTCACGTTAAAACTATCGACAGTCTGTTATATATAAACTTGTCTCTAGTCGACTTTTAGACTTTTCGACTATAAGTATTTTATAAATAGTCGACTTTTCGACCTTTTCCGACTTTTTTCGACTTTTTGACTTTTCGACTTTTTCCATTTTTCGATTTTTTCATCATTTTGACTATTTTCTATTTTCTATCCTATTTTAGAGTTTTTGACTTTCTTTTCCACTTTTTTTTTTAAATTTCGACTATTTTTGACTTGTTTCTACAATTTTCGAGTTTTTGACTTTTTCCGACTTTTCGACTTTTTTCTACTTTTTCCAACTATTTCCGACTTTTTACGACTTTTTGACTTTTTTCGACTTTATTCGACATTTTTCGACTTTTATTAACAAAGTCGACTTTTCGACTTTTTTCACAGGCGAGTTATCGACTTTTTTGGAACAAAATAGTCGACTTTGACTTTTTTCGACAAAAAGTCTATTGTTGGAAAGTCGATTTATAGAACCCTAGGTTCTATAGTTGAAACGAAAAAGTTGACTTTTCGACTTTTTGCATTAAGTTAAAAGTCGACTTTTCGACTTTTTGCATTTTATGCCAAGTCGATTTTTCTACTTTTTTCATTTAGTTAAAAGACGACTTTTAGACTTTTAATATTTTATAAATAGTCGACTTTTCGACTATTTCCAACTTTTAAAATTTTCGATTTTTTTTTTGACTCTTTCTGACTTTTAATTTTCGATTTTTTTTAACTGTTTGACTATTTTTGACTTATTCCAACTTTTTTTGACTATTTTTTACTTTTTTCGAGTTTTTCCTACTATTTTAACATTTTTGACTTTTTTTCTACTTTTTTAAAATTTTCGATTTTTAGAATTTTCCGACTTTTTGACTTTTTTCGACTCATTGACTTTTTTCGATTTTTGTTTACAAAGTCGACTTTTTTCATAGATTATAGTCGAGTTATCGACTTTTTGGGAGCAAAATAATCGACTTCGACTTTTTTCGACAAAAAGTCGATTGTTCGATTATGGGACCCTATTGCTTAAATAGTCAAATTAATTTCAAAGCTTTGTATTCGGTGATAACAGAGATCTGATCAGATCTGACCAGATGGTAAATGAAGATTGTTTTTTTTTTATAATTTTGCCAAAAAGATGAAAAAAGGTTGAAACTAAAGGTCAAGCGTTGCCAGAGAATGTCATCTATTAGGAGTGTTAAAATCATTGGGGATTGTGAGTCCATATCCGAGCGCTACAGATAAATGAAAATCAATTCCACTTAAATGATATTAACAGATATAAATGAAGTCAGTTGGATGAAAGAATGTCCAGGAATAACTTCTCAGGAGATGGTTTAAATCCTCCGAGTTTACTTAAGGGATTCACATTTTCTTTTTTTAATAATCAACGTTCATTACATTCCTTTCAATATCTGCTACAAATCTTCTCCCTCAAATTTCGAACAACAAAGTAGTTTTAGACAACAACAAAACAAATTGGCAGGGAAATATGGATGGATTGCTCGATGTTGGATGTGGAGCGAACGAATAGACGAGCGAATACATACTTTGGCGAATTGTTTTGTAGTTTAAAAATAAATTTAAACTTAATAAAATACTACATTAAACGTACTATAGATATGCTGGTATATTTTTAACATGCACTCATACGCATTTAGATTTAGACATTTCGGTAGTTCATGTAACTAGTTACACAACTAGTTACATATTAACTATTAAGTAAACGGCCTTTGAATATGAATATAATAATTAAGGATTAAATATGTAACTAGTACTGTCACACCTACTAACAATTACCAATTTTCCTTTTGAAAACTGCAGGGTTTAGTGCCTCAAATTAGAATTTTTTCATTCGCTTTTGTTTCATTATTTTACATTCTTTTTTGTTTAGTGTCCACAATTTTGATTTCATTTTAATTATTATTATGATGATTATTCGAGATGATATTGTTGCAGTTCATGTTCTCGTAGCCGATGACTTTTTACAGTTTAATTGTGTTCCTTTTTGATTTTGCTGCTACTTGAAGTTTTTTTTTATTGACTGTGGATTATATGCAATATTTTATGGTGTGATGATAATGACAGTTTTTAGGTTATTTATAATTTGGACAAATGCTTTGTGTGCACTTTTGAATTTCTTAATAATATTTTTTTCTATTTTTTCAAGTACTTGGAGTTGCACTTTGAGAAAGTTTATGTGTTAGATTTCTAAGATCAGATTAATATAGGCTGTAGACCCTGTGATGTGAATGTGAATCTAATAGTGAACATTTATAATAACTCATATTTCTTAAAAAAAAAGGTGTTAGACTAGACTATAGACTAGTCTATAGTCTAGTCTATAGTCTAGTCTATAGTCTAGTCTATAGTCTAGTCTATAGTCTAGTCTATAGTCTAGTCTATAGTCTAGTCTATAGTCTAGTCTATAGTCTAGTCTATAGTCTAGTCTATAGTCTAGTCTATAGTCTAGTCTATAGTCTAGTCTATAGTCTAGTCTATAGTCTAGTCTATAGTCTAGTCTATAGTCTAGTCTATAGTCTAGTCTATAGTCTAGTCTATAGTCTAGTCTATAGTCTAGTCTATAGTCTAGTCTGTAGTCTAGTCTATAGTCTAGTCTATAGTCTAGTCTATAGTCTAGTCTTTACTCTAATCTATAGTCTAATCTATAGTCTAGTCTAAAGTGTAGTCTATAGTCTAATCTATAGTCTAGTCTATAGTCTAATCTATAGTCTAGTCTAAAGTGTAGTCTATAGTCTAATCTATAGTCTAGTCTATAGTCTAGTCTATAGTCTAGTATATAGTCTAGTCTATAGTCTAGTCTATAGTCTAGTCTATAGTCTAGTCTATAGTCTAGTCTATAGTCTAGTCTATAGTCTAGTCTATAGTATAGTCTATATAGTCTAGTCTATAGTCTAGTCTATAGTCTAGTCTATAGTCTAGTCTATAGTCTAGTCTATAGTCTAGTCTATAGTCTAGTCTATAGTCTAGTCTATAGTCTAGTCTATAGTCTAGTCTATAGTCTAGTCTATAGTCTAGTCTATAGTCTAGTCTATAGTCTAGTCTTTACTCTAATCTATAGTCTAATCTATAGTCTAGTCTAAAGTGTAGTCTATAGTCTAATCTATAGTCTAGTCTATAGTCTAATCTATAGTCTAGTCTAAAGTGTAGTCTATAGTCTAATCTATAGTCTAGTCTATAGTCTAGTCTATAGTCTAGTATATAGTCTAGTATATAGTCTAGTCTATAGTCTAGTCTATAGTCTAGTCTATAGTCTAGTCTATAGTCTAGTCTATAGTCTAGTCTATAGTCTAGTCTATAGTCTAGTCTATAGTCTAGTCTATAGTCTAGTCTATAGTCTAGTCTATAGTCTAGTCTATAGTCTAGTCTATAGTCTAGTCTATAGTCTAGTCTATAGTCTAGTCTATAGTCTAGTTTATAGTCTAGCCTATAGTGTAGTCTATAGTGTAGTCTATAGTCTAGTCTATAGTGTAGTCTATAGTCTAGTCTATAGTGTAGTCTATAGTCTAGTCTATAGTCTAGTCTATAGTCTAGTCTATAGTCTAGTCTATAGTCTAGTCTATAGTCTAGTCTATAGTCTAGTCTATAGTCTATAGTCTAGTCTATAGTCTAGTCTATAGTCTAGTCTATAATCTAATCTATGGTCTAGTCTACTGTCTGGTTTATAATCTAGTCTAGTCAATCTGAAAATAACAAAAGAACAATACCAAATGAAATTTGAAGATTTTGTTTGTGATTCTTTTCGTCTATTCGCGCCTTTATACTCAATTCCGTTAGTATTATATATTTTAAGTGTGAATGACATTTTTTTGTTGTTGTATAATTTTGTTGCTGTAAATGCCACAATTACGACATTTACGAAAAGCATATGTACAAAGATATAAAAATAAAATCAACAACTAGATAAAATACTAAACTAATGTAAGTGCATAAAAATAAACTAGTTAGTAGAAAGAAAAAGTTTAAGGTAATTATTACAACAATTGTCAATCAAACAACAACTATTTGGTCATTTTGTTGTGTATCAGACAGACAACGGCAACGCATCACTGCAATGGACAACAAAAGAATTGGGGGCACTCAACGACAGACAATAGCAGCAGTTTGAGTGTGTAAATAATTTTAATTTAGTTTTTCTTTTGCTTTTATATTGTTATTGGTTTGTTCACACACCACACACTTATCGAGTGTCATTCTTTGTCTGTTGTCTTTCTTTTTTTTTAATGTCCGTCCATCCGTTTGTCCGTCTTTCTACTTGTCTATTTTCCGTTCTATGGTGTGAATTATGAATTTTCAACATCTAACGTTTTTGATTTCTATGGTCATGCGTTTAATGATTTTAGGGTGTAAAAATTATGATGACAACAACCTTTCGTTGTTGTTGTACAATTTATTCACTCCTATTATTATTTTCATCAACACAATTTAACGCTATTTGGCCGTTGGCTGTTGTCGATACGTGCTAAAGTGCTGCCGCAGTTGTTACCGTCTCTCACTCTCTATCTCTATACAATTTAATAATAACCGAATTATAATTGCAACCAACGTTTAAGTTCATAAAATTTGTGTCTTTTTTTCTCTCTCTCTTTTTTTGTTCGTTCTATGAAAAGTCAAAATATATTTGCGACAATGTGGTCAGATTAGTATCATTACGGAAAACTACTGTTTGTTTATATATTCCTGCTGTGAATTATGATTTGTCAAAATAATGCTTACTTACTTACTAAACGGAAGGTAGGAATGAGCAGTAATTGTTTGTAGAAAAATTTGATATGCGTGTGTTCTATATATAGAGAGAGAGTGTTTTGAACACTTTTGATTTTTGTTTTGTTTTTTTTTTTAATTGTTGTAAAACGAAATATGGAGAAATTTTTCTCACAGTAATTGACCAAAACAAATTACGATAAAATCTTTAAATTTCGCAGATTTAAAATGACCATTACAAACTGAATATTGCGAATATTGTCTTCTAAGTTATTACTCAGGACCTTTATAAATACTGTTGTCAAGACTATGTCTATAGTTTGAACTTCTGTCGATATATAGCCAATCCTGTAGTCGGTTTTATAGTCGAGGGCATAGACTTTTCTAAATACTAAACTAGGCTATAGTCTTGTCTATAGTTTCGTGTACAGTCTGGACTATAGTATTGTCTACAATGTGAAATATAGTCTGCCCTAGACTACAGTCTAGGGGCATATGGGGCAAGACTACAGTCTTGCCTGTAGGTTAGACTACAGTCTCGTCTGCAGGCTAGACTACAGTCTTGTTCAAACATATTTGAACATAGTTTTAAATCTTATTTTGATGCATGGGTTTGGTCATAAAAACTATTCGATTAGTTCACTTGAGTTACAAATAAATATTTATCGCTTAGTTTTTTATGACAACCTTTAGTAATGATAAGAATGGTAGCACTAAGATGCACATTAATTCTCTTGTTTATGTAACGCATAGACATTCTGAGATATAATTAGAAATAGATCATATTCTTATCACTAGCGCACTTGAAAACCAACCCTTAAATGGGAATATGAAATTGATAAGATTGAATGCATAAAAAGAGTGCATGAGGTCTTATCTTAGTTATAAGTTAGTTTTAAGATTTTGTTTAATAGTTCTTAAGTTTTTAGTTTTAAAAATAAATTCAGTGTTATTCAAGATTCGTAAGAGTGCTTTACAACCACTCGCAGTCTTGTAACATTCACCGGTAAATTTTGTATTTTTACTTAATACAATTTTTACATTTGGTCCTTCGAACCGGATCAGTGCCGTGGCCAGGTTTACTGTTCGTGAAAAAAGCGTCAATCTCGGCTTTGACAGAGATTGAATTAGCAAAAGCTAATTATAAATTTAATATATATGAAAAGTATATTAAAAAATAAATAAAAAGTATATAGAAAAGAATTATACAATATGTCGACAACAATAAAAGAAGACCTAGAAACTAGGCTACGAAAGTACATGGAATCCATGATAATCTCCATTGAAGAAACGATGAGAGATGAGTTAAAAAGAGCTCTAAGAGAGCCTGAAAATGCTCAAAAAGAGCAAGAAGCTTCAAGAGAGCTAGAGAATGCTCCAAAGAAGGACAAGGCGCCAAAGAAGGTTCCACGAGAACCAGTAAAAACTCCACGAGAGTTAAAGATGACTCCACGAGGGTCAGAGAATGCTCCAAGAGAGCAAAAAATCTCTATAAAAAAAGAGATAATGAAAGCTCCACGAGAGCTGGAAATGGCATCTATGCCAGAACAGGGTTCAAGAAACCAGAAAAAAACTCCACGTGAGTTAAAAAGTGCTCCAAGGGAGCATAATGAAGACTGTTGCGATGAAAAGAAGGAGGTAACGGAAAATTATGATGATGATCAAACGGTGGTTGCCGTTGAAGAAGATTATCTGTATGAGGAAGATACTGATTCTAAACAACAAAAAGAAGAGTATAAACAAAACACAGAAGTGTTTAAAAAGATAACATTTAATCTATGCACTTGTTGTTATCGTGGTGAACACGAATTGGAAGAATGCCCAAAATTTGATTCTTTTTCACATGAGAACAAATTTTGGGAGATTGAAAAGAAAATGGAACGATCAAGAGAAGGTATAAGCGGAGTTATAAATTTATTTAATTCTGTATGCGATATTGACGAAAATATTATACAGTTGAGCAACTCTATGAAGCAATTGGAATATTGCTATTCTCAGTGTGGTATGTTCGAAATGGACATAATGATTCAGTGGCACAGATCAAATGTCGAATACGAAAAAGTACTCCAATTGCTAAGGCAGAGAAGAGCAAAAATTAGTAAAGAAACAGAAGACGAGAATAATGAATCTTATTACAAATACAGATTTATTTTAACAATTGAACACTCTGAAGAAACCGATTCAGTTAGTGGTTTGTCTAATGTTCCTGCTAACATTCCCCCGGCAAGTCCTCACTATGGAGGATTTTATAATGGGGATAACACATTCTTGGGTGCTTCTGCTCAATATGGTGTTCATGAATCAATCGTTGAAGAAGCCATGAGAAATGAAGTTGGAGATAATGAAGATGATAAACGAGGGAGTACTGGTGTTGTTTTGGAAACTCCTCTTGCTGTAATTGATGTTTCGAGCGCTTATTATGATACTATAGTTGATGAAAAAGATGCATTAGATAAACAACTCAGTAATATCAACACTGAAGCTAAATATGCCGCCAATAATAATTATTCTGATGAAGGGATTAAAAATGAAGCTGGATCTATCGTTAATGAAACCAGTGCTGTTGATATTAGAACTAAAGCCAACATAGACGATGTGTCTTCTACTATAGCCTGTGCAAATGTGTGTATTAAAGCCAATAATGAAAATGCCGAAGATGACAATGATGCTGAAGGAAATAATGGTGATGATAAAATTGCCTGTAATAAAACTGGGGCTATCGATAAAGTAGGAAGTGACAAATTAGCCGAAGATGTTACTATTGATACTGGTGACGAAACGTTATCTTACGCAAACAAAGATAATAATCCAGCCGATGAAAAAGATTATCTTGATGGAGATTTAGATTTGAAGAAAGCGAGCCGGGAGAAGAGAGCTAAGCTGTGGTTGTGGGTTCCTGGCTACTACTGCTACAAGTATAGGAAGAGGAAGTCATGCCAATGATTCTGTTCGGGTTTATTATACATAAGTATTCATAAATTACTATATACATATTTAGACAAAATAATTATACATATATTTAGTATTTCCCCTGGCAGAATGTTCAAACATATTTGAACATAGTTTTAAATCTTATTTTGATGCATGGGTTTGGTCATAAAAACTATTCGATTAGTTCACTTGAGTTACAAATAAATATTTATCGCTTAGTTTTTTATGACAACCTTTAGTAATGATAAGAATGGTAGCACTAAGATGCACATTAATTCTCTTGTTTATGTAACGCATAGACATTCTGAGATATAATTAGAAATAGATCATATTCTTATCACTAGCGCACTTGAAAACCAACCCTTAAATGGGAATATGAAATTGATAAGATTGAATGCATAAAAAGAGTGCATGAGGTCTTATCTTAGTTATAAGTTAGTTTTAAGATTTTGTTTAATAGTTCTTAAGTTTTTAGTTTTAAAAATAAATTCAGTGTTATTCAAGATTCGTAAGAGTGCTTTACAACCACTCGCAGTCTTGTAACATTCACCGGTAAATTTTGTATTTTTACTTAATACAATTTTTACAGTCTTGTCTGTAGGCTAGACTACAGTCTTGTCTGTAGGCTAGACTACAGTCTTGTCTGTAGGCTAGACTACAGTCTTGTCTGTAGGCTAGACTACAGTCTTGTATGTAGGCTAGACTACAGTCTTGTATGTAGGCTAGACTACAGTCTTGTCTGTAGGCTAGACTACAGTCTTGTTTGTAGACTAGACTACAGTCTTGTCTGTAGGCTAGACTACAGTCTTGTCTATATACTAGACTACAGTCTTGTTTATAGACTAGACTACAGTCTTGTCTATAGACTAGACTATAGTATTGTGTATAGACTAGACTACAGTCTTGTCTATAGACTATAGTATTGTGTATAGACTAGACTACAGTCATGTCTATGTACTAGACTACAGTCTTGTTTATAGTCTCGCCTACAGTCTGTACTATAGTCTCGTCTGACTAGACTACAGTCTTGTCTATATACTCGACTACAGTCTTGTCTATAGACTAGAGTACAGTCTTGTCTACAGACTAGAGTACAGTCTTGTCTACAGACTAGAGTACAGTCTTGTCTATAGACTAGAGTACAGTCTTGTCTATAGACTAGAGTACAGTCTTGTCTATAGACTAGACTACAGTCTTGTCTATAGACTATAGTATTGTGTATAGACTAGACTACAGTCATGTCTATGTACTAGACTACAGTCTTGTTTATAGTCTCGCCTACAGTCTGTACTATAGTCTCGTCTGACTAGACTACAGTCTTGTCTATATACTCGACTACAGTCTTGTCTATAGACTAGAGTACAGTCTTGTCTACAGACTAGAGTACAGTCTTGTCTATAGACTAGAGTACAGTCTTGTCTATAGACTAGAGTACAGTCTTGTCTATAGACTAGACTACAGTCTTGCCTATAGACTATACTATAGTCTTGTCTAAAGTATTTTCTATAGACTATACTACAGTCTTGTCTATAGACTATACTAAGTCTTGTCTATATACTATACTACAGTCTTTTCTATATACCAGACTACAGTCTTCTCTATAGACTAGACTACATTCTTGTCTATAGACTAGACTACATTCTTGTCTATAGACTAGACTACAGTCCTGTCTATAGACTAGACTACATTCTTGTCTATAGACTAGAATACATTCTTGTCCGTGGACTAGACTACAGTGTTGTCTATGGACTTGTAGAGTGTGGTCTAGATTTGTCTATGGACTAGACTACAGTGTTGTCTATGGGCTTGTAGAGTGTAGTCTAGACTTGTCTATTGACTAGACTACAATCTTGTCTATAGACTAGACTACAGTCTTGTCTATAGTCTTACCTATAGCCTTGACTATAGTGAATTCTTTAGTCTAGGCTATAGTCTATTCTAAAATCTAGCCTGGACTATAATTTCGTCTATAGTCTGAACTATGGTTTCGCCTTTAGTCTGAACTATATACCTATTTTTAATCAGATCTATAGCCTTAACTATAGTAAAGTCTATAGACTGTTGATAGTCTAGTCTGTTAAGGGTGTTTTCATTACTCATTGAAGGTCATTTTGAAAAACTTTTACTTGACCTCATCTATAACCTAATAAAACACTCTGAAAATCCACTAGTTTCAATTCTTTCTTTTCTCCAGAAACTTTTACTAATAATATCATGTTCTTAGTAAATAAAATATTCTATTGTTTATATTATTACAATATGTACTCCCCATTTATAAACAAAATATGTTTATTCATTCAACTTTAATTTACTAAAAGAAAATTTAGTCCACAAAAAAAACACACCCCCATTCATAAATACTTTATTACTTTATACTTGGGTTTTTTTTGTTAGTTTTAACCCTAATAGTTAAAAAACAAAAATTTTCGCTAACAAAACTTGACATTTTCAATTGCTATTTAAATATAATAAAATTGAGTTCTTTTGTTTTCTTGAATTTCCAAAAAGGGAAGTTCATTCATTTAACACAAACAAAATGCATAAAACTAAAAAAAAAGTTACCAAATGTAGTCGTTTAAAGACACAATTGTATTATTGAAAGAAAGAAAAAAAGACCTTTGAAAACATAAAAAAAATATTATTATTCATATGGGGTATTAAAACAGCACCTGAGTAAGACATTGGAGAGGAAGTAATGGTCGGGCGGTGTTTTATTTATTAAAATAGATAAACTTTATTAAAATTAAAAATATAAAAAAAATAATTTTAATTACTAGTTACATAATTGAATAAAAGAATAATTTGCTGTTAGTGGAGCTTTATTTTTGTGTCTTTCATGGAACTTTATTGTGCAGGAGATTGCTTTTAAGACTGCCAATTTTTACATGTAGAAAAGCTAAAAGGAGAACCTGCCGATCTCATGACTTAACAAAGATCTGCTGGCGTCTGAAAGTCTAATCATAACGTTCATATATTCCCTTTAATATTACAGTTTTTCCACATTCCTTCTTGTTCAATGATTCGTTGCTTAAATAAGGAACAATCCATTTTGTTTAGATAATCGAACACTTGAACATATATACTGATGGCTTTAAGTTTGGCGTGGAAGTGAAAGACAGTTTTTAATAGGTGATTAATGATCACTGTAGCATTTTTCAGTTTGAGATTTTGCCCAAAAATGGTCGTAAAGGATGGATGAAATACTATTGGATATGCCATAAAAATATGTAAGATTTCTATCTAGTGTGCACTCGACTTCCAGACTAGTTTGCTATTGAAGGTTTGAAGCTATCATTCAAACCTAGAGTTACTCCGGGTATCGGATCATTTAGATGTACCTGTAAAGTAGATAAGATATTACTCTATCATATATATTTTCCTTTATATAATATACATCTAGTTAGTAGTCTTCCAGTATCTCTAGTGACTCTGGCAAAGGAGCACAGAATAGGTCCTTTTACCCGAGATGTATTTTTTTAATTTGATTTAACATACATCTTCCTTTCAAACTAATTAACTGAAGATGGTCATCCCTAATCTATTGGATGACATCGATCGAGGCTGACCTGTCCTGGTCACTTGTTAGGGAACTCACAAGGACCTTTTCTTTATCTCTATCCCGCTTTATCAGGCATTAGAAGTGATACCATTCTATATACCGGATATAGTTAACATGTGTGTTGTGGTACATAATGGGACCAGTTTATGAGTGCTCTCTAACATCTACTCCAGCGCATTCACCTTCGTTAAGTGATATCCAGTGGAGTAACATTCAAAGTCCTCAAAGCGCTAGACGACATCTCTTGGAGCATTGAAAAAGAAACTTTGAAAGTATTGAAAGCGATTTTCAACTCCAGTCTGCTCTGATCGTTTTAAATGCTATCAAGGTGTCTTTATCAATACTCCATGAGTTGACGTCTAGCGCTCGTGCTAAACTCGTGCATGATACCGAAGTACCACCCGAATCTTAGACAATACCTGCCCTAGTAGTGTGTGTTTGTCGATTGTAAAAACTTCCGAACTACTCGTGTAGTATTTACACTTGTATTATTAGCCGAACTCAAGTACCTCCGAATTCTGAATGGTTATCTCGGAGAAATGCACAACTTCTTCACTGGACGTAACCTGAAACTATCACCAGCGAAGTCTTCAGCTACACTTTTCACCACCTGGACGAAGGTGGTAAACTTGAACATAGGCGTCGTAGTCGATGGAAACTAAATACCGACTGTGAACCACCCAAAGATTTTGGGGGTCACCTTTGACAGTTTGTTTACTTCCTCAGCTCATGACACTGCAATTACGCACAGATTGCGAAGTAGAAACAAGGTCCTTAAAGCGCTAGCCGGCAGCACTTGGGGAATGGACAAAGAAACCTTGTTGGCTACTTATAAAACAATTGGCCGATCAGTGTTCAATTATGCTGCTCCAGTGTGGTTTCCATCACAGTTGAGAAATATTCAAAGCTGCCAAAATGCTGCCCTACGGACTGTAACGGTCTGCATGCAAATAACCTCAGAACATCATCTACATGAGGAAGCGAAGGTCCTCCCAGTCAAGGAAAATAATGTCATGCTGACTAAACACTTCACCGGAGGAGTTATCCCAACTTTAACATCACACAGTTGGATACTCCCCCGAGGCATGTCAGGAAGGACCTTCGTGTATACGAAGAAAGCATACGATGTTATGTTCAGGATCGGATTTTGTATACATCAGCTTTGAACGACATTCATAGAGACGCCATCAATATCGCGGTTTCAGGTTACCGCATGAATGTCGTTCTTGGAGGTCGCCTTCCGCCCATAGCAGAAATAGAGAATAACCTGCCGCGGAAAACAAGAGTTGCTCTGACACAACTGAGATCGGGATGGAGTAACAGGCTCAACGCCTACTGGTGCCGCATAGACCGTGTCGTCCCCAATATATGCCCAGCTTGTGGACAGGGTCCCCATGATACCCACCACATATTCAACTGTCCAGTCCACCCTACTTCACTTAGCCCAATGGATTTATGGAATAACCCTATTGAAGTACTAGACCTAAGAATCCCCCGATTAAAAATTGTATAGTTTAAGCTGTTACAACAACAACCTCCGAATTCTTCTTGATTTCGTGTCGTATTTGCGATTGTATTCTTAGTCAAAGTCAAGAACCTCCCAATACTTCTTGATTTCATGTAGTATTTGCGATTGTATTCACCGCCGAATACACATCGTTCAACAATCACTTCCCGAATAAGCATCATTCAACGTTCACTTCCCGAATAAGCATCATTCAACGTTTATCTCCCGAATAGCCATTGCTCAACCACCGAATAGCATCGTACACTTAAGTAGACCATAAGAAGTTCTAGGTTGCAACTGATCAGTCAACTCCAATTCACTTTGCCATAAAAATTTATTCATTCATATCTTTCGTAGTAGCATCGATACAGAATCCCCTATTTAGGTTATTATAGTTTTGTTTAGGGAACCATGTCATCTAGTCCTGGTAAAATAAAAGCGTTTGTGATCACTAAATTTTTCACTTAAAAGCTGGACTTCATTAAGAGATAAAGCTTCGTTAAATTAGATGTGTTATATTTACTGCATTTTTCTAATTTTCCTTTAAAATCATAAGATTGTACTAAAACCTTGTTTTATAGATCGATTAAATGCTTTCCCCTTCTCAAAAAGAAAAAAACTTTCCTCATAACATTTTAGTGATTGTCTAACGTTTTCCTTCACAATTTGCCAAATTCCACAAACGATTAGTGATTACTAAGTAGTTCTATTGGCAGAATATTAAACACTACTTTTAAACAGGAAATGTAACTAAAATATATATATTCTCTCTTTCCCCCCTTTTCCACAAGTCTGTTTAAGTAAATAGCTTTGTTATTAGCAGCACTGTTTACCCCAACGCCAATATTTGTAGCACATTAGCTTTAGTTAAGAACTGCGTAAATCTATAGTCTTCGTTTAATAATGTGTTTTATTTAATTTTTATTATTATACTTTAGATACATAGTAGTAGGGCTTTATATTGTTCTGCAAAAATAAAAAAGAAAGAAAAGACGCCAATGAGTAAAAGTACACGTACGTTGTACTTAAATTTCCATCGGGGTTTTTGTTATTTTAGAAGACCCTTTTTGTATTTTTATTTGTATTTTTTTTCCACTACCATCACAAAGGATAAATTGTAACAATAATAAACATAGTTAAATACACATTAATAATGTACATAGATGGTGTGAGTGTGAGTCCTTTTTATTTTGCCACAATAATAATAATAATATTATTGCAAAAATTATTTGTTGTCCTTTTTACTTAAATTCTAAACGAAATTATTTGCATTTGTGTAGAAGGTTTAGTTATTGATGTGAACGTATATTTATTTTTATATATTTTTAATAAATATTAAATTTTTATAAAGTTTTTTTGCAATATGATATTTCACACCCTGACACAGCTCTCTACCTCTGTCTCTCTCTGTCTTAATTGAACATTTAATATCAAAAATAAACAATCTTTGTATGGACCAACATAAATTTCCTATAATTTCAAAATAACAATAGAAAAATCGGGTAGCAAAACTCTGTTGTATATGTATACATATATATATATTCCTATATAGAAAGTATTAAATGAATGAAATAAAACAAGAAAACGTGTACGTGATAATCTTGGAAAATACAATTTTTAATAAAATAATTCATTGTTTGCGCACACACGTTTCTTTAAGGCACCACAAAACATCATCATTATCAGAGTAGTCCTGATCCCATCCCATCACATCACATTTGACTGGTACAAAGCAAAATTCTATGCTATTCCCTCCTTCCTTTTTTTCAAACAAAAAAAATATAATTTTCTCATATGCAAAAAAATAATGCAGAAAAAAAAAAACAAATATGAATGTGTGACCGATCATATGATACTCTACATCATACTGCATTAGAGTTCTATACTTTGTCGAAAAAAGTCGATAATTCGACTATCGTCTATGAAAAAAGTCGAAAAGCCGGAAAGAGTCGAAAAGGTGAAAAAGGTCGGAAAAATTCGAAAGAAGCCAAAAAAGGTCGGAAAAACTCAGAAAAGGTCGAAAATTCGAAAATAGTCAAAATGTCGTAAAAAGTCGAAAAGTTGAAAAAAGTAAAAAGTGAAAAAGTCAGAAAAAGTAGAAAATAGTCGAAAAAGTTGAAAAAAGTAGGATAAATTCGAAAAAGTCGGACAAAGTAGAAAATTCTAACAAATTCGAAAAAATTAGGAAAAAGTCGAAAAAGGTCGGAGAAACTCGAAAAAGGTCGAAAAGTTGAAAATTCGAATATAGTCAAAATTTCGTAAAAAGTCGAAAAGTTGAAAAAAGTCGAAAAGTCAGAAAAAGTAGAAAATAGTCGAAAAAGTAGAAAAATGTAGGTTAAATTTGAAAAAAGTCGAAAATACTCGGAAAAAGTCGAAAATTCTAAAAAAGTCGAAAAAATTAGGTTAAGGTCGAAAAGTTTGGAAAAAGTCGAAAAACGCCGTAAAAAGTAGAAATAAGTTGAAAAAAGTCGAAAATAGTAGAAAATTCGGAAAAAGTAGAAAATCTTTATTCGACTATTTTCTACTTTTTCCGAATTTTCTACAATTTTCGACTTTTTTCAACTAATTTCTACTTTTTACGACGTTTTTTCGACTTATTCCTAAATTCGAAAACTCGACTATTTATGAAATACTAAAAGTCGACTTTAAATAAAAAAAGCCGAAAAATCGACTTTACATAAAATGCAAAAAGTCGAAAAATCAACTACACATAAAATTCAAAAAGTCGACTTTTAACTAAATGCGAAAAGTCGACATTTTGTTTCAACTATAGAACCAGCATGTGATAAAAGTGTGGTTTATCTTTAGATAAATAAAACATTTAATTTGTTATTTAATTTTGTTCTAAAATATTTTTACTTATTATTGCCAAAAAAGACCCCCCGTGGGCATGTTACCTTGGTGAAATTTCCACCTTAATGTTATTGCAATCCCGGGGTATAGAGATGCTACCAGTATCTCTAGTCAGCCGGGACTATAAACTACTATTGTCAAATGTATCCCCGGCTTTGCTTTGGAATAATTTGTCATGGGGTCTAATCACATCACCAAATAATCTAGTATTACAGGTGACGAGTTGCCGCAGGATTTGTTCTAGCTGGTCAGTTGGTTGAGGTTCCTTCGGAATTCTGTGGAAGTGGCTGTGGTTTAATACCCAAAATCGCGTGCAGAGAATGTTGGTTTAAGGAATATAATCTGGTACTACGGGTGGCCAATTGCTCGCAGGATTTGTCCTGGCTATTCAGCTGGTTTAGGTTTCTTCGGTATTCACGTAGTGGCTGTGGTTTAATACCCAAAATCGCGGGGAGATAATGTTGGTTTAAAGAACTAATATATCGTACACCTATAAGTTGGATAATTCTTTCTTCGAACAGGTCTGTGTACAAAGCTACTTATGCTGGATTCCTGAACCCGATCGGTATTTCTTACCGTTCTTGTACTGAGACGCCGGTATATGCTAGGAAATTGTCAGGTTCAATGGTTACCTGCCATCCCGTAGAGTGATCTTTATTGTCATGGGAGTGTAACTGATGCGAAAATTAGTGAAAGATCGGGAAAGTCTTCATATTTTGGAGATTTGTGGTAATTTAGTATGCCTTTTTTACGCTTCGGGGAAGTTCTTCGGATATATTGATACATGCTACGAGACTAATTGTCTTGTCAGTAATTGGAATTTATTGACTTTGGAAATTCCTATTTCCTTTGTCACATAGATAGGTTCATAAGAGAGAGATCCTGATCCACTATTATTGGGTATTTCGGACTACCATCTATGTGTTTCTAGGTGCTGTTGCCGAAACAACAGAGCCATCTCATTAGTGTGGTTGCGCGGGCTTAAAGAAGTTAAGCAATGCAATGCAATGGAATAGGTCATTAGATGATGGAGTTTGCATTTTAAATAATGCAATCTTTCATGGCCATAGTAGCCTCAACGTTGCTACTATGGCAAGAGATTAGATAGCTCGAGTACTTGCACAAAAATCGCCACCTGAGTTCTTTATTGAAGGATTTGGGGCTATGGTTAAATGAGGGCCGATCATTACAAGATTCGGAAATGTCATTTAATGTTCTAAAAAACTATGTTTTGCCGATTTTTGTTGACAGAATAGAACATTTAACGTAATTTTCAATAGCGTTCGTCTTTGGACCAAAAGTATGTGCCAAATTTCGTAAAATTATTTTGAAAATTGAGACATGTAGCATGTGCATAAGGTTTACAAGGACACATAAACAGACAGACGGAGGCGACATGAGGCGTGTGCTCAAGGTTGACATGGACACATAGACAGACGGACGGACAGACGGATGTAGCTAAATCGGGTCAAAAAATTAATCTGAGCCGATTGGTATACTTAAAAGTGCGTGTAGGACCATTCTTTTTATGGGTGTTACAAACATCAGTACAAACGCATAATACCACTACCCACTATAGTGGCTTAATATATGAAAATATGTTCACTAAGAATAACACTGAATCATAAAATCATTGTTAGTACCAAAATGTGAAGTGTAGTGCCCACAAACTGTAAAGAATTGTGTAAAAGAAAATCGAAATCAAAGTCACCAAATTTTTTTTAAATAAGATTTCATTGTTTGTATTGTGTGTTTTTAGTTTTTCTTTTATTTTATTCAATCTTTATCTTCTTTTCTATATGCTAATCATCAAAAAAAAGAAAAAGAAAATAGCATAACATCAGGGATTAGAAATAATGCATTCTTAGCATTTCGGTTTATGGGTTTTCGTTTAGTAAAAATAAGAAATTTTTTATTTAGATCGATTATTAATGTGCTTTCCTTTTTTGCAAAACTCTTAATTACAAACCCAGCAAAAACTCGGTAATAGGTTGTACTTCCATAACCACTTACTTTTCAATGACTATTTACTTGCCGTCTGCATTACTTTGAAGTACTCGAGTAATGACTTTCTTTTAATCTGACATAGAAGTACTTTGTTTTTGGTTTTGTAAGTTTTTCCTGGAAAGTTATTGACTTTACTTTCAAAGTCGATCTTAGCTTAAAATTTTTAATGATCATGTACCAAGCCTCGTTAATATAATGATCGTTAATAGTTGAAGTTTGTTTTTTTTCTCCAATTATGATTTTAGATTTCTAAAATAATCTTTTAAACTATTTGTAAAAGTTTGGTAGAAGAATGTCACTGGCGAATTTTAGAAAACTTTTTAAAGTTTGTTTGCTATTCAATTGTATTAAAAATGTTTATTGTCTTCATATTTTATCGTCCATTTTGGCAAGGTTCTAATGCGCCAATATTAAATACTAAAGGGTTTTCCAATAAGAGCGAACTTTGCCGAATGGCATGAAGTTGTTAGGTTTAATTCTAATAACGTTGCTAACACTGTTCTAAGCTTCAAACTCTGCAGAATGCAAAGGTTTTGTTACATTCAATTTCAATAACATTACCTTCAAACATTAGCCCGAATCATACCACTAAACTAAACAGGGACCCAAACATCAAACAATTGAGAATGCAAAAGTTTAATTTGGTTCAATTCCAATAACATTGCCACTTAATATCGTCTAAACGTTATCGCACATAACACATTCTTTCTACCACTAAAGTAAACATCGGGTCAATCATCGAACCATCTAGAATGCAAAAGTTCAATTCCAATAATATTGCCACATATTATCCTTTTAACATTGACCCGAATCACACTTTCTATATATGACTACTCTAAACATCGGCTCAAACTTTGAACGGTCCATAATGCTAAAGTTTCGATAAGATTAACAAATAGATCAGTCTAAATTTCCACGAAGATCTCAGGCGCTGCAACATAGAACTATTTAAATTTCATCTTACTGGCATATAATTATAATTTTAAAGGATACTGTGGAATTGTAACAATGATTCTTCTTTTGTTATACTTTCCTCTGGATCATAGGGCCTTTACTATTTGTCTGACTATATTATTGACTTTTCGGGCGATATCACAACGAGTATAGTTTGCTGATTTCAACTCGTTGTCAATAGCTCTTATCTAGGTCTTAGCGGAATCACCTGATCGCTGATTTCCTTCCTTATGAATTTTACCATGCATGTCGTGCTATAATTTATAATGATTTTCGAAGAATATAACTTATCCAACGCTTTTATCGCTCTATAATTTCTATTGGTGTTGGCTTTTAGTTTTTCCGAATCCATAAGAACGTTTGCAAGTTTC
Source organism: Lucilia cuprina (assembly GCF_022045245.1). Taxonomy (NCBI): domain Eukaryota; kingdom Metazoa; phylum Arthropoda; class Insecta; order Diptera; family Calliphoridae; genus Lucilia; species Lucilia cuprina. The sequence goes on along the minus strand of NC_060952.1, from coordinate 91,351,001 downwards.
TGCCTATTAATTTCGTTTTGATCGATATTTGGATTTTATATATAATAGCTCCAGTTTTCCTAAAGATCGAAATGAATTCAAGCTTGTGAGAACTCTCAATCATTTTATTGCTGCTTAATGACATACATATTTATATCAAGTACTTTTCTTTGTAAGAAGTTTATCAAGACAGAATCTCATGATCTTTTCACTAATTCCTCTCACCACTGAGAGACATAATCTTACTTTAATTTTTCATAGCTCCGCGATGACTTAAGTTAACCCAACTGTGAAGTCATACGTTGATTGTATAAAGTTGTGATTTCAGGAAATTTCACATGAAAAAGTTTAGCGAGGTTAAATAACACGATATTGTTAGACAATTCCAATGAAAATCTGCGAAATCATGATTCCTTATGCATGGTAATAGTTGGCGTATTAGAATGCCTTATAGAAATGGCCTACAAAAGTACCATAACTGATTTGTCCGATACAAAGATAGCTGTGTTCTCCTCCAATATAACATTACCTTAACGTAAGAATGTAGAAGGATTGTATTTCTGAATAGGTGGATTGTTGTAAGTGATTGTCCGACTGTGCCTCGATTGAACTCTTCGAATGTTCCTGTTTAGATCTTCATTAACTTTCCATAGATAGTAGCGACGTTAGAGAATCTTTCTTTTTTGGTCTTCGAATCTCTCAGTTTTATAAATTGTAGTCGAATACAATGGTGTCCTTGAGATTTTAAAACTTTAACTTATAGAGGAGGTGTCAATTGGATTTACTTGGAGTTTTTCACATACACATTGTTTTCCAACGATTTGAAGAAGTGTTAGCGGGTCCGTTACCTCGAATTAGCTTTCACCTTATCACGAACGTTGTTTTTAACCATTAAATTTGTCGACTGATTATATACAGAGACTGTAGCTTTCAGTTTGCGAATGACAGAGTTTTGATTTACTTGGATCATTTCACATACAATAGTATTGTTCTCGATCAATTTGAAAAGGAGTTAGCGTTGCAATTAACTCGGATTTACTTTCACCTTCTCACGAATGTTGTTTTGTCAATTGTCGCTTTTAGTCAGCAAATCTTCGAGTTCTATTATGTTCACTTCCTTAAATTTTTCTTCACTTCATTGTTTTTGTTCGATATGAATTTCTTTTAACTTTTAGTAATAGATTTTCCTGATCATTTTGATAAGCTTTTACATGCTCCAGTTTTAGACTATAAGGAGTTTTAGACTATAAGTTGTTATCTATCAAACTGGCGTTTCTTTAACGTACGAATTCTGTAAGGATTCACTTATAACGTTACACGATTACAAACATTGTTTGCGATCGATCAGTTTTATTCTGAAAATGTCCAAGTTCTAGTCCATAAAAGAAATGCCGATTACTTTGATAAAAGCATTAATGTTTTAAGGTGCTTTGGCGTTCATTTTGGTTGCTGTTTGAAAAGGCAATTAGTACAAATCCCGAAATTTTGAAAATTGCGGGAAAAATCCGCAAGTCTAAGATTAGTATGATGGTACGTATTCTGAAAATTAAACGTGCGGATTCAAATGACGAATGTAGTGCATGTGGAAAGGACATTGACACTCTGGAGCACTTTCCTTGCCACTGACGAGCATTCGTCGAAATAGAATCCAAATATCTAGAAAGTGATGTTGTTTCGGAAATATATCTTACTTACACCGATTGAAATTATGTCCATAATTGCGTGAAGAATTTTTTTATGAAATAGAGCTCATAAAAGGTCCAATAGTGGCCTAGGCGTATTTATTTGAATTTAATATATTATACAACCTACTCTCAACCTAAATGCCGTGATACACGGTAGTCAGATCTTACAACGTTGTCAGTAAAATGTTCAGAAAATGTCTAATAATCGTCTGAACTTACATTTTTCTTTTGCAAACGTTGTCGGAAAAAGCATTACTGTCCAGATTTCAAAACAAAATTTGTAAGTTGACACTGTTGTTAGACATTTTCTGCACATTTTATTGCCAACGTTGTAAGATCTAACAACGGTGTAAACGGTCCGGATTTGATGTAGTATACATTCTCCTATTAACCAAACCTTGAAAATTACCATTACGGAATGCTGCAGTTTCTCGAGATTCCGATATATTTTAGAATTTCCCAATATTGGAATATCGAGCGTTGTTAGTTTTTCGTAACTTTGTGTTTCCAGTTCTCTATCCTTGTACTTTTTTCGAAGAACCCTGTTCCTATAAACGAAAACTTTCCAAGTTTAAATAAATCTTAGGTAAACAAAAAAAAAAAAAAAAAAACTTCTATTGTCAAACTCAATTTAGCTGTCAGTTTTGACATTTAAACTACTTAAGGTGGAAATTAGTTCAACTGTTTAGTGAAGTGTGTTTGTATGTATATGTATGTGTGTATGTGGTCAGATCTATTCAGTGAAGTTAATGAAGTAAATAATTGAATTTTCCGTTTTTTTTTTCTTACACAATTGTCACAATCATCATCAGCTGGCATCATTGTTATTGTGAAAATTGGCACACTACACACTACGGTAAGTGATGATGAGGATGGTAGTGGTGGTGACATTTTCCCTTAGTTTGAATAATTTTTCTTATTGTTGTTGTTGTTGTGTTAAGAACTTAAATTAAATGTGTGCTTGAATACATTTTAATAGTTTATTTAGATGTGTGTTTTTAAATTGAATTAATTCCTTAAAAAAGCTGTTTTTTTGTTGTTGTTGTTGCTGCTGCTGTAGCAACTGTTAGTATGTCTGTTGTCTGGTCCTTCTACCGTTTGATTGGCATGTGAGTGACTGACCGGTACGTTTATTGCGTTCGTGTAACCAAAGTATTATTAACATTGTCTTGCTTTACTTTGGTTTAGTTTTGAGATACTTTTTTTTTTGGTCTTGTTCTTGTTTTAGTTTTTTTATTTTATTTTCAAATAATTTATTTACTTTTCTTAAAATGTAAAATGCATAGTTGGTTTGATGTGTGAGAGTATTTTTTAGATTTCTTTTAAAATTCTTTTTTTCGTTGGCGTTTTTTTTTCTTTTGCTTTTCATTTCTTTTGTATTTTATTGTGTGTGTGTGTATGTGTATTGATTGCTTGCACAATTTGTTAAGAAAATATAAAAATAATTGTTTACTGTTTGAAGAAAAACCTTCTTCTTTTCTGTTTATTTGTAATGTGTCTTGTTTTATTTTATTTTCATTTTTTTCCAACGCACTTATCTCTTCAAAAATGTTTTTTTTTTTTTCATTTTCTGTTGTTTTATTTTATTTACTCAGAGCAAATACATTTTTAAGTATCATTCCTCCTCTTCTCTAGCATAATATGTATGTGAAGTATAATACTAAGAGGAATGTACATTTGGGAGCATTTTTATTTTGTTTTATATATTTCTTTTTTCTCATTTTTATTTCGTCCTCATTGTATATTTATGAGTATGGTGGCTAACCAGCCATCGAATCAAAAAACCATCCAAACAACCAACCAGCCAGTCAGTCAGCCCATCTTTAAAACAATAACAACAAACATGTTATGAAACCTCATACTCATCTCATATGTATATCGTTGTTGTGCCCATAAAAAGTCCTTTGAGAATTTGGAAATTTTCCGGAATTTGTTTTCCACAAATTCTTAAAACTTTAAACTAGAAAGTTTTTAAATACATCAGAGATTGAGGTGCTGTACAACTACACAGTTTCTGCGTTTCTAAAGATACATACTTTTCTATTCTATTCTCCAGGATAAGCAGGATCTAAATTGTTAACTTATGTATATTTGAAAGCTTTATTAGGAAAACTTTAAAACTAATTTAAACGTCTCGAAATGCAACCTTCTAACCAATTACATACAGCTAACTTCTAGAACCTCTTTCTGCCCCAACTCCACAGTTTCTACATATCTTTCCTATTCTAGTCCCCAGGATAAGCAGGATCTAGTTAGTTAGTTTGAAAGGAGGATGTATACACATCAAATCCGAAGAAATACACCTAGGCCTCTATCGGGCCTGTTGTGCGCTCCTTAACCACTGCCACGGGTGGGAATCGAACCACCAAATCCGGTATACCAGACTAGACCACTAACCACTAACCTACCGGAGGCCACAAGTAGGATCTAAGATTGTTAACTTATGTATATTTGAAAGCTTTTTAAGGTAAACATTAAAACTAATTTAAACGTCTCGAAATTCAAGTTTTCTTAAGCTTTCTAACCAATCGCACACTTAAAGAACATTTTCCTGCCCCAACTCCACAGTTTCTGTAGATCTAAAGATACATACTTTCCTATTCTAGTCCCCAGGATAAAAAGAGCTTTTGAAAGCTTTATTTGTAAACTTTAAAACTAATATAAACGACTCGAACTAGTTAAACCACCAAATTCAAGCCTTCTAACCAATTGCATACAACTAACTTCAAGAACCTCTTCTCGCCCCAACTCCAAAGTTTCTGCCTATCTAAAGATATATACTTTGCTATTCTTGTCCCCAGGATAAGCAGGATCTAAGATTGTTATCTTATATTTGAAAGCTTTATTTGAAAAATAAAGCTTTCAAATATAAGATTGCTAAATGCAAGAGTGATTAAGCCTTCTAAACAATTGTATACAACTAACTTTAAGAACCTCTTCCCGTTCCAACTCCACAGTTTCTGAATATCTTTCCTATTCTTATCCCCAGGATCTAAGATTGTTGTCTTATATTTGAAAGCTTTATTTGTAGACTTTAAAACTAATTTAAACAACTCGAATTAGTTAAACCACTAAATGCAAGATTGTTTAAGATTGCATACAACTAACTTTAAGAACCTCTTCCCGTCTCAACTCCACAGTTTCTGTAGATCTAAAGATACATATATTATATTTGAAAGCTTTATTAGCTAAACTTTAAAACTAATTTAAACGTCTCGAACTAGTTTAACAACTAAATAGAAGATTACTTAAACCTTCTAACTACTAACTGCATACCATCAATTTCAAGAACCTCTTCCCATCCCAACGACGCTATATAATAAAGAACAATGTATAGGCTATCAGTTTGTGCGTGAGTTTGTTCGACGGCCTAAAGTGCATTTAGTTTAGTTTCGTTTAGATCATTTTGTGTCTTTATTGTTGTACGAGGTCAGTATTTTTAAAATATTAGAAGAAAACTCATTCTTTTCTTTTGCACTTGTCACAATAATCTTCTAAATATGGAATCGACAGAAAAAATGTCATTTATTATATAATTTAAACAGCTAAACTCAAACTGTGTCAAATCGCTTGATATTTTACACAGATATTTGACATGATATTAGCTTAAACGTTCGATTTTGAAAATGAAATTTATCGTCAAAATAATGATCACAATTTAAAACGAATGCAACAAACTTTGGACTGTAATATCTGGATTTGTTTAAGAATGTAGGAACCTTAAAGAGGATGACAAGACATGCAACTGACTTTCGACTATGACAGAAGGTAAAAAGCGATATCGACAGTGAAGCCGCTAGAAAACACAACATCAAGATCAGTTCAGGAATTCCGGAGTACTTTAACAGAATAAAGAGACATTCAACAGTCGTTCTGATATGACAAAAAAGGAGGAAATTGTAACAGACGTCTTTAATTCCTGTAGTTCCAATTCGATCTAAACCACAGTCTTACATATTATTTGAAAGTCTACTAAAAGATCAAGCAGAAGTCATCGTAGCTTGATCACATTGGTAACTGAAAGCTAAGACATTTTCTTCTTCCGACAAATTGTTCTCTGGTCATAGTTTTTCGATTAATGGAATCCAAACTAGCTTACTCCAATAAAGGTTTCATAAGAATAAGGGGGAATGGGACTCTTTACAGAAGTTGAAAGTTTTATGATTACCACTCACTTGGGAGTGGCCAGGATGAAAAGTCCAAGCATCTAACTACTTCGAGGTCTTTGACCAAGTATTTCTCGAGCAATAGCTTTGATGCATCCGCCTCAAGCTAGCTAGAGTTAAAAGGCGCCTAGACATGTATCCTAAATTGTCTTACAGGAAAGTAGGCAACAACCGCTGAATCTTGGCTGAACCGCGTGATTGGACGCGCAGACTTATCTCCAATCTAGGAGAAGAGGGTTAGCAACCCACATCATGTGAAACTCAAATTGCTAACGAATCGCTAATTAAGCGCCCAATGTTCCAGTGGGAGTTAGAGGAACTCATATATAAGATTTACAGAACCATGAATAGAATTTTCATCGAAATATCTGTTTAAATCTCATATGACTTATATAACTCTGTCCCAAGGCGCCCTAGCGAACGATATTATCCAATTAAAAAGAATCCATCTTTTCCTCTTCTGATCCGAAAGAATATACTTATACCGCAAATCAGACCAATCCAATCTTAAGAAATTCTGAATGATTCTTAAGAATTTTACCATCAAGGTGATGATAAAGTTCACCAAGTCCGCTATCAGGCCTCCATTTCGTTCCATTTCATGGAGAATATTTGTGTACATATCGATATATAGTAGGAATTATTTTTCAGAAATTCTAGACATATTTCCATAGAATTTTGTAATACTTCTAGGCCGCTATTGGGTCTATTGTGCATTCCATTTCATTGAGAATATTGGTGCACAAATCTTATATAGCGATCTCTGAAAGGAATTATCTTCCAATCTTCAGAAATTCTAGACGTATTTCCTTAGAATTTTGCAATCAGTGTTGGAGATGAATGTAGTCTGATTTTGACAAAAGTCTGACAAAAACCTATAAAATGACATGTGTAAGTTTCGTGAATTCGCTAAATCCATTAACTTTCTCCACACAAATTGCAATGTTACGCACACATTCTGAAATCCTCTTCAAGACTGAACATCTATATTTTCTTCGCTGTCGATATCTTGACTAAACGATCACTTTTTGGTGAGTTAATTGAAGGCTTTACGAATACATATAGAGATAAAACATTTGAAAATCCTCTCTAAGAGTGCAGATCTCATATTTCATTCTCTGTCGATTATCTTGACTAGACGATCGTTTTTTGGTAAGTTGGAGAAATAAACAACATATATTAAAGACCCTATTTCTGCTTCAATTTGCATGCCATGAATTAGGCATTTTGTTGGCGAATAGCCAGAGTTTCTAAGATTACTAATTTCAGTATGCGATCTGGCTCCTGTCTTCATGTAATTATGAAATGTCTAAAGTTCGAATATTGACTAGAGATCTTCTTAAATTGGTTAATCTAAAGTAATACTTCCAGGTCCTCTAAAACACTGT
>NC_060952.1:91323783-91338783 GCF_022045245.1 Lucilia cuprina | reverse complement strand
GAAATTTTGAGTTTTGTTGAAAAAAACAAGACCTAATTACCTTTAATCAGTTTACCTTATGAGTGGGACATAATTGTATTATTGTTAAATGTTGTTATTTACACGTTATCATCCAACCCTCCAGGTAACACCTTATTTAATACAACAACAATAATGCCAGTGGCACAATACCATATAATTAATATGGTTGTTCATTCAAATTCAATTTCATTCAATTTTTAATAATGTTATATTTTCTTGGGGAGCCTTGTTACAAAGCTGCCACCAGGTTTTTTTTTTTTTTTTGCAAAGCCGGGAGAAAGATTTTTTTAACAACTTTCTAAAAACTTTAATTGTTTTAAAACTGAACTCATTTTGGTTTAACAATATTCAATTTTTCTCTAGTCCTCACTTAATCCTATAAGTTACTTGTTCCCCAGCATCTGGCATCATGTTCTAACGGAACAACTTTTTTGACGTATCATATTTAAATGATTTTAATTGGTGTTTTGCGTGTAGGCCTAGAGAATAACAATTCAACCAACCAACCAACATACAAAAACAAAATGTAAACAAAAGTAAAGAGTATTATAGAAAAAACCCCGACAACAACAACAAAATACCAGTACATTACAACAACAACACTTAGCCACACTTAAGTTAATAGAAGGAGTAGAATTTTACTGCCATTTCTCTGTTTTACTCAGTTGTTTGTTAACTACGCACTCAATTTCTAAAGTAATAGAGCACTTACTTACTTCTTCAAGTAATACGAGTACTAGTAAAAGTACCTATAGCCCAAGTACTATTATAAACATAAGCACACTTTTTGGCGCTTTATAGAAGAAGGTACTTTTGTTAAATACATTTTTATTACAATAGTTAAGAAGTAAATCAAAAATGTAATAATGATAATATTGTAATATCACACACAATGGGGGCATATTGTTGAGACCAACAACAATAATAAAATAACAATACTCTTGACTATAATACTCTCTTTTCTGATATGGAATTTCCCTAAATAATATCAAAATGTCATGCTGGCAGGGTAAAATTTCTTTTCTTACAACATTTGCTGTAACACTGGGGGGCCATAGAGAGCGAGAGAGTTTTAATTACAGCCAGAGAAGTGAAGTGTTTTAGTGTGAGAATATACAGTAAACTACCAACAAATTCTGACAAATGTCACGACTTCAGAATTCCTTATGTTTTTGATAGTCTAGATAGTCTAGTCATAGTCCAGTTATAGTCTAGTCATAGTCTAGTTATAGTCTAGTCATAGTCTAGTCATAGTCTAGTCATAGTCTAGTCATAGTCTAGTCATAGTCTAGTCATAGTCTAGTCATAGTCTAGTCATAGTCTAGTCATAGTCTAGTCATAGTCTAGTCATAGTCTAGTCATAGTCTAGTCATAGTCTAGTCATAGTATAGTCATAGTATAGTCATAGTCTAGTCATAGTCTAGTCATAGTCTAGTCATAGTCTAGTCATAGTCAAAGTCTAGTCATAGTCTGGTGCTATTGCCGAATCAGCAATGACCACAATTGGATGTGGAATGACATAGAGGAAAGTTTATGGTAGTTTCTAAAAATGGCCAGACATTACGCATTATTCACAGTACTTCAGCTAATCGATTGTTCATAAGTCGTCGGAATCAGCTATATACGAAAATGGCCACCTGGATGTTCCTAAGGCGTTGGTGATAGAAAAAAACCGTGTTGTATGTATGTAATCTTAATGAAAGACCCCATGGGAAAGATGTGCTTAAAGTACGTCAAGTCTATCAGGACTATAAACTGGTAAAGATTAAATGTATCCTCGGCCTTTCTTTTTAAACTTAATGAAAGACTCCATGAGAAAGAGGTGCTAAAAGTACGTCAAGTCTATTAGGACTATAAACTGGTAAAGATCAAATGTATCCATGGGCATTCCTTGAAATGATTTGACATGAAGTTGAACCAGAGAACCAAATAATTTGGTACCACGAAATCTTTTGCACTTTGTCTTGTCTCATTAATTTAAGAAGTACATTCGGGATTCACATGGTGGTTCTGATTTTAATCCAAATTCTAGAAAATAGTATATCAGTTTAAAGACTGATGTACTATAATTCACAATTCTTAGCAATAATACCTTGTACAGCTCCACCCCCAACAATTGGTTTTAATTTGAATGGAGGATGAAGAAGATATGATTTCTATGGGCCTTCGAACCCACTACCTTCGGTTTAACAGACTAGTATTTCTTCTTCTGTCATTCTCCTTTTCTTCTGGATAATAGGGTCTCTCAAGGTTTTATACATCGTAATGTTTGAACATAAGCTTGGCACAACCTAATTAGTTATTCCGCCTGCCAAAGCAAGAGTATTTCTGAGAAGTTACCGATTACCAGTTTTTCGTATGCTTAATATCATTTAATCTTGGTCTATGAGTGGTGGCTCCAAAAACGGCGTTTGCTGTACATATACCATTACAGTGGCTACCAACGCCTGTGTCTTATTTCATAAGCCACCATTCCCGTCATGATCCAGCAAAGAACCAGCTGTTATTCTTTACCTGGGTATTACACTTCCCCAGTGTCATCTATATTGCAAATATGTGTGGTAAGCGTCCATAATTTTCCAATAGAATGGTCCCCATTGAGGGTCTAAGAAGAGTATAGAACGGTCTTAATTCATAGTTGAGCTGCTGTAAAGGTTCTAATTCATTACAGAAATCCTATTAACCATATAAAACTAAATGTTAAGTGGTCTCTTTTACTTTTTAAAATAATTTTATTTTAATTTATGCAATCTCTCTTCGATACTCTTTCTTAACGAATCTCTCTGAGTAACACTGTTTTTTTCGATATATTTCTAATACAGTATTAAAATTTCTTGACCAAATAAAAAAAATGAATGAAATTTATTTGAAAAATTGTTGGTGGTGATAACATTTCAGAGAGAGTGTACAAGAGAGTTAATAAACAAATCAGCTGTGGTCTAGTGAGAGAGTAAAATACCGGCTGATTGAATATGTATTGAATATTTCTTCTAATATTTGTTTGTTGCTGATGTACCTAGTAGCTGTTGGCTGTTATTGCTGCTGCTGCTGTTCATGACGACAACAATGTATTATTGTTGTTGTTTTGTGTATTCGTGATGATGATTATAATGATTGTTGTTTTTATACTTTCTGGTCAAATTTTGTTTTTTTTTTTATTTCTTATTGAGTTGTGAATAGTGTTGAGAGCTGTATTTAATGGGGGGGTTTGAGAATAAATCTATGTGTGTGTGCGTTTTGTTTTGCTTGTAAAGAGTGTGTTGTGCTGTGCTGTGTTGTTGTGTGCTGCAAAGAGTGTGAGTATGTTGTTGAGTTGTATTTTTTTAGTGTATGATGATGATACTTGAGGTTTATTTCAGTTTAATATTGTAAGTCGTGCGTATTGGTTGTGCTAAACGGAAAATTAAAGAAATTTTAAAAAAAGAACTTGTTCTCGTTCTTAAATTACCAAAAAGAAAAATTAAAAACAAATTTTCGTTTTTAAACAAAAAAATAAAAAGTGAAATAAAAGAAAATTCATTCGTTATTATTTATTGTTATATCGGTGTATTTCCTTAATGGTTTATGCATAAACGTGCGCCTTAATGTAGCGGTTTATTGTCAAAATTTCTGTTCTGTTTTTGGGTGTAAGTTTCACTTTGCGTGTTTATAATTCTTAAAAATAAAACAAATTTCTCTTAAGTAAAAGGAAAATTATAAAAATTCTTAAAAAAGAGCCCCATAGTTGGTTATTTTAGAACAACAAAACAAGAAAACTTGCAATTGTTGACTAATTAAAATCAAAAATAATTATTGTGTTATTTAGCCAAGAATAAAATGTATTGAAATAGAAATAAGTGTGGGCTTTAAATATTTTCCCAAAATCATAAATAACAAAATTAATCATGTCTTATAATTTAAATAAAAACATTTTTCTACATATTTTCCCCAAATTTGAAAACAAAATTTGAAATCAAAATTTAATTGCGAAATAATTAAACAAAAACCCACTAAAAAATCTAAAACGAAAAATGTTTATTAAATAATAAAATTTACAAAAATTTAACAAATCAAAATAGACTATAAGAAAAGCAAAAACAAAAAAACACATAACCTCGCCAACAAACAAATTTCAAAAAAAAAACAAAGTGATTAAAAAAAGATTTAAACTAAAAAAAAACTAACATGTGTACTGAAATGTAATAAAAAAAAAACACTTAAGCATAGTGTTGGGAAATTTTAATGTAATGATCTACCACCGGCATCAGCTGTTGGCTGTTGATCGTGTTCTAAATTACAACAAAATTATACAAAGAAAGAAACAAAAAAAGAAACGCGCACAAACAACGTGGTCAAAGAACTCCTCTTAAGTGAGAGAAAATAAAAAAAGAAAAAAGAATTTCAAATATATTTCAACCTTACAAGAAGTTACAAACAAAAAAAATCTATTTAATAAGAAATGATCAACTTGAAACGATCATTATGTCTAAGAGTGCGAGGGTCTTTAGAAAAGTATCATTTAACAAAAAATATATAAATCTTGTTTGAAAATGTAATGGTTTGACCTAAATTACTGCCAAATATAAATCAAAAAAACTCTCCGGCGGTAGAATGTTTTCGGAATTGGGTGTTTTATATAGACAGGGCTTCTGTTCGGCCTCAACATTAATTGAAACACGTTTCTTTAAAAAGTCCCATCAATTCTTTTAATGTTCTGTATTGAAAGATTGTTTCTTTTTCTTTTGTAATATTTAAAAGAGTATTACGCCCTATGTTTGGGTTTCTGTACAGGTTCCAAATGATTAACAAACATTTACAACTGATCGTAATTAGACTACACACTCAAATATGCTTGTTTACAGGTCCAAAATGCTGGTGCAACATTTTTAACTGACCGTAACTGGACTACCCAGTAGAGCATTTTTGTTGACAGGTCCAAATGCTGATCTAACATTTCCAACTGATTGCAGTTAGACTGTACACAAGATCATGTTTGTTCAAAATGTCCAAAAAGCTGATCTAACATTTACAACTGCTAAACTTTTTTGAGGAACTTGAAGAGCTGGAAATATTTTGTATTTGGACTAGACACAAGATCATGTTTGTTAAAAAAATTCAAAGTGCTGATCGAACATCTAAAACTGATCGACTTTTTTTCATCTTTATGAAGAGAAATGTTACAATTTTGAAGATTATCTTTTTTGGTTTCCCAAAACAAATTACATTTGATTGATCGTAAGAAAACATGGTGTCGTTTTCTTACGAGTCCATAATAGTCAAACAAAATGCTGATCAAACATTTTCAACTGATCGTGTTCTTTTAACCTTCCAAAAAATCAAAAATGTTTCCAGTTTTTTTAAAGGAATTGAGGGTTAAAAGTCTGATCGAAAGAGAATGAAGTTGATCGACTTTTTGTCGATATTTTAAACTCCGAAGAGTTGGAAATGTTTCGTTCTCTTTTTGTTTTCAAAAGCAAATGACATTTTTAAATGACAACTACACAGAAGTCTATGTTTGTTTACAATTCCATAATGCTGATCTAAAACTGATCGTGTATATCTTTGTAGATCTTATTACAATCCGAAGACTCCGAAGAGTTGGAAATGTTTCGTTCTTGAGAATGGTCTCTTCTTGTTTTCAAAAGCAAACGACATTTTTAAATGACAACTACACAGAAGACTGTATTTGTTTACAATTCTAGAATGCTGATCTACAACTGATCGTGTATATCTTTTTAGATCTTCTTACAATTCGAAGACTCCGAAGAGTTGTCTTGTTTTCAAAAGAAATGACAATTTTTAATGACAACTACAGAAAACCTGTTTGTTTACAATTCCAAAATGCTGATCTACAACTGATCGTGTATATTTTTGTAGTTCTTATTACAATCCGAAGAGTCCAAAATATTTAGTTTTTTAAAGATGGTCTGTCTATTCATGCTTTCAAAAACAGAAGACATTTGAATAAGGATTACATAGAAGTTTATGTTTGTTTACAAATTCACAACTCATCGACTTTTTTTAGCTACAAGAGGATCAAAATGATTTCTATTTGTTTCCCAAAACATTTCTACTTATTTCTCAAAACGGGGACTACACACAAGTTCGTGATTGTTTACAATATCTGACACTTACTATACCGATCGTGTTATTTAATAATGTAGCATGTTCGAAATGATATTTCCTTGTTTCCCAAAAAACAAGTGACATATCAGTGAGGACTAAGAGATGCCAGCGTTTGTTTACTAATTTAAATGGCGATCTAACATTTACAAGTGTTCGTCTACTTTTATCGAGAAGTCCAGAAAAAACAAAACTGTCTGTCGTCTTTTTGTTTCTAGTTTTTAACTCTTCAAAGAATGTGGAAAATGTTTAATTTGTGAAAATTATGTCTCCCTGTTTCCAAATGTCATTAGAATACTAACTACATGAAAGTCCGTATTGGTTTACAATTCTTAACTTTTACAACTGATCGTCTGCAATTGAGGTGTGAAAAAATGTTGAATCAAAGTGAGATATTGGGTGCTTTTTGGAATATACAGCTAAAATTGATCGTTTGATTCAAGATCACCACACTAATTGCTATGAAAAAACTAGATTTATTCTAGCAGTGGGTGAAAATAACATAATTCTTCTTATTTATGAATATAAGATCCAGCCTTGATATACGTACAATTTTAATCGTTCCTATTTCGATTAAAATTGTACGTATATCAAGGGTGACCGGATCTAGTGAATTGTCATTGCATAGATTACAAAAAGAGATTGCCACAATATTAGTTCAAAGAAGCAATAAACGTTCACTTTTAAGTTTATTTTTAGTCTTATCTTTAGATTACTCTGTCCTCTAGTAATCTAAAGATAAGACTAAAGTGACAACTCGCTTACAAAAGAAACACTAAACTTACGTCTATCACTTCGTTTTCATTTACAAAGCGCACTTTTGTGATAAGAAACGAATTAGATCTAACCGCGTCTTACGAATGCATTAACTCTTTATCGAACTCTTAGGGAATGTTTCAAATGAACTATTTTCATGATGAACAAGAAACAGGACTAAACTTTTGATTTCGCCCAAGTTTGGACTAGATCCGTAGTACACAAAGAACTCTCTTTCAATATCTTTCGAGCTCTATTGCCTTCTCACGTAGCCATGATTACAAACAATACCAGTCGATACTTGACCAAGATCAATGAAAGAGCGAAAACAAGGTTCAACCTTCTAATTCTTGGATAGCAGCGGAAGTTAAAATCCGTTGTGCACCAAGAACTCTCTTAAGATCCTTCAAACTCTAGAACATTGAAAGAGCGAAAACAAGGTTCAACATTCATAGATCTTGTATAGCGGCGAAAGTTAAAGCATTTAGAGATCTTTGCTTTAGTGATCTAACATTAATGGACTTTAGGGCCTTCATATAGAAGAAGATTTCTTTAAAGTATTAGCTAAATAACTGTGACATTTAAAATCGTTTAAGGTAAAACCTATACAGTTGTAAAGTTTTGATCTCGCCAAAGTTTGATCTAGATCTGTAGTGCACAAAGAATTCTCTTAAGATATTTCTCTATTGCTTTCCCATGATCACAAAACTAGCCGATACTTGACCTAGATCAATGAAGGAGCGAAAACAAGGTTCAACATTAAAGTTAAAGCATTTAGAGATCTATGCTTTAGTGATCTAACCTTAAAAGACTTTAGGGATTTCATATATTTCAAGATTTCTTTGAAGTCTTAGTTAAATAACTCCGATATTTAAAATTGTTTAAAGTAAAACCTATATAGTAAGACAATAAATCTGATGTCCTAAGCAAGTTTTATTAATATTGAAACGCATTTCAAGTTTACAACTTTATACTCCCCACGTAAAGGTTTTTGACCTTTAAAAGAAATGTTTATGCAATTTGAACAATTAATATTGTTCCATTTAAGAAAAAAATAATGCAATTTAAGCAAAAAAATTTAACAAAAATAAATTAATGAAATAATATAGAAAAAAAACTGGCTAGACAAGTTAAATAACTAGAATAAAGTCTATGACATAGTTAAAGATGAAAAAAAAAAAAAAAATTAAACTTAAATATTTACCAAGTAAATTTAATCTTAAATTTCTAAAGGCCTTTTTCTCTGTAATTTTAATATAAATTACTTCCTTATCTAATATAAGTATATATTTATTTATTTATACAATATATGTTTAATAAACTTTTGATAAATTGTTATGAATAAGACCTATTTATAGTCTTTACATTTTACAATATTCAAAAAAAAAAACTCTTCATTTTGTCTTATCAATTTAGTTTAGAATTTAGTAACTAAAAGATTTACAAATCTAACTGGGTTGAAGGTTACTTAAACGGGAGATAATAATTGACTCCAAAAGATTTCTAAAGTTTTTTTTTTCAAAAAATGTAATAGAATTTTTTAAAAAAAATTTAAATAATTGTAAAATTATTTTGAAATTTCACCGCATTGCCTTAAGAAATATTTGCCATAAATTAATTAACATTAAATGAAATACTAAAAAAAAATAAGTTTAAAAAGCTTTAAATCATTATAAATTGTATGTTTGTGGTGTGAAAAATCGACGGCTTTTGTTAAAATAACAAAAGCGGTAAAGATAAAAGTTACGGTGAAGAAAAAAAAAAAACAATTAAATAACAAATATGTAATTAAACAAAATATAATAATAATTCATCAATTTTTAAAAAAAAGTTAAATAAAAAATTGTCTTAAAAAGAAATATATTAAGCTCCGACGGTTAAAGCAAATTACTGTTAAATGAACTGTTATTTTCCAAAGCAATAGTCTGAAAGCTTCTACCATGCATTAAGTGTAGTAGTTAGTGTTATAGTTCCAATCATCAGTGAAAGTGTTTCTAACAAAAAAAAAACTTTAAATTTGAAAAAAAAACCCGTCGGGCATTGTAATAGTTAACTCTTAAATCTCTTCTTAATCACGCCAATTAAAAGCATGCTATGGTCTTCGGTCGCCATTTCTTTTAAAGTATATTCGATCCCTAAAGTTCACGATCAAGTTCTCTCTCAACAAAGCAACTTCAGATCTGTTCTACTCTTTAAAAGAATCTTCTTTATCTAAAGAGCAGTTAGAAGATTTTGGGGATTTCTATCAAAAGCCAATGGAGTAATAGTCCTCTTTCGTGTAAAACATTATCGAATCGTTTCAGATATATTATCCGAGTCCAATTTCTTTAAGATCGTCACAATCAAGAAACATTTCGGATATTCTAAGGGATTACAATCTTTTTAGGTTTCTTTAGGTTGATAGGTGAATGTATACTATATAAAATCTGAAGAAATGCACCTAGTCCACAATCGGGCCTGTTGTGCGCCCCTTATCATGAGAAAAAAAGGGAAACTGAATGAATTATTTTTCAGTGTTCAGAAACTCAGTTTTCTGAAAGTAATTCCTAAGAATCTTTCAATTAGTGTTAGTCAGAAATGTTATTTCCGGAATAACATCACTTCCAAGATACTTGGATCTAACTTCGACGAATGCCTGACAGTGGCAAAGAAAGTGCTCCAGTATTTCACTGTCCTCTCCACATGCTCTACATACGTCTGAATCCGAACGTCCAGTTATGCATAAATGTGCTCGTAATCCTGTGTGACCACTCAGAATACGTACTATCATACTAACTTCAGACTTGCTCATTTTGAGGAGATTTTTCGTTTTGCTCTCATCAGAGTCACCCCATAGGATTTTCGTGGTTCTACTGTTTCATTATTCCAAGAAGTCTTATGGGATTCTTTCAACCATATTTTTAGTTCAGCTTTTGTTGCGTCGAATGGTTTTGCATTTGTCAGGTTAACTGCCTCGAGCTGCCTTCCCTTTAAAGCTATTTCATTCGCTCTGTTCATATGATCAGTTTTATTTGATACCCTGAAAGAGTTTAGGGCATGTGGATCGTATAAGACAGATTCTCTTTCAAGGAGCTTTGACAGTAAGAATTCTTTATGTATTTATGTCAAATGTCAAGGGAGTGCAAAAGATCATGACCAGATGTTTCTGTGCCACGTCACTAAATCTCCCATTTGTCTATTATGTTCGATACCTCAATTAGAGGAAAGCGAGTTAAATCTCTTTATAACACTCGTTTTATTTGAAATGGATATGCATTCCTTTAGGATCATGTTCAAATTTTCCTAATGTTTATATGATCAGTTTTATTTGATTCCCTGAAACAGTTTAGGTCAACTAGAGGAAAGTGAACGTTATTTTGCGACACCGTTACATGCACGCCTGGTACCAAATTGACACCAAAGTGTTTATACATTTTTTTCGAAATCCGTTGTCTAAATGCTAACAAACGTCTTAAGCTTACTATTGACAACGGAAGGTATCAATTTCGGTACTTTTCTATCGGTTCCTTTTCCCTTTGAATAATTGATAAGTTAATCTGCCCATTTGTTGTCTAATCTTAGGCTCGGACTTGAGAAGATAATTGGACTAGAATAAAGGGGAAATCTTAAATATAAGGAACCTAAAACGGAACATTATCAGAAGTAGAATGAACTATAGAAGAACTTAGAATTGGAAACCAAATAAATTTTATCGCTAACGCTTTAATTGTACTTACAACACAAATTTTTGTTTAAATTATCAACTAAAGGTCATTAATTTTTGCTAACACATAGGGGATAATTTCCCTTTAAGATTATGTATACTTAATTAATTAAAAATAACACTTTATTTTCACAAATATGTATGTGTTCAAAAGAAACGTTCAAGTTGTTTAATTTAGTTATAAAATTAAAAAAAAAAACGGACGTTTGCAATTTGTCAACAGGTTTGCTGTTGAAGCGTTTTTCTTATCAAAACAATAATCACAAATCTAAAGTGTTTAAATATTTGCTTAAGGCACAAAGAAGAGACAACCCCCGAATAATCAAACAAGTTCGAATGCACATGCTACAATTTCCCTAAGGACATGGTGGTTTTTTATTTTTTGCTTATCTAACGCTAAATATTTATCTATTTAAGTAAACACTTGAAATAGAAATTACCGTTGAAAGTTGGCTGGTTACGTTGTTACCCTCACGGGTAAACACACTATTCATATTTGCAAAAAGGAGGAACAATTTAAATTTAATTTGCCTCTTCCGGTTTCTATTTGAAAAAAAAAGAAACTGGCAAAATACATTACAATTAATAAAATAAACTTTAAATTTAACGTAAAACTGTTAAAATAACAATAAAAGTGAAAAACTTGGTAAGCCTGCTGTCGAAAATAGCTGTAAAACAAACAACACTCACTAAGAACTATTAGCTTAAAGTTAACACTAGTGGCCGGCTTGTTTACCTTAAACAGTGATAAACAAAACACTCACTGTGAACTGTTATCTTATAATCGGCACAAAATTGTCATTTTATTGGGATTATTTTTCTTGTTGACATAACTTAAATTCTTTAAATAAACAAACACATTAAAATTCTTAAGTTTGTTGCAGCAACTAAAAAAAGATTGCAATTTTTGTTGCAGCATTACAAAAATACAATTTAAAGTTTCCCCAAAAACTAACCATACACATTCAAACACGTACATTTTTACATGCCTCCAACAGCAAATCACGCACTGAATAAAAAAAAACGCGAAAAACTACAAATACAACAAATTCGAAAAATGTTCTTGTTCTTGCACTAAATTATGCAAACATTCATTATTCATTATTTTTTTGTTGTAGTTTTTGATTTTTTTTTCTTTCCGACTAAGAAAAATGCCAACAATAACAAAGCAACAAATTTTTCAAGTTTATGAGAGCAACAGCAGAAGAAAAAAACAACAAAATAAATCTACAACAATGTTTAATAAAAAAAACAAAAAAAAAACTTTCATGTGATGTCATCCATATCAAAATGTTGCCTCAAAATGGAGGAGTAGAAGAAGAATAAAGAACAAGAAAATATAAGAACATTAAGATTTTCTTGGGAAAGTGTTTTTTTCTCTCATATTATTTATAAGTACTTAAAAATCAGGAATCTGATAAATACAACAACAAAAAAGTAACCAGGAATTCCAATCAGTACTTAAATGATGGTTACTAACTCATAAAGAGCAACTAGATAGAAATCTAATTGGTAACTAAAGAGGTCGGAATGAAATAATAGTGTTGTCAAGTTGGTGGGTGAATGAAAAAACGCTTGAAGTGAAAGGGATTATTGTGATTCGTAAAGATTTTGAGGGCGAATGATAAAGTGCTGGAATGGGAAGGGATTATAGTGTTTTTATAAGGATTTGCTGAAATATTTGATTTTCTATCTGTCTATCTATTTATCTATCTATCTATCTATCTATCTATCTATCTATCTATCTATCTATCTATCTATCTATCTATCTATCTATCTATCTATCTATCTATCTATCTATCTATCTATCTATCTATCTATCTATCTATCTATCTATCTATCTATCTATCTATCTATCTATCTATCCATCCATCTATCTATCTAATGCCGGCTAAAAATCGCTATTTGCAATTTAATATGCCTTCCCCAAACAATAAAAAGTTCAATATAATATTAAAATTTAAAATCACCCACGCTAAAAAAAACATGACACAATTTTTGATATATCCATGACACATAACGATCACAAGTATTTCAAAAAACTTTTGAAAATATTAAAAAATAATAAAAAAGAACTTAAAGACAGCTGTACATTTTGTTTTTCAATAAAACTTAATTTTCAGCAAATACCTTCCTCATTTTTGCTCTAAATTTTATTTAAGCAAAACCATTCTATGTTCTGATACTCAAGTAGCATTTCCTCTATATTTTTATTTTATTTTTTTCAAGACAACTTGATTAAACAATAAAATAAAATGGCATTTTTTATTATATGTTTAAAAAAAAAGGTACTTAAAAAGTTAATCAGCTGTTTCTTAAGTGCTAGTACGTGTATTGACCTTAACCGAAAGCCGGGTACTTGAATATGCAGAAAATACAACGTGTAATACGTTGTCGCGCCGCAGGCAAGTATTTGGCAAATCAACAGTTAAGTCTAACACGCCGTCGGTTTGATTTACATTTAAAGTTCATATTTTATTTAAAAGGGGTGGTTTTCTTTTTTTTTTTTTTAGACTTTTGCTTGAAAATTTATTACGCTTGAATAGAATATTGTAGTTTGCCGAATTTTGGCTGAATGGTGGGAATATTTTATTTTTTATTGGTTAAAACTAGTACTTAAGATTTGTTAATATGTTTATTTTGATATTTATTTACTTGTAGAAGTGATAATGTAGACTTTTAAAAATGTATCTTACTAGTAAAGGGAAACTGATGCCGAATAAGCGCATTAAGTGCCAGATTAACGATGAGCAAATTCTAAATAATTTTATTGCGCTACAAGATAGATATTTATTTTCCATTTAAGATATTTTTCTATTTATTTCTATTTTATTTTTTCTGCCTTATATGACCTTAATCACTTATATAAACAAGATTTTTATTTTGATCTAGAAAAAAAAAACTGTATAAACATCAAAACGATTAATTAATGTGTTTATTAAACTACATGGTTAGTAGCCCACGATCTTGGAAAACACCACCAACCTAAAAAAATATATATATATATATTTTTTTTTGTATCTTCTGTCTAAAGCAAAAAAAAAACTATTGTGATGACAGAACTTTGGTATCGAAAATTGAACAACAGCCCACACATAAATATTTCAAATGAAAATACAAAAACAGCATCAGCAAAAATTTAACAATTTTTTTGTGAATGAGTTGTCGAAAAAAAAGAAACACAAATTTCAAGAATCAAAAGTATAACAAGATCATAATGACAAAACCTACCTTTTGTATCTTGAAAAGATCATTAACACACAAACAGCTAAAGATGAAAAAAAAACTATTTTGAAAAAAAAAAACAAGTGGATTTTTTTCTTAATGAAAAAAATACAAATCACGATTTCATTTAAACGCTAAAAATGACTTTTAATAAAATGAAAGTTCTTTTGTTGCTGGTGTTGAAATAAATCAATTCAAGTGGTTTTGAGTTCGTTAATAATGGGTTTTATTTTTTTACCAATAATATTCATAAATATTTAAATTAAATTTTGAGAATTCTGTTTACCGTAGACAAAAATCAACAGAAATGTTTAACTCAAAATATTTATTATTTGTTAAACATTTCTTTTGACATTTTCAAGGGTTTTACGAGACAAGAGTTGTAGTAATTTTCTGAAAATTATTTATAGTTGAAAGATGTTGATATAATAACTATTATTTAAAATATCAAAGATTTTAATTCAAAAGTTGTACGTCTATATAGATAGATAAATAGATAGATAGATAGATAGATAGATAGATAGATAGATAGATAGATCGATAGATAGATAGATAGATAGATAGATAGATAGATAGATAGATAGATAGTTAAAACTAGTACTTAAGATTTGTTAATATGTTTATTTTGATATTTATTTACTTGTAGAAGTGATAATGTAGACTTTTAAAAATGTATCTTACTAGTAAAGGGAAACTGATGCCGAATAAGCGCATTAAGTGCCAGATTAACGATGAGCAAATTCTAAATAATTTTATTGCGCTACAAGATAGATATTTATTTTCCATTTAAGATATTTTTCTATTTATTTCTATTTTATTTTTTCTGCCTTATATGACCTTAATCACTTATATAAACAAGATTTTTATTTTGATCTAGAAAAAAAAAACTGTATAAACATCAAAACGATTAATTAATGTGTTTATTAAACTACATGGTTAGTAGCCCACGATCTTGGAAAACACCACCAACCTAAAAAAATATATATATATATATTTTTTTTTTGTATCTTCTGTCTAAAGCAAAAAAAAAAACTATTGTGATGACAGAACTTTGGTATCGAAAATTGAACAACAGCCCACACATAAATATTTCAAATGAAAATACAAAAACAGCATCAGCAAAAATTTAACAATTTTTTTGTGAATGAGTTGTCGAAAAAAAAGAAACACAAATTTCAAGAATCAAAAGTATA
>NC_060952.1:91316283-91321283 GCF_022045245.1 Lucilia cuprina | reverse complement strand
TAGATAGATAGATAGATAGATAGATAGATAGATAGATAGATAGATAGATGTAACTTATTCACAAAATGTTCTTAAAAGTTTTGAATATGTTTGGTCTTTACAAGTTATAAAAGTTCTTTTTTCAAAAACTATCATGGCTGATTAATAACATTTTGTCAATATTTTACCTAAAACAAAACTTCAATTAACAAAAAAGCATAAACATACACAACTCTAAATCTCAACGACCGTAACTCCATTGACCGCGCTGTCAAACACTTTTAAAATTTCTATAACAAACAAATAATTTTGTTTTGTTTTTTTAACATTAGATTGATTGAAAAATAAACAAATTAAACAACAATTAGTAATGAAAACATTAAACCAATATTTGCTACTAAAAAAATTTAAAAAAAAAACGAAATTTTTGTCTTTTTATTTTTGACTAGCCATTAACAAATATTTGATTGGCAACACTTAACGATAATATGTACAAATAATGATAAACGTTGTGTTTAACTTTAACGTGAACGTAGGCTGTTGTTGCTATTGTTATTGTTTTAATGTCTCCTCCATCATAGCTTAACAATAAAAACTGTTGTTTTAATAAAAAAAATCAACTTTTTTGCTCTTCTTTTTTTCTTACAGATTTGTCTTATTATATGGATGTTTGAGTGAGTGTGTGTGAATGTATCTTTGAAGTTAATGATATTTGCTGTTGGAAAAACAACAGAAAATGAAGAAGATCCCTAACACAATTTTAAAATAAACAACAAGACGTCATTGTTGTTGCTGCTATTTAATGATATTTACAACAACAACAATAAAAAATTACTAGAAAGAGGATGCTACTGCAGTTTACAAAAGTTTTTATTGTGTTTTGTTTTGGTTTTTGAAATACAGTCATCGTCTGCACAACAGATTTAAAGCGTTGGCGACAAACTACCATGACGGATTCAAATAACAAATAAAACAACAAAGCAAAGTTAAAATTTTAATGTTTTCAA
Organism: Lucilia cuprina; assembly: GCF_022045245.1. Lineage (NCBI taxonomy): Eukaryota > Metazoa > Arthropoda > Insecta > Diptera > Calliphoridae > Lucilia > Lucilia cuprina. The sequence goes on along the minus strand of NC_060952.1, from coordinate 91,320,297 downwards.
AAAAAAAAAAGGAAATGAAATGAAAAAATAAATGCACGTTTTTTATTACAGATTACAGTAACAAATACTCAAAAAAAAAAAAGAAAACCAAAAGGAAAACAACATCAAAGTGAAACAGAAAAGAAAAAAAACATAAATAAACAAGAAATCATTTTAAAAATGAGTTTTTAAGAAGAAAACAAAAAAATACAAAAAGTAACAGCAAGTGTTGAGTTTAAAAATAAAATCACATAAAAGGACTAGTAAACCTTTTTTTAGCAAAAAAAAAAAAAATGTGTTAAAGTTTAGATTTAATATAAAAAGCTAAACAAAAAGAAAAAAAGAACATTAAGAAAAATATTATAAAAAAATATACACTGCAATTTATCTTACGCCTTTTGTCCATAAATGGACTTTGAGTCTGAGTTAAGTTTTTAAAATTTAACAGACAATATGGCAGCAGCAACAGCTACAAACGTTACCTCTAGCTCAGCATCGACAACAACAACAACGTCTACATCATCATCATCATCATTATCACCATCAACATCATCTTCGACAACAGCAACAACAACGAACCCCTCTATTAGCCATAATAATTTCCATGAATTATGCCGCAGTTGTGGCAAAACAAATGCAGCTGAACTACTATATGATCTCTTTCCAACCACAAATTCACCATTTAATACATCATCAACCACCTGTTATACACATTTAAATAATTCCAACACCTCCTGCTCCACATCGAAATGCTCATTATCTTCAAAATCTTCTTTGTCATCTTTAACATTTGATAGTGTGGCCGCAACCGCAAAAGCCACCGCCAAAGGTCAAAGTAATATGGATAATATTTTACAAGAAATGCAAATATGGCAATTAATGGTAAGTTTGTTTTTTTTGTGTATTTTTTTAATTTACTAAATAAGTTTAAAAAAAATTTCAATATTTTTGTTTATGATTTTGTTAACATTTAAGAAGATTTAAAGAAAAGATATAAGAATTTTTTGGTTATTTTGCCAGAGGGAGAGAGATGTTTGATTAAAAACAGTGTTAGGCAAAGAGTCTCTTTAACAGATTTCATGCTGTTTAGATTAGGGTTCTATAATTGAAACGAAAAGTCGAATTTTTGCATTTAGTAAAAAGGCGATTTTTCGATTTTTTGCATTTAATTAAAAGTCGACTTTTACACTTTAAGATTTATATAAATAGTCGACTTTTCGAGTTTTTTCGACTTTTTCCGACGTTTTTGGAATTTTCGACTTTTAGACTATTTTCGACTTTTTACAACTTTTACGATTATTATGTGGCCTCCGGTAGGTTAGTGGTTAGTGTTCAAGTTTGGTAGACCGTGGTTTCGATTCCCACCTGTGGCACTGGTTAAGGAACGCACAACAGGCCCGATAGACCCTAGTTGTATTTCTTCGGATTTGATGTATATATGTACATCCTCCTTTCAAACTAACTAACTACGATTATTTTCGATTTTTTTCGACTTTTCGACTTTTTCCGACTTTATTCAACTTTTCGACTTTTTACGACTTTTTACGACTTTTTCCGATCATTTCCGAATTTTCGATTTTTTTCCGACTTAATTCGACTTTTTGACTCTTTCCGACTTTTCAATAAAAAGTCGATTGTTCGATTATTCGAAAATAGATTTATAGAATCTTAGTTTAGACAAAGGTGGAGATATCTGCCTATCTTAGGCAGAGATACAAGCTGCGACGCCGCCGACTTCTTTTAGCTTTAGGCAGCTTAAACGTAGCCCCCGATAAAGATTGAAATCACACATATATTTCAGAACATAATATAACCAATTTTAACGGATTTGCCACTATTTTAAATTCTTATGGCAAATTGAAAAGAGTTGCTAATATTAAAATAGTGAAAACTACTATAATAATGTCCCTTTTGTGCAGAACTTATAGAGAACACACTACTATACAGAGATTTTTCAATATAATAAACGCTTACAAGGTCAATTTCTGAAGAAAAAGTTAATTAGAGTCGATAATTTAGCAGACGCTAATAGTTTCTATAATAAGCCGCCGATTGTGCCCGCTGCACCGTCGCCGTCCATTATTTTGCATCGGCTTGTATTTCTAATCTAAAGTGTAAAGAATAGAAACAGTGAGTGTAATGTAATCTAACAGAATCACTCAGAGATCTTTTTTTGTTTTTCGATGATTGATTTAGAGTAGAGTTAGGCAAAATCCTCTCACTCTTTTGTTATTATAACTATGTTAGTATTTAAAGAGCTCATTTGTCCAGAACATTCTCACATGAAAAGAAAAAGACAGTTTAACTTTGTTAACATTTTTCAAGCAAAAGCCATCAGAGCTCTTTTTGTGGTCCGGATGTTAGGCATATTTCAATCTAATCGAATTTTTCGCTCTGTTGGTCTTATACATTGAAAGATGGACAAGTATCTATCTCTGTGTAGATGTCTACTAAAAAGCAAAAATACACATAGAGAGAGAGAGAACAATGATCATTAGACTGTATCTGCACATGATAGCCTCTCTTTAGGAAATATTATCCTTAAACTGTCAAACTTTTTCTCACCATCAATGCTGTCAAATTGGTCTACATAAGAAATACTGCCTATGACTTCACATATGTTTTGTTAAGGGAAAAACTACAGAGTTACCATACGGTAAACTCATAACGTTAGAATATTGATGAACATGTTTTGAAAGGTATTTTGACAGGCTTTCATTAGCAAAAAGACATTAACAGCGAGTAAAATTTAAACAAAGTAAACATTACAATCTACAGGAACTAATTGTGTTTAATAATTGAAAAATTTTACTTAAATTTAAATATTTTCTCTTACCGTTTAAATTTCAACAAAACCTTTTACAACAGTTTTAAATTTAGTTTAAATTAGTTCCAAACTTAAGCTTAAAACAAAATTTATTTTAAACAAATCAAACTCAAAAATAATACTTTAAAATTTATTGCTTGTATTATTGTTGATTTGTTAATCCCTTTAAATTAAATCCTTAACTAATCATTTCCGGTATTTTTTTTTTTTGTTTCAAAACTTCTGCACAACCCTCTTGTCACTCATCCCTCCCTTTAAAACTAAAAAAAAAGAAAAATCTCCAAAACAACAAACACCTGAGTATTAACAGCAATAAAAACGTTAAATAATTTTGTAAACAAAAAAGGTCAGACAGTAGTGAGTAAGTAGTCAGTCGAATATTGAGAGATTGTTACAAATTAAATCCTTAAATTACGAAAACAATAAACACAATATAATTGAGCTTATGAGGGGATTGTTTTTTTTTCTCTTCTCAAATTGAATATAATTTATTCAATGTTTCTTTGTCAGCGTTCTGTTCTGCAATAATCACAAACATCACGTGTGTGTACTTGAAATTATAATTTAAACAAAGTTACCACGGGCAACTTGTACAGATTAAGTAGAAATAATAATAAAAAAAAACAAAATCACAAATATTTAAGTACGCCCTACATTCTTTACTTTTTGTAGAGTAAAATAGTAACATTTACAAGTGATTAATATATAAATACCTGAGAATTAAATAATCTAGGAGGAAAACCAACCCTCCGTCGTTTGTCAGTTTTTAGGAGTGTGTGGCCAAAAGATTTTTTTGTTTTAAAACAAGAATTTCATTACTTTTGCGTTACTCTGGGTAACTGACAAAAATCAAGTGTTTGTGTCGAAAGCATTCGAATTTTATTTAATTTAAGTCGAATTTCCCCCCAAAAAATATTTGACAGTATTGACTGCTTATGAAATGTGTCATTGACACACAGCGTACTTTTTGAGGGATTTGTAAATGTTGGGGTTTTTATCGATTGTGGAAAGTGATGGTGAAAGCATTTGCATTCTTATATATCAAGCATACTAAGGGATTTGCAAGATTTTTAATGAAATAAGAAGTCAGATTTTAAGAAATAGATGGATAGATAGATAGATAGATAGATAGATAGATAGATAGATAGATAGATAGATAGATAGATGGATAGATAGATAGATAGATAGATAGATAGATAGATAGATAG
>NC_060952.1:91311668-91316183 GCF_022045245.1 Lucilia cuprina | reverse complement strand
GATAGATAGATAGATAGATAGAGAGATAGATAGATAGATAGATAGATAGATAGATAGATAGATAGATAGATAGATAGATAGATAGATAGATAGATAGATAGATAGTTAAATAGTAATACCGATCGCAACATTTTGCAAATTCGCTCCATTTTCCAATTCGCCTTGCAACAAACATTCACCATAAAGCTTCTCTTTTTTTCCAGTTTTCTCTTCGCAATAATATTTAAACAATATAATCTGTTTATATAACCTTTCACACGCTTCTTTTTACCTTTATTATACTTTAAGCAAACTTACGTGTGAACACGATTTTAATATTTCCCTAACATGTCAAAATATATTTTGACATGTAAATATAGAGCACAAAAATAAAACCTTACAACCAATATGATTTTACTCTATTAAATCAAAACACATTCCCACAACGATAATAAAGGATTTAGGAGGAAAATTTGTATAAACGTTATAAGATTTTAAACAATAAATATGAATGTTCATGATGGTGATGTGATGTTTGTTGATCAGACACACGTTTTCACATTTTGACATTTATACTTAAGCAGGGGCGTTAAAAACTTGTTGTTAAACATCACCAATAACACCACCCCTTTTCAGTTAATAGTGTCCTGTCGTTTTTATTATTTTAAACTATTGATGCTGATGATTTGTAGCAGTTAAAAAGGATTTATTTTTCAATTTTCTTTTAACAATAGAAAAACGTTTTAAGGTTTTCATTATTTGTCGAAAAAAAACGACAACAACAACAAAAAGGACTAGAAAAACATTTAAAAAGCATTTACTATTGTTTACTTCTACTTATTTGTATTTGTTTATATGTATGTTGGGATGTATGTATGTTGGGATGTATGTATGTGTGTATTTGCTGACCAATATTTTCTTTTATTAAATAAACGTTAAGTCTTTCTAGTAAAAAATAAAAAGTTTTCTATATTTTTATTTTAAATTTTATATATTTACATTACGTTTATGTTTTATTTATGTGTGCAAAATATAAACAAACGTATTTAAACGTAAACAGCAGACAGCTACAACAACAATAACATAAATATAGCAAAGAAAACACGCAGCCAGAAAACGGTAGTAATGTAGACCTTCACACCCATTTCAAAAAAAAAAGAATCATACGGAAAACACGCACTCACACCTATTTACAAAAAGTATTTAACACTGTCAACAACACTTAAAAGGAAGTAATAACAAAACAGTGAAAGAGTAGAGAAAGAAAAAAAATAAAACACTCTCCTAACTGTATGTATATAAATGGGTGCCCATTACACTTTTACTTACTTGTCTGCTTTGTTAAAAGGAATTTGTGTTCTTTTTTCTTTTTTGAAGTGCTTTTCATGTTTTCTTTCCTTTTTGGTTAGTTTTGGTTGCTTGATTTTGAAATAATTAATTGTTGGTTTTATTTTGTTATTTATTATGTTATTATTTTTTAAGGGTTTAATTTTTGTAACTGATAGGAATAATAATGTAATTAAGTTTATATATTTTTTTTGTTAATTATTTAGGGCAACTTTTAACATAATTTGCTGAACATTAAAGCAAGTTGAAAGTAAATTTCGGCTTTGAGAATTATAGGGAAGCTTTGGCTAAGGATCGAATGTTAGACCATAGACTGAACTAAAACTAAAAGAGTATTGAACTAGAACTGAACTAGAACTAAAAGAGTATTGAACTAGAACTGAACTAGAACTGAACTAGAACTGAACTGGAACTGAACTGGAACTGAACTGGAACTGAACTAGAACTGAACTAGAACTGAACTAGAACTGAACTAGAACTGAACTAGAACTGAACTAGAACTGAACTAGAACTGAACTAGAACTGAACTAGAACTGAACTAGAACTAGAACTGAACTAGAACTGAACTAGAACTGAACTAGAACTGAACTAGAACTGAACTAGAACTGAACTAGAACTGAATTAGAACTGAACTAGAACTGAACTAGAAATGAACTAGAAATAGACTGAACTAAAACTAAAAGAGTATTGAACTAGAACTGAACTAGAACTGAACTAGAACTGAACTGGAACTGAACTGGAACTGAACTAGAACTGAACTAGAACTGAACTAGAACTGAACTAGAACTGAACTAGAACTAGAACTGAACTAGAACTGAACTAGAACTGAACTAGAACTGAACTAGAACTGAACTAGAACTGAACTAGAAATGAACTAGAACTGAACTATATCATGTATAACTGGATTAGAACTGAACTAGAACTAAACTAGAACTAAACTAGAAATGATGTATAACTGGACTAGATCAGAACTAGAACTCAACTAGAACTGAACTAGAACTGAACTAAAATTGATGTATAACTGGATTAGATCTTAACTAAAACTGAATCACTCTTCACTTTTTTAACTGAAACGTCTGTTATTTCAACTTGTTCTTCAAGTGAATACTCCTTATAATTAAAGATCATAAAATGTTATTAACAACAACATTAATAATATGATGAACGTGTATTATTACACAACAAGTGTGTGGGTTTTGAAGATACAATTGTTTGACGTTTAAGTTGTCATGAGTAGTAATTGTAGATAACGTCAGCACCTTGCTCTTAATTCTTAATAGTATCAATTTAAAACTAAATGTGGGAAAACTGTTTAATACAAAACATTCAATAACAAATTGTTTAATAATAATTAAAAAAAGTTTGGTTTTTTTAAAGTTTTCTGCACTAACAGACCCTATCTCTCAATATAATAATTGTTTGCGCCAAATTATTAAAATTTTTATAATTTAATTTTATTTACATATTAAATTTGTTACATTTAAATTTAATTTCATTTAAATACAAAAAAAAAGAAGAACGAGAATTTAATTGAATCAACTTAATTTACGAAAAAATAATTTAAAGTAATTTCCGGTCTTATTCTTCAAATAAATTTTATATCATTCTATTAACTTTAACAATAAAAATGAATAATAAAGAAGCTGATTATCTGAGATAATAAAGTAAACTTTTATTATATTGTTACACCCCATGGTGACAATTAACCGAAAAAAAACTAAATTTGATTGATTAAATCAAACAGAAATTTGAGCAACAAAAAACGAAGAAGATTAACAAAAAAAAAAAAAGAAAATAATTAACTAAAACTAAAATAAGTCTAACAAAGTTATACAAAATTTTTATTTATTTAATATAATTTGTTGTGTGCCAATAACAATTTGTTTAGATTTTAGGGGAATTTATTTTTATCTTTTTTTATCTAAATATTTACTGTTAAATCAATATAGTTTTTATTTAATTTAAACAAAAATAAGCAAATATTTTTAGAATATGTGTGTATGTCGTTTTGTGTTAAAATAAACAATTTATTAGTTTTTTTTCGTTAATAAAAAAATACCGCTAAGTCTGCTTTAAGAGTTATTAATGTTGAACAAGTTTTAGGCTTTCACAAAAAAAAGCCAGACATTTTTTTTGCTAATAGAACTGGTAGGCCTTATTAGCAGTCATTAATTTTATATTTGAACTAACAGAAATAATTAGTTAAAACGAATTGATTTAGAGCTAAATAACATAAAATTATAGTTTGCTTTTAGACTATATCCTAATCTATATATTGACTAGAATCTAAACTATTGCTTGTCTAGTTCAGTCCTAGTTTAGTTCTACTCCAGTTCTAGTTCAGTTGTAATTCAGTTCTAGTTCAGTTCTAGTTCAAGTCTTGACTATAGTTCGACTTACACTGGGCTACAGTTAATTATAGTCCGGTCTATAGTTTTAACTATGCATAAAAATTTGACTATGACCTGATCTATAGTTTAATTATAATCTGGACTATAGTTTGATTATAGTCTAGACTATAGGTTTGACTGTACTTTGAACTAAGTTTGACTATATGCCACATAATAATTTGACTTAGTCTGGATTAAAGTTTGACTATAGTCTGGGCTAAAGTTTGACTATCGACTGGACTATAAATCGATTGTAGTCTGGACTATAAACCTATTAAAGTCTGGATATAGATTAAGTAGTTCAGCTGTAGTGCAGTTGTAGTTCAGTTCTAGTTCAGTTCTATTTCAGTTCTAGTTCAGTTCTAATTCAGTTCTAGTTCAGTTCTAGTTCAGTTCTAGTTCAGTTCTAGTTCAGTTCTAGTTCAGTTCTAGTTCAGTTCTAGTTCAGTTCTAGTTCAGTTCTAGTTCAGTTCTAGTTCAGTTCTAGTTCAGTTCTAGTTCAGTTCTAGTTCAGTTCTAGTTCAGTTCTAGTTCAGTTCTATTTCAGTTCTAGTTCAGTTCTAGTTCAGTTCTAGTTCAGTTCTAGTTCTAGTTCAGTTCTAGTTCAGTTCTAGTTTAGGTCTAGTTCAGTTCTAGTTTAGTTCTAGTTCAGCTCTAGTTCAGCTCCAGTTCAGTTCTAGTTCAGTTCTAATTCAGTTCTAATTCAGTTCTAATTCAGTTCTAATTCAGTTCTAGTTCAGTTCTAATTCAGTTCTAGTTCAGTTCTAGTTCAGTTCTAGTTCAGTTCTAGTTCAGTTCT
>NC_060952.1:91306375-91311568 GCF_022045245.1 Lucilia cuprina | reverse complement strand
TAGAACTGAACTAGAACTGAACTAGAACTGAACTAGAACTGAACTAGAACTGAACTAGAACTGAACTAGAACTGAACTAGAACTGAACTAAAACTAAACTAAACTAAACTATTATTTCTTGCTCTATAAAAAGTGCTCTTAATTTCACATATTCCCATAAATTTTCCACAGGACTACACAATTTTTTCTTTTTAATTTCACAACAAGATTTTATCTTAAACTATTTTTCCCAAACTAAATCTTTCATTCTTGCTTCAAATATCTTAAGTCCAAGAAAAAGAAACAAAAAAAAAAACGTTCCCATGAAAAGGCAAAAAGTGAACAGCAAGCAGCCCGCCAGGATAAATTTAAATGCAACAATAAAATCAAACAATAGTGGAAAAGCAACAGGAGGTGTTATAATAATATATTTACTATATATTTATGCATTTAAAGAAATCATGATGATTGCTCTCTTGGAAGAACAAAAATTTACAAATTGTCGCAAAATTAATACACATCAATGATTTTTTGTTTTACTTAACAATTGTAAATATGACTTTTCTCAGCTTTTTATGTTGCCTTTAAGAAATCGCTTTAAAAAAGAAAAGATTTTGGTTTTTAGTTTAAAGGAGGGTTTGTAAATTTTTGGGAAATTTTTCTGAGTTTTTTTTTAACAATTAAGAAAATTTTATTGAGTTTTTTTTTTTAACAATCAAAGAAAATCAATCAGTGGGATGACAAATTGTTTTACATGAGGGCTATTTCAATTTTAACAGCAAGTCAACATGAGGTCGCCAGCTTAAAGTAAAAATAATGATGAGAATTTTTTTTCTGTAATTTTTTTTTTGTATTTTTCTTAAAAATATTTGCTTAGATTTTGCTTCACAAAAATAAATAAATTTTTAAATAAACCCAGTTAATGACAGTTGATTTTTAATACACATTTCAAAAACATACATAAACCTTAAAGCTTAAATAATTTGTAATCACTCCCTCTTGATTTTCAAAACACTCAAACTCCCCTTTTTAGTTTAGACTATAACTTATTCCTGGTGCTTTTCCTTCTACTTTGGGGAGTAGGGGGACCATAGTCTGAAACAAATTTAATGAGTTTCTTACAGAGATCTGTTTGTCAAACAATAGGTAAAACAAAAAAATATTAACGAAAGTTATAGTATGAGTGTTAACGTGTGTTTGTTTGTAAGTCTGTCTGTCCGTCCGTCCATTCGTCTGTCTGTTTGTATGGATTTAAGTGTTTGTAAATAAGAACGTGAACGTGTGTCATGTAAAATAAAAATAAAAATCAAATCACAAAAATGAAATAAATGCATATTAAGTAGAAAATACGCGTGTCTATTGTATTTTAAGTGTTTGCCTAAATACACATACATATACACATATATACCTATACACAAACATTTATAGATTTTTTATACAATTTTTACTAAATTTTTACGTTTAACGAACATTATTTGCAAGTCCAGGTTAAGTTTGAGTAGGTATGATGCTATATTTTACTGTTTTATTTTATGAATATTATTATATAAACGAGGGCAGTTGAAAAAGGCTTTCGAAAAGATATACTTCAGGCTACAGGCAATCTGTAGTCCAGACTATAGCCTAGACCAATCTATTATCCTTAAAATAGTCCAAAATTAACATATTTTACAACTTAACTGTAGTTTAGACTACAATCTGTTTATGGTCTGGGTTATAGAATATAGCTAAACTACTGTCTAGGCAAAAGTGGATCTATACATAAACCGTAGTAGACTAAAGTCAAAATTATTTTTCAGACAATAGTCAAGATTGTAGTCAAACTATAGTAGGACTATAGCCAAGAATACTGCCATACTCTAATGCAGATAATAGACCAGACTATGGACAATCTATAGTCCAAACTGTAATCATTATATAGTCCAACTATAGCTCAGACTACATTAACACTTTAGTCTAGACTAGATCAAACTGTCGTGCAAACTATCATGCAAGCTTTAGTCAAAACAATACACTAGATTATAATCATATTTATAGTCCATACTATAGTCAAATTATTGTCGAGACTAAGTCAAACTATAGTCAAGATTATAACTTATTTTATGGTTAAACTATAGTTCAGACGATGGTCAATCTGTGGTGCAGACTAAGTCAAATTAATGTGCAGACTGTAGTCAAACTTTAGTTTAGACTACAGTCAAAACTATAATCCAGACTATATTCAAGCTATAGTCCAGATTTACAGTTCATACTATAATCACACTATAATTCAGATTATAGTCAAACTATAGACCAGGCCTTAGTCAAACTTAAGTGCAGACTATAGTTAAAACTATAAACCAGATTATAGTCATAGATATAGCCAGACTATAGTCAAACTATAGAGCAGACTATTGTCAAAATTATAGACCGGACTATAATCAAACTGTAACCCAGTGTAAGTCAAACTATAGTTAAGACTATAGTCCAGAATCTGTTCAAACTTTAGCCCGGATAACAGTTCATACTGTAATCAAACTAAAGTCCTCATATAGTTCAGATTATAGTCAAACTAAAGACTAGACTAAGTCAAACTATAGTCAAGATTATAGTCTATTAAAAATCAGACTATGTAGTAAAAATATAAATTAGACTATAGTCAAAAATAAATACCAGATTATAGTCATAGATATAGCCAGACTATAGTCAAAATTTTAGTGCAGAACATTGTCAAAACTATGGAGCAGACTATAGTCATAATTATAGTCTAGACTAAGTCAAACTATAGTCAAGATTATAGTTTTATAAAAATCAGACTATATAGTCAAAATATAAATCAGATTATAGTCAAAACTAAACCCCAGAATATAGTTATAGATATAGCCAGACTTTAGTCAAACTTTTGTGCAGAATATTGTTAAAATTATAGACCAGATTATAGTCAAACTAGAGGACAGTCTAAGTCAAGACTATAGTCCAGAATTTGATTATAGTTTATACTATTATATGCTAAGTCCAGACAATACAGTCAAACTATAGTCCAGCCTATAGTTCAGACTATAGTCATAACTATAGTCTAGATAATTGACAAAACTCTAGTGCAGACCATAGTCAAAACTATAGCCAAAACTATAGTCCAGATTATAGTCAGACTATAGTCCAGACTGCAGTCAAACTATATCGAAACTATAGTCCAGACAGTAGACTATAGACAAGCAATAGTCCAGACAATAGTATAATTATAGATCAGTCAATACTATAATCCAAACTTTAGTTAAACTGACAATCTAAGGTCTATACTAAAGCCCATACTAAAGTCCAGACTATATTAAAACCCTAATCTATATATTCGATTTTTAAATTACTTTTCTAACAGCCCCCCCACATATTTGTATGTTCAAATTTATATTCCTTTATTTTGCGGTTTTTATTCCACTTCCTATTAAATACACAGAAGGGCCTCAAAATGGTGGTGGATTTTTTTATTTCGCTTTTTCAATTTTTATTTGTTATAAAGCTTTTGTTATATTTATTTATTTGCCCGTCTGTAATTTGTTCTGCTTATGACCAAAAAAATATGAGAACAATTTTATATTTACCTAAGTTTCCTGGCATTAAGTTTTATATGTGTTTAATATGACAGAAATTTCACTTTTTTTGCGCCCCAACTGAAACTAATAGAAGTTCTTTTTGTTGTTGTGTTTGTATTGAGTCCAGGAAATGAACACTCGTATACTTAAGTAGCAGACAAATGCATACTCATCAGATTTGTTACACTTCATATGCAGAAGTTGTTTGCTATTGTTTTATTTATTTTTTTTGAAAGAATTTAAGGATTTTTTCACTCTTCAGATACATTTTTTTAAGGTCAAAAATTTTAGGAGTGAAAGTTGAAATTCCTTAAGTTTAAAGTTATTACTTTAATAAAATTTAAAAAAAATCCTCTACATAATATTCATATTTTAAAAATAAAATATTGCTAATATAAAGTCTTTTTGGTTTAGTGGAAAGTTTTATTTAGAAATTTTTTTTAAAACATGTGGGAAGTTTTGCTAATAAATAATTAATTAAATAAAAAGAAACAAAGAAATTTTTAAAAATTTAAAAAAAAATATATATTGTTTATTAAACTTAGTTTTTTTCCAAAGTGGTGGGTGTCTCTTAAGCGGAAATTGTTATAATTAAAGCTTTATTATAAAAAATTTTATAAAATTTTTTTAGTTCTGTGTTCAACTTTCATGGTATTTTGCACAATTTTAGTTTTTCTAATATTCTTGTTTAAAAAAACTTAATTTTCACTACCCACATTTCCACTTTATAAACAATTACATATATTTAAGCACGTGACAAATAATTTTGTTAATTTAACTTTTAAATTTTATTTATATCACAAATTAAATCAGTAAATGACCAAATTATTGTTTTTTTTTTTTTTGGAATACATTTTAAAGTTTATTGATCTTTTCACAAAAATAATAAAAAGAAACGCAACATAGTTTAACCATTAACAACAAAAAACGGGTTTTAATAAAAAAAAATAAACATAGTCACACTAACTGATTTAAAAAGTGGAGATTTATTTAGTACAACTACACAAAAAAAACTTGGTTAAGAGTTAAAGTTGTTTTCAACTAAAGTCAAATTATAGTCCGTATAAATGCAAAAGTTAAATAGAACTGAACTAGAACTAAACTAGAACTGAACTGAATTACAAGTGAACTACAACTGCGCTACAACTGAACTACAACTAAACTATAACCAAACTACAACTGAACTAAACCAAAACTGAACTAGAATAGGACTAGAACTCAACAAGAACTGAACCACAACTGAACTAAAACTAAACTAGAATTGAACTAGAACTAAACTAAAACAAAACTAGAACTGAACTAGAACTAAACTAGAACTGAACTAGAACTAAACTAGAACTGAACTAGAACTAAACTAAAACTTAACTAGAACTGAACTAGAACTAAACTAAAACAAAACTAGAACTAAACTAGAACTGAACTAGAACTGAACTAAAACTCAATTAGAACTGAAACAGAAGTAAGTAGGAAAGAACTAGAACTGCACTACAACTGCAAAAAAACTGAACTACAACTGACCTACAACTAAACTACAACCAAACTACAATTGAACTAGAACTGAACTAGAACTGAACTAGAACTGAACTAGAACTGAACTAGAACTGAACTAGAACTGAACTAGAACTGAACTAGAACTGAACTAGAA
>NC_060952.1:91299359-91305996 GCF_022045245.1 Lucilia cuprina | reverse complement strand
ACTAGAACTGAACTAGAACTGAACTAGAACTGAACTAGAACTAAACTAGAACTAAACTAGAACTAAACTAGAACTAAACTAGAACTGAACTAGAACTGAACTAGAACTAAAACTGAACTAGAACTAAAACTGAACTAGAACTGAACTAGAACTGAACTAGAACTGAACTAGAACTGATGTAGAACTGAACTAGAACTGAACTAGAACTATAACTGATCTAGAACTGATCTAGAACTGAACTGACCTATAACTGAACTGTAACTGAACTAAAACTCAACTAGAATTGAACTAGAACTAAACTGAACTTGAACTGAACTAGAATTAAACAAGAACTGAACATGAATTGTAGTAGAGCTGAAATGTAGTCCATTACCGTTAAACATTCTTAAATGGAAAAACCCTTTTATAAAGAAAAAAATTATTTTCCGACTAACAGAACTCTAACATCAATATTCAATAAGTTTTCTAAATATACATATAAGTCTACTTTTGGCAAAAAAAAGTTATGAATTTAGTATTTTAAGTTTTTTTTTTTTGCTTATCATCATATTGTTTCAACAAAAAACGAACATACACAGGGACATCAATAACACATTGAATATTTGACAATAATTAGTCGTTGTGAAAGGTGATAAAAGCTAAATCAAGAAAAAATAACGTTTTACGAAAATATTTGGTTCAATGACTTGATTCATTAATTTATGATGTTTATAAGAAAGTGTTTTAGTTGAAACAGACAGATAGACAGATATTTAAAACCTGATGGCGCTAGAGAGTTTTTAATTATTTTTAAAATAAAAAAAAATAATAATTTTTTTTCGTTGTTATTGTATTTGGTATGTCATTATATTTACAATTATTATTTTATTTAATATTTTCATTGGAATGCATTTGAGGCTAATTTAACTTAAAGTGAAATTTAACGACACGTGTCATCATGACAAAGGTGTGTCTTTATATTTAATATCTTTTTTATTGTAATAAATTTTTTTTTAAATTACTGCTATTTACTGGATTCTATTGATGATTATTAAGTTTATAAAAAATAATAATTAATTAGATCTTATTAAGTCATTCCAAATCTCATTGAGTTGTATATTAGCTGACGAAAGGTGTATTTAGTTCAGTTTTAGTTCAGTTCTAGTTTAGTTCAAGTTCAGTTCTAGTTCAGTTCTAGTTTAGTTCTAATTCTGTTCTAGTTCAGTTCTAGTTCAGATGTAGTTCAGTTCTAGTTCAGTTCTGTTTTAGTTTAGTTCTAATTCAGGTCTAGTTGAGTTCTAGTTCATTTCTAGTTCAGTTCTAGTTCATTTATAGCGCAGTTGTGTTCAGTTCTAGTTCAGTTTTAGTTTAGTTCTAGTTCAGTTCTAGTTCAGTTCTAGTTCAGTTCTAGTTCAGTTCTAGTTCAGTTCTAGTTCAGTTCTAGTTCAGTTCTAGTTCAGTTCTAGTTCAGTTCTAGTTCAGTTTAAGTTCAGTTCTAGTTCAGTTCTAGTTTAGTTCTAGTTTAGATCTAGTTCAGTTCTAGTTTAGTTCTAGTTCAGTTATAGTTAAGTTCCAGTTTAAGTATAGTAATTTTCTCGTTCAATTCTACTATAGTACTTGGAAGATTTTGATTCATGTAATTTTCTTATTTGCATCCACGTATTTCTTTGCAGCCTTTCAAAACAGTCACTCACGTTTGAAATAATGCAAAAAAACACTTTAATTAACTTTAAGTTTTCAGAATTTTTAACTCAGTTTAAATTTAACCCATTAAATAAGTAATAAAAAAATTCGAAAAAACAACATAAATGTGAAGTGAATGTAGTAAAAATTGTGCTAAATGATTTCATTGACTGTTTAATACGCATGTCTAGACAAGAGACATTATCACTTGAATGAAGTGTCATTGTTTTATTTTATTTCATTTTTTCGGTTTTATTGTTGTTGCCTTTTTATTCATGATTATTCATACAATTTTTTTTTAGTTTTTTTTTCTGACCATTTGTTTGTGATTTTTATCTTTTTAGGGAATTTTGTGCAACTGAACTGTAAATGTTTCATTTTGCAAATATGTAATAATAAAAAATAAAACATTTTCCCCCATGCTAATTAAAAAAAATAAACAGTTGCAAAAAATAAACATTAAACAAATTAAAAAAACCTAACTTTTTAAAAAAATACAAAAAGAATAGTGTGTTATGTTCGGCTGTTTTCATTGCAATGTCTGCGCGTGTTAATAATAATAAATTGTTTATTTAATAATTTTTTATTTAATTTATTTTTACTGTTGTTGCTTTTGGTGCAATTTAACTGTAAACAAAAAAACGTAAATTTATTTACTGTTATTCCATTTTTATGGATCATTAAATATTTGCAAATAAATAAATTATATCTATAGAGTCTAGTGGTCGAGTATAAGTGCATCCTTAGTGCACTGAAATGAAAGAATTTATTTGTTAAAATAACTATGGCTATGAATACTACAGAGTGACATGTATTTATGGTGCGATATTAGCTTTATTATCATAATTACTTAGTCACAAGCAAATTCACCGTGTAGTATTAATTCATTTTGAGTTTTATAGTGTTCTAGTTTAGTTCTAGTTCAGTTCTAGTTCAGTTCTAGTTCAGTTCTAGTTCAGTTCTAATTCAGTTCTAGTTCAGTTCTTGTCCACTTCTAGTTCAGTTCTAGTTTAGTTCTTGTTTAGTTCTAGTTCAGTTCTAATTCAATTCTAGTTCAGTTCTTGTCCACTAGCTCAGTTCTAGTTCAGTACTTGTCCACTTTTAGTTCCCTTCTTGTTCAGTTCTAGTTCAGTTCTAGTTCAGTTCTAGTTAAGTTCTAGTTCAGTTCTAGTTCAGTTCTAGTTCAGTTCTAGTTCAGTTCTAGTTCAGTTCTAGTTCAGTTCTAGTTCAGTTCTAGTTCAGTTCTAGTTCAGTTCTAGTTCAGTTCTAGTTCAGTTCTAGTTCAGTTCTAGTTCAGTTCTAGTTCAGTTCTAGTTCAGTTCTAGTTCAGTTCTAGTTAAGTTCTAGTTCAGTTCTAGTTTAGATCTTGTTCAGTTCTAGTTCAGTTCTAGTTTAGATCTTGTTCAGTTCTAGTTCATTTCGAATTCCAGTATATTATTCAATATATTGTTTAATATATTTCTTCTTCTTTTTGTTTTTAACTTCCATTGTTTTTTTAGAATAATTTTTTTGTCTTCTTTTTGTATCGACAACCATTAAACAATTGTATAGAAATAATGTTTTTTATTTTTTTTTAACTTGTTAATAAAATTGATAAAGTTTATTGTTTTTAAATAAATTAGCTACAGGTCTACCGGTAAAATATATAAAGTGTTTAGAGCATTAAACGAAGTAAATGTTTAACAAAACAATAGAATTAGAAACCAAAAATAATTAATTGAAATTTTGTAAACACGAAATGAATATAAACGTTTTTGCATATTAATAAATTTACTAAAAAATATACATATTTTTATTATAGAATTGTTTTATTATTTTTTTTTTTCCAATTATAATTATCGGCATTAAACGTCATTTAAATCACTTGAAAAAATATTTAATCAAAAACAAGATAACGGAAAATGTTTGTTGGTTATTTATAAAAAAAATAATATTTTTATTTTTATAATTAATCATTTCAAGTCATGGGTTATGGTATTTTTTGTTTGCTAATAAAAGAAATAAATTCCAAAATTACCTGCATTTGCTTGAAAAATTTCTGATAAAATAACAACCAAAATAAAATCATTGAAAATCTGGAACTACTACTGATAACCTAAATATTTCTTTTTTTCTTTTCACATTAGCTAATAAATACTACTAAATTAAACAACCTTGTTTATAAACCACTATATGGTGTCCTATTTCTATATATTATTTACACTTATTTATATGAAAAACAAATTAGCCAAACTATTTATTTAAATTATAATTTTCCACCACTAAAAAAATGGCCACAATTATTTTAATGAAAAACATTTCATAAAAACAACAAAAAAAACGAAAAATAATTATTTTATAAATCAACTGATTTTAATAATTACAAATAAAGCAATAAATAAATAAACCTGGGCAAAAGTTGTTTTGTTTTACTTCAAAAAAAAATAACCTTTATTAAAGGCCGCCATAAAAAAGTGATAAATTGCTTTTAATGATTTTTCCTCGAAAAAAAGGTGTTTCCAAAAAATTTTATGTAAAACACAGTGTAAAATTTAAATAAAACAAGTTTTATGCCAAAATTAAAATTAAACACGCAAGATTCTATATACATATTTATATCAGGCGTGTGGCCATCGGTGTTGTTATTATAAACACAAAACCAGGAACAAGCATCATTATCCATAATCAGGCAATATCATCGCCTTGGTTGCTGTTAACAAACATATTTAATAACAAAATTGTTTAACAGAGTTTTTGACTTCTTTAATGTTGAATTTTTAAATCTTCATTATCAGATCAGTTCTATTTTAGTTCTAATTCATCTCTAATTCATCTCTAATTCAGTTCTAGTTTTGGTCTAGTTCAGTTATAGTACAGTTCTAGTTCAGTTTTATTTCAGTTCTAGTTCAGTTCAAGTTCAGTTCTAGTTCAGTTCTAGTTCAGTTCTAGTTCAATTCTAGTTCAGTTCTAGTTCAGTTCTAGTTCAGTTCTAGTTGAGTTCTAGTTGAGTTCTAGTTGAGTTCTAGTTAAGTTCTAGTTCAGGTCTAGTTCAGTTCTAGTTCAGTTCTAGTTCAGTTCTAGTTCAGTTCTAGTTCAGTTCTAGTTCAGTTCTAGTTCAGTTCTAGTTCAGTTTTAGTTCAGTTCTAGTTCAGTTCTAGTTCAGTTCAGTTCTAGTTCAGTTCTAGTTCAGTTCTAGTTCAGTTCTTGTTCAGTTCTAGTTCAATTCTAGTTCAGTTCTAATTCAGTTCTAGTTCAATTCCAGTTTAGTTTCAGTTCTAGGTCACTACTAGTTCAGTTCTAGTTCAGTTCTAATTTAGTTCTAGTTCAGTTCTAGTTCAGTTCTAGTTCAGTTCTAGTTCAGTTCTAGTTCAGTTCTAGTTCAGTTCTAGTTCAATTCTAGTTCAGTTCTAGTTCAGTTCTAGTTCAGTTCTAGTTCAGTTCTAGTTCAATTCCAGTTTAGTTTCAGTTCTAATTCACTACTAGTTCCGTTCTAGTTTTGTTCTTGTTCAGTTTTAGTTAAGTTCCAATTCTGATCTAGCTTATTTCTAGTTCTAGTTT
The DNA here is from genome assembly GCF_022045245.1 of Lucilia cuprina. Taxonomy (NCBI): domain Eukaryota; kingdom Metazoa; phylum Arthropoda; class Insecta; order Diptera; family Calliphoridae; genus Lucilia; species Lucilia cuprina. Next base: position 91,300,797 of record NC_060952.1, on the reverse strand, counting down.
TAGTTGTAATCACAATATTAGTCCTACCGTTCCCATTGTGTTTATTTTATTTATAAATGTTTTATTGTTTCAATTTATTTATTACTGTAAAACATTTTTTGCAATACATCCAGTTAAAGTTATGGCTTTTGGTTTTTGCTATTTGAAAAATTATGATGATGTTACAGTTTATTTTCAACAGAAAAGTTGTAACAATAAAATCCACCAGCAACAAGCCTCATTCATACACCTTTAAAGTAAATAAGAATACCTAACATAGAGAAATATTCTTCTAAATCTCATTTTCCTGACCTAGACGAAAAATTTCAATCAAATTAAGTGAAAATTTGTATAACATTTCCTTTTTCCATCTCTTTCACACCTTTTGATTTAAAGCTGTGGTGAGTGTGCCAACCGAAATATTCTGGCTGGAGAGTGTTTGTCAGTCGGATTGTTTCTACTACATACATATGTATGTATGTTTTTTGTATTTATGTCTGTAATTATTATGTTATGTTCAGTGTTGGTTATTGTTTGTTGATTTTTCCTATGTCCACCCTTGCATAACAATAACAACAACAGTAAAAATAATCATCATTAACATGTACCGTCGTATTTAGTATTTGTTGGTGTGTTCATTGTTGTCAGTTTTTTGTCTCTGGCAATTAAGTCGATTTGTCATTTCCCTTTCTCTCTTTCGCAAAAAAAAACCAGACCAGATAACGGTTTTATCCATTGCTACTAAACTGCTGCTGCTGTCATGCATGCCTGGCGTACATATTTTTAGTATTTCCTTTTGTCCTTCTCAAAACAAACCAGCAACCACAATCTACGTATGTATGTACGTCTATAGATATGTTTGTTGTATTTAATACAAAAAACCAGCTTTAATTCGACGTGTGCCGTTTTTGTCGTCGTTAGCATTGTTGTTGTGGTATTTTTTTTGGCAGTGAGTTAGTCTCTCGTTTTTTTCTTCATTCATTTTTTTGTCAGTGTTTATTGTTTCGTAAAATCATCGTCACTTTCATGCATTATTATCCCATTAGCTTTTTTGTATTGTTGTTTTTGTTGCGTATATTTAGCCTTGTTAAGGAATAAACATGTTTTTCTTTTTATTATAATTCAATTTTTATTAAGTATTTCTTGTCTTATTGTCGTTGTTGGTTTTTAATATTATTCATTCGCACACACACATCCTTTTTTATGAGGGGTCAGTGTTGCCACGTGTTATTAAAGGGTAAATCACTAAACTAGAACAGAAATCAAGCTGAACTAGTCTTGGAATGGAACTTAAAAATTATTATTGAACTGGAAATAATTAGGAACTCTAGAACTGAATTAGAACCGAACTTAAACAGAACTAGAACTGAACTAGAACTGAACTAGAACTGAACTAGAACTGAACTAGAACTGAACTAGAACTGAACTAGAACTGAACTAGAACTGAACTAGAACTGAA
>NC_060952.1:91273256-91299141 GCF_022045245.1 Lucilia cuprina | reverse complement strand
ACTAGAACTGAACTAGAACTGAACTAGAACTGAACTAGAACTGAACTAGAACTGAACTAGAACTGAACTAGAACTGAACTAGAACTGAACTAGAACTGAACTATATCATGTATAACTGGATTAGAACTGAACTAGAACTAAACTAGAAATGATGTATAACTGGACTAGATCTGAACTAGAACTGAACTAGAACTGAACTAGAACTGAACTAGAACTGAACTAGAACTGAACTAGAACTGAACTAGAACTGAACTAGAACTGAACTAGAACTGAACTAGAACTGAACTAGAAATGAACTAGAACTGAACTAGAACTGAACTAGAACTGAACTTGAACTGAACTAGAACTGAACTAGAACTAAATTAGAACTGAACTAGATCTGAACTAGTAGTGAACTAGAACTGAAACTAAACTGGAATTGAACTAGAACTGAATTAGAACTGAACTTGATCTGAACTAGAATTGAACTAGAACTGAACAAGAACTGAACTAGAACTGAACTAGAACTGAACTAGAACTGAACTAGAACTGAACTAGAACTGAACTAGAACTTACTAGAACTGAACTAGAACTGAACTAGAACTGAACTAGAACTGAACTAGAACTGAACTAGAACTAGAACTGAACTAGAACTGAACTAGAACTAAAACTGAAGTAAAACTGAACTTGAACTAAACTGAAACTGAAGTTACATATATTAGAAAACAAAAATGCTCCACTTAAATACTTATAATTCTTTATTTAACCCTTAAAGTGTCTTAACCCAAAATAAAAACAAAAATAATGTAATAGCTTCATAATCGGCTTTCATTTAAGAACAAAATGTAATCCGGTAATAATAAGTCCATAAAAATTGCATAACAATTCTCACGGCAACCAAAAGAAAAAGAAGAAAAGCTAAAATATGTTTAAACTACTTAACAAATAAGCGGCTAATAAGGATAATTCATAAAAGAGAAACAAAATTTTCAATAAAACTTCATGTTGTTGGCAAAACTTTGCCAACCACTGTGCATAGCTTTAGGAAATGAAAGACATTGAGAGTGGTACGCTCACTAACTGGCTGACTTTTTGTATACCCTGAAACGTAACATGCCAAGTGTCAAAAAAGTTAAGCTCTAATAAAATAACATTTTGTTTCTGTGGAAATAACAAAAAAAAAAACAAACCTGACGGACAAACAGACAGACAGAAAGACAGATAGTCTAACTGAACACGAGAAGGACAAATGAAATAAAAACAATAAAGAATAATAAAGAATAATAAAGAATAATAAAACAATCTGACGTTTTGTTAGGCAGACACACTCTCTTTCACACTCTTACCTACGTCAGAGTGTGTGTATTTTTGTGTGTTCTGCAGCATGAAAAATTATTTACTTTGATGTAAAACATTAATTTTATGTTTTATATACAACAAAATAAACTTTTGGAGCAGCTTTATTCATCCATTTATCCTGCCATCCATTCCTCTCTGCTTCAACAACATGAGAAAAAAACAATAGAAATAATAAAAATCCATAAACAGAATATTAAATTCAATTTTATTGTTGTTGTTCTTGTATTTATGTGTTTCATTTACACAAACTTAATTGAAAATTTATGAGAATAATGAGAAAACAATATTAAGACAAGAAAGTAAGAAAGTTTTTCTTGTATTTTTTGACATTTTCTTTTGTTTGTTGAGAAGTTTTTCTAGAGGTTTTTAATTAATTGTTATTTTAAAAGAATATTTCTCCATATTGGGAAATAAACACGTATTTCATGTTAAGATAAAATATGTATAAGAGTAAAATTATCAAGAGATTAGTGCTAAAAAAGTAAAGTAAGGTCAGGTAGGTTTGATGATTTGGATAACATTTTTTGAAAATTTTTAACTACAACCTTATTAAAACTGAACTAGTATTAAAATAGAACTGAACAAGAACTGACTTCGAAATTAACTAGAACTGAACTAGAACTAAACTAGAACTAAACTAGAACTGAACTAGAACTGAACTAGAACTGAACTAGAACTGAACTAGAACTGAACTAGAACTGAACTAGAACTGAACTAGAACTGAACTAGAACTGAACTAGAACTGAACTAGAACTGAACTAGAACTGAACTAGAACTGAACTAGAACTGAACTAGAACTGAACTAGAACTGAACTAGAACTGAACTAGAACTGAACTAGAACTGAACTAGAACTGAACTAGAACTGAACTAGAACTGAACTAGAACTGAACTAGAACTGAACTAGAACTGAACTTGAAATGAACTAGAACTGAACTTGAACTGAACTAGAACTGAACTAGAACTGAACTAGAACTGAACTAGAACTGCATTAGAACTGAACTAGAAGTGAACTAGTACTAAACTAGAACTATACTAGAACTGAAATGGTGACAAATGTTTAAACAATAAATATTAGCACAATGGGCCCGTCTATTCGTGTTGAATGATTTAGCATTTTTTTTTTTTAGCTGTTGCTAGTTTGTTAAAATTTGTTTTTTTTTGCTGACGATAAGAATTCACGTGTTGCTAACAATTTATATATATTTTTTGCTTAATTAATATAATACTTTTAAAAAAAAATGACAACAAAAATTTTGCATTTTTTAAAAAAAGTTTCAAATGCAACAGGTTTTTCGTTTCATATATCTTTTTATGGGAAATTTTTTTGCTTTAATTTAAAAATATTTTTAATAAAAACTATTTTTTATAAATAACCGTAACTTAAAGGAAACTCATACGAAACTTAGAGATTTTTATAAAAATTCATTGATTTCACTTTCTGTGAAATTTAAATAACTTTAAAAAGATTTTATAGCATTAAATTCTTGATACTTATCTCTAAATAGAAACTCTCTTCTTAAGCTAAATATAAATTTTATAAGAAAATATAAAAACGTTTTAATGTAAATTGCGTTGTTGTTGTTTTGTAATTTGTTTATTTATTTATTTATTTATTTCGCTTTACCTTTAGATGAATTTCAAATTTGATGATTAAAAACAAATTTTGGAATAAAAATACAAAAGTCTATTGAATCCATTAAAAGGAATTTTATCAACTTGTTGTGTATAATTTGATTTTTGCTGAACCGAAAGAAAAAAAATATGTTTGAAATTCAAATTAGAATTGAAAGGAAGTAGTCAAAGTCAAACATATCTAACAGTATCTATAAATAAAAAAACAGTTTGCTGGGGTTTTTCCTTTGAAACTTGTAGTTAAAACTAAAACATAAAATTTTTAAAAATTAGAAAGTTGTTAAAAATTTCATTTTTAAAAGAATTCCAGACATTAAACAATACACAATATTAAAAACCTATTAGGTGTAAGTTGCATTTGATATTTGAGTCATTAAAACCTGGAAAAATATAAAAAATAAAAATTAACATTTTTTGAAAATTAATATTACCTACGATATAGAAATAAAACAAACCTGTTTTCTGAAAATAAGATGAAAAGTATTTTTGTTTGTTTTTAATTAATAGAAATTTCCAAAAATTTCTCTGCAGTGAAATTTGGTTTTGTGTTTTTTTTCTTCTATTTTTAATATCTCTAAACAGAAAGTGATTAATAATTTTTTTTAAATTTTTTAAATTTTTTCAACTTTATAAGAAATAAAGAAATTAGCTTCCAATATTGACATGTGAACATTTGAAATTTTAAACAATAATTTGCATTGTTTATTTTTGACATTTAAAAATTGATTAAGTTTTTTTTTTTTTTTTTTTTTTTGTTTTAGCAGTTAATCGCAGCTAACGAGTGAAAACAAAAATAATTTTAATTAATTTATTATGTTTTGGTTTTTTACAAAATTTGCTTTTGAATAGAAATTTTGTAATCAAATTTGTTTATTTTATTATTTAAATAAAGAAATTTAAAATTAATTAGTTTATTTGTTTATTATTATAAAATTTAATAAAAAATATTTACAAAATGTGTAAAAAAAACCATAATTTTTAATACACTCTTTATGTAGTGGAGAACTTTTGGAATTTTTAGATCAGTTTTAGTTCAGTTCTATTTCAGTTCTAGTTCAGTTCTAGTTCAGTTCTAGTTCAGTTCTAGTTCAGTTCTAGTTCAGTTCTAGTTTAGTTCTAGTTCAGTTCTAGTTCAGTTCTATTTCAGTTCTATTTCAGTTCTAGTTCAGTTTTGGTTCAGTTCTAGTTCAGTTCTAGTTCAGTTCTAGTTCAGTTTTAGTTCAGTTCTAGTTTAGTTCTAGTTTAGTTCTAGTTCAGTTCTAGTTCAGTTCTAGTTCAGTTCTAGTTCAGTTCTAGTTCAGTTCTAGTTCAGTTCTAGTTCAGTTCTAGTTCAGTTCTAGTTCAGTTCTAGTTCAGTTCTAGTTCAGTTCTAGTTCAGTTCTAGTTCAGTTCTAGTTCAGTTCTAGTTCAGTTCTAGTTCAGTTCTAGTTCAGTTCTAGTTCAGTTCTAGTTCAGTTCTAGTTCAGTTCTAGTTCAGTTCTGGTTCAGTTCTTGTTCAGTTCTAGTACAGTTCTAGTTCAGTTCTAGTTCAGTTCTAGTTCAGTTCAAGTTCAATTCTAGTTCAATTCTAGTTCAATTCTAGTTCAATTCTAGTTCAGTTCTAGTCCAGTTCTAGTTCAGTTCTAGTTCAGTTCTAGGTCAGTTCTAGTTCAGTTCTAGTTCAGTTCTAGTTCAGTTCTAGTTCAGTTCTAGTTCAGTTCTAGTTCAGTTCTAGTTCAGTTCTAGTTCAGTTCTAGTTCAGTTCTAGTTCAGTTCTAGTTCAGTTCTAGTTCAGTTCTAGTTCAGTTCTAGTTCAGTTCTAGTTCAGTTCTAGTTCAGTTCTAGTTCAGTTCTAGTTCAGTTCTAGTTCAGTTCTAGTTCAGTTCTAGTTCAGTTCTAGTTCAGTTCTAGTTCAGTTCTAGTTCAGTTCTAGTTCAGTTCTAGTTCAGTTCTAGTTCAGTTCTAGTTCAGTTCTAGTTCAGTTCTAGTTCAGTTCTAGTTCAGTTCTAGTTCAGTTCTAGTTCAGTTCTAGTTCAGTTCTAGTTCAGTTCTAGTTCAGTTCTAGTTCAGTTCTAGTTCAGTTCTAGTTCAGTTCTAGTTCAGTTCTAGTTCAGTTCTAGTTCAGTTATAGTTCATTTGTAGTTAAGTCATAGTTCAGCTATAACTCAGTTTTATTTCAGTTCAAGTTCAGAGTTCAAAGTAAAGTTTTAACATAAGTAAGGAAAACTTCTATTAAGCTTTAAACATAAAACGTTATTTAACTATAATATCGTATTAGTAAACATTGTATAGTAACAATTTATTAAATTGTGTTTAAGTAAGATTTTTTGTTAATTGTTATTTATTGATGTCTATGGTTTATAAAAAATTACTTTTATCAATACTGCATATTATTTCAAATATTAAACTATTAATCACTTTGTTAAGTATATAATTTATTATTAACAATAATTTAAAACAAAGTTTTTGTTTAAAACAATTAAACAAGCAAATCTTTGTTATTATTTTAAAATCGAAAAGAAGTTGGTTTTAAAACTAAATGTTATTAATAATAATCTAAACAGAAGTGCCTTAAGTTAAACATATTATTTATAATATATATTAAAATCCAATTGGAGTTTTAATTCTTGTGAAATAATTTAATTTGTATATTTAATAACTGTTTTTTTCCCTTTCCTTTTTTTCACATTTATTCAAATGAATAAATAACAATTGTCTGATTATTTCCATTATTTCCTAATCTTTTATTAGAAAACCATAAACAATAAAAACATGTGCCATTGATAATGACATTAATTTGTTTTTTTTTTTTTTTTTTGGGGAAATAACGTGACGACTGTAAAACAAAATGTTTACACAATTCTCACAATAGTAACACTTGATTTCTAGTGTCGCTGATAATCTATTCCATTCTATTCTATATAATTAAATTAAGATATATGTACATGCATACACATACACACATAAAAAATGATTATTTGGTTCAAAATTTTCAACCCCCTCTTCTTTCTAACCTATTTATGACAGACGTTTATTAACAATGAGGTAATTAACGCTTGAGTAAATTTAGTACTTACTTATAATAAACAATCTATCATCACTAGTAGTTCCTACTAGTGCTAGTTCTAGGTATGTAATTCTGATAGTGAGTAATGTTTTTGAATAGCAAAAAACAAGTGTAGGTAGCTTTGGTATACAAATTCAAAATATTGATAATATTAATTAGAGGATTTATGACATCACTTATTTAGTTGTTTTGATAAATATGTAATAAATAATATTTTTTTTAGAATTTTGTTTGGGGGTAATATGAACACCTAAAGCTTTACAAATGCCACTTAATCATTGATTGTTCTGAGACAATATGTTTTTTTTTATTATAGGGTTGATAAGAATTCAGTAGATAGATGATAATTAAATACAAAGTAAGTTTAAATATGAAAAGTGATAATGTTTCGCTTGTAGCTATAATCACTATAATTTATTAATATTAAACAATTATAAAGTATTCAGGTCTAGCATTGAACTAAACTACAGATGATTGAACTAGAACTGAACTAGACATGAAATGAACTGAACTAGAACGGAACTAGAGCTGACCTAGAACTGAACTAGAACTGAACTGGAACTGAACTAGAAGTGAACTAGAACTGAACTAGAACTGAACTAGAACTGAACTAGAACTGAACTAGAACTGAACTAGAACTGAACTAGAACTGAACTAGAACTGAACTAGAACTGAACTAGAACTGAACTAGAACTGAACTAGAACTGAACTAGAACTGAACTAGAACTGAACTAGAACTGAACTAGAACTGAACTAGAATTGAACTAGAACTGAACTAGAACTGAACTAGAAGTGAACTAGAAGTGAACTAGAAGTGAACTAGAACTGTACTAGAAGTGAACTAGAACTGAACTAGAACTGAACTAGAACTAGAACTGAACTAGAACTGAAATAGAACTGAACTAGAACTGAACTAGAACAGAACTAGAACAGAACTAGAACTGAACTAGAACTGAACTAGAACTGAACTAGAACTGAACTAGAACTGAACTAGAACTGAACTAGAACTGAACTAGAACTGAACTAGAACTGAACTAGAACTAGAACTGAACTAGAACTAGAACTGAACTAGAACTGAACTAGAACTGAACTAGAACTGAACTAGAACTGAACTAGAACTGAACTAGAACTGAACTAGTACTGAACTAGAACTGAACTAGAACTGAACTAGAACTGAACTAGAATTGAACTAGAACTGAACTAGAACTGAACTAGAACTGAACTAGAACTGAACTAGAACTGAACTAGAACTGAACAAGAACTGACCTAGAACTGAACTAGAACTGAACTAGAACTAAACTAGAACTAAACTGGAACTGAACTAGAACTAAACTAGAACTGAACTAGAACTGAACTAGAACTGAACTAGAACTGAACTAGAACTGAACTGGAACTGAACTAGAACTGAACTTGAACTGAACGAAAACTGAACGAAAACTGAACTAGAACTGAACTAGAACTGAACTATAACTGAACTAGAACTGAACTAGAACTGAACTAGAGCTGAACTAGAACTGAACTAGTACTAAACTAGAACTGAACTAGTACTAAACTACTGAACTGTACTAAACTGAACTAGAACTGAACTAGAGCTGAACTAGAATCGAACTAAAACTAAAATAGAACTGATTTAATTTTTTTTCCAAATTTATAATTATTTCCATAGTTTTTTTCATTAATTTGTTATTATTAAATTTAAAAAAAATAATTTTGTTGACACAATATTTTTATAAATTTCCTGCTGTTACCAGCTTTTTCTATTATTTTTTGTTTATTAATTTCCTGTTTTTACCATAAAACGCAATGGATGTTTATAAGTTAAACTTTATTCGAATCACATGTCTCTTTTTTTTTTAATTTACAATCTACGCCGGCGCATATTAAAATATGAAATGGAAATAAACAATAATTACACAAAAAAAAAAAATACTTTGTATAATATAATTAATAATTATATTATAATTTATATAGAAATTTTTAATTTATTCATAGAATATGAAGTGTCATTGTAAAGAATAGCAAAAAGCTAAAGATTGTTTTTTGTATAAATTATAATTTTTTTTCTTAACTACAACTCTTATTTTACTAGTAGTTTAACAATTTTCGACTTAAACTCTTTTTTAAAATAATTGTTTCACAAAATTGTGCATTTAAATAGAATTTCCCGGATGCACAAAGTAAAATAACAACAAAAAAATAAACAAGTTGGTTAAATTTATTTTAAACCTTTAACAAAACCACAAGCATTAATTTAAAAACAAAATACATATAAAGTCAAAATTTAATGGACAACAAAAAGTAAAATAAAAAGAAATGAAAAAATAAAATAAATATGTTTGCATTTTAATTTACCCGGCATAAATTTACATTTTTGATTAAACAAATTTTTATTATTTAGGTGTGTTATTTCCAACATTGGGGAAAAGTATACCGAACATTTTTTCTTACAACAACAAAAAAACCTAAAGAAAGAAACGGTAAAAATGTTAACCCCCCACTTTTTGAAATTTTTTTCAAACTCACTGCCACACTTTTGTTTCTACTTGGCTGGTCCCCCCTTTTGATTAAAGTGTCAAAAAAACCTACAATTTATTTACAACAATTTAACTACTAACAACAAATCTCTACTAACATACATTCATACCTATACTCACTACTAGTGTGGGGAAGAGGGACCATAAAAATTACTGTTACCATTAAAATCTTACAAAAGTTAATAAAATTAAATGTCTTGTTCTGGTTTTATGTTGGATGACGACGTTAATTGTATGGTTGAGTGATTCTCTAACTGCCAGACTTACTGACTGCCAGCCAGTCGATATTTTTCTCTAACTGTTGGCCTGTTAGTCATTGAGTCAGCTAAAGCTTTGGAAGCTTAGGCATTGTAATTGTTGTTAGGTACGTTGGCAGTAGAAAACATCATGTTTAACTAATTAACACATCTGGATGGGAGTGTGTGTAAGACTTGAAGAAGTAGTGGTAAGAGAATATAGAAAGGCATATAAACAAACAAATGTTAAAATAATATACTACTAGTCGAGACACAACAGAAATTTAAAAGAATTAACTTTACAGTTCTAGTTCAGTTCTAATTCTAGTTCTAGTTCAGTTCTAGTTCAGTTCTAGTTCAGTTCTAGTTCAGTTCTAGTTCAGTTCTAGTTCAGTTCTAGTTCAGTTCTAGTTCAGTTCTAGTTCAGTTCTAGTTCAGTTCTAGTTCAGTTCTAGTTCAGTTCTAGTTCAGTTCTAGTTCAGTTCTAGTTCAGTTCTAGTTCAGTTCTAGTTCAGTTCTAGTTCAGTTCTAGTTCAGTTCTAATTCAGTTCTCGTTCAGTTCTAGTTCAGTTTTAGTTCAGTTCTAGTTCAGTTCTAGTTCAGTTCTAGTTCAGTTCTAGTTCAGTTCTAGTTCAGTTCTAGTTCAGTTCTAGTTCAGTTCTAGTTCAGTTCTAGTTCAGTTCTAGTTTTCAAATTTACTAATGAATGTACTCTTTTAAACACCTATTTATAAATAAAATGTTTTATGTTTATTTTTTTTGCAACTCCTGCTGCTGATGTTGTTGTTGGTTAGTTGATGTATATCTTTTTTACGTAAAATTTATATGTACAACATAAAGTGAAAATCCAACAGATATGAAAACATGAAAAAGGAGCAATTTATTCATTTGTTGTTAGTGTTTATGATGCCCATAGACAAAAGGGAGACTTAAGTAAATAATGTTTCTCTGTATTTGGTTTTTATTGCTATTGTTATTGTTGTCATTCTACAGTGTAAACAAGAAACACTAAATGCGTGATATTTCATGACGGAGAAATGAAATACTTTAATTTTCTTTAATTTATATTACTCCCTGCCTAAAAAATGAAAAAAAGAAATGAAATTAAAACAAAAACGGAAATTAAAATACATATTTTCTTACATTAACAACAAAAACAAAAACTTTGTTTAACTATAAAACTGTTGACAATTAATATTGACTTTTAGCAGGTTACTTAAGTAAATGGCAGCAGCAATAATAAATAAAAAAATACAAAACAATTTTAATGAAATTCTATATAAATATAAACAAATATTGTCAATGATAATGATGACAATGTAAATAAAAAAAAAAAAAAAACAGTGACTGGGCTCCACCCCTTCAAAACCAATCAACCACAGAAGTGCCACTTGTCACACTCAAATAAGTATCTTATTTTGTATGTCTGATGCTTAAGTATCTCTTACTTGAAACTCGAAAAAGCGTAACTTAATTGTCTCTTAAGTAACTCTTAAACATACACTCTACTTTATACGAGAGACAAGTTTAAATGACAATTTTAAAAAGATTAGCCTTTACCATGTCCACACACACATGCAAATTATTTCCATTTATCTAAGTTTTGCTTTTCTTAATTCCTTAACTCAATGATTGTAAAATTTATTTATTGATTTTATTCAATTATTCTAATAGAAAAAAAATGAAACTAAACATTTTGTATAAATTTGAATTTAACGGGTTTGTTTTGATTTATTTTTGTTATTTTGAAATACGTATGTTGTTCAGACAGATTTTTGTGGAGATAACTGTTTTTCGTAGACTGTTATGTGAAGTAGGCACTTTACTAAGTGAAATTTTTTGAAAAATAAAGTTTTTATCGTTAATAAAGTCTCACAAACTATCTTAGCATGACATTGTTAAGGAAACTGCTTTACCGAGATACTTCATTAGAAAATCTATACATCTATCTATCTATCTATCTATATATATCTATCTATCTATCTATCTATCTATCTATCTATCTATCTATCTATCTATCTATATATATATCTTTGTCTATCTATCTATCTATCTATCTATCTATCTATCTATCTATCTATCTATCTATCTATCTACCAATATATCTTTATATCTTTCTATCTTTCTATCTATCTATCTATCTATCTATCTATCTATCTATCTATCTATCTATCTATCTATCTATCTATCTATCTATCTATCTATCTATCTATCTATCTGTCTATCTATCTATCTATCCATCCATCTATCTATCTCTGTATCTATCTATCTATCTATCTATCTATCTATCTATCTATCTATCTATCTATCTATCTATCTATCTATCTATCTATCTATCTATCTATCTATCTACCAATATATCTTTATATCTTTCTATCTTTCTATCTATCTATCTATCTATCTATCTATCTATCTATCTATCTATCTATCTATCTATCTATCTATCTATCTATCTGTCTATCTATCTATCTATCTATCTATCTATCTATCTATCTATCTATCTATCTATCTATCTATCTATCTATCTATCTATCTATCTATCTATCTATCTATCTATCTATCTATCTATCTATCTATCTATCCATCCATCTATCTCTGTATCTATCTATCTCTGTATCTATCTATCTATCTATCTATCTATCTATCTATCTATCTATCTATCTATCAATCTGTAAACATTAGTTTCTTCATCAATCAACTCTTCAAAGAATAACCTCTTAATTTAATCGCTCAAATATTTTTGGCACAAGCCAGACATAAAACAAAATCACACCGATAAACATCAACTATTTGTCCAGAATTTCTCAATGCTACATTAAAATGCCAATTAGATTGTGGTCTTAAACCATAAATTAACTACCAATGGCCGTCCAACTGACAAGACATGACAATAACTAAATACCAGCAATTTTATCAGAAAATATTCGAACAAAACCTCATTAAATACACATCTAAATTGTTGATGGGGCTCATAAAAACCATGTTAACAAAACATAAATTAAATCTAAATACTATGCAAAAGAAAAAAAACTTAAACAGCAGAATTTAAATTGTATTCCCCCAACTAAAAGTTTATTGTTTTTTTTTTTCATTTCATTGGCGATTTTGCGTGTGTGCAGATAAAATGTAATGATGGTCTACCACAGCGTATCTGTGCCAAATGTACGGCACAATTCTATATGATACATAAATTCCGGCGGAAATGTCTTAAAGTTCAAACACAATTGAGAGCGCTAAACGAGGAACAGAAATTCTATGAAAGACAGCAACAACAAAAGGATGCAACGGCAACAACAACAAAACCAGCAGCAACAGCCTCAGCAGTAGCAAGTAAAATTAAAACACTAGATGAACCCAACGATTTAGCTAACGATAACTGTAAGGAACAACAGCAACAAGCCACGGTAGACAATAGCAAGTCATCGGTTTCCTTTGAAACACAAACAGGGAATACCGATGAAGTCAGTAAGTTAACCAATGCAACAACACCAACATTGCTGGACAATGTTGAAACAATGACTGAAAAAACAGAAGCAACGGCAACAGCTACAACACTAGGATGCCACGATAAAAGCTTTGCCAAACAAGAACATTGTGCAACGGCAACGAGTTGTAGTAAGGTTAAGGATGAAAAGAAACCGCTGCTTAAGGCGGCCGTGTTAAAATTTAGAAATACACCGCTGTTAACCTTACAACAGCCGCCCCTGAAACAAATATGTGATAATGATGCCACGCAGCTAATGGCTAATGTCAGAGAAGAAATAAGTGGCGATCAAGAGGATCTATTAGATACCCATATTATATTTAAAGCATTTGAGGCAACAAATAAAACTATAAAATGCCAAGTAAATGATGAGGAAATGTCGATAGATGAGAGTCCAGATAGAGGTGATACTACATTGGGTGTTAAAGAGGAGCATAAAGAATTATTTAACTTTGGCTTAACTAATAATAAAAACAATAATGAAAGTTTATTTTTAACCAAAGCCGCCTTAAAAGCATATACCCCAACATCGATCAAGACTACAAATGCAAAAACCCAACAGCAAACAATTGAGGATACAAATTCCAATGACAACAATAATAATAATAATGAATCCAATGATAATACTTGCAGTTCAACCTCCACCTACAGCAGCTCTTCAAAAGTCTCCAGCCATTCCAGGAAATCTCTAAGAAGAAAAGTTTTTAAACATAAAACGTGTAAATATCTTAATATTGGTAAAAGATCACAATATCATAAATATAAATCAAATAACAAATTGAACATAAAAAAGTTGAACCTTAAGAAAACAACAAGATCGTGGCAAAATAAACATGTTAGAACATGTTCAGCAGCAACATTAAAACAACGAAAACAACGTCAGACTAAGAAAAAATCTCTAAAACAAGCAGCAGACATACAAATGGAAGATGAAACATCATCGAATGTCTCAACAACATCATCATCAGCCATGACTACGTCATCGTCTTTAAGTGCTGAAATAGCAACAACAACAACAACGACACCTGCTGTTACAGATCTGCTTGTTAACAATAAAACAGGCTTCTCATCAATATCACCGAGAATATCCTCAAACAAGTCTTCTACGTCTTGCATCATGTGGAAGACTAAGGCAGCTATGAAAGCAAATGCCAATGACATGCCTACAACATTGCCTTATACAGCTAACGACTCAACAACCGGCTCAGCATCAGAAAACACAGACAAAAGTTCAAAGACCCTTGATGAAAACCAGAGCATTAGTAGTAGCACCAATAATTTTAGGCAAGAGGGACAAGATGATGTTGGTAGTAGTAGTAGTAGCAGCAGTACAAATACGGTAATGTCTTTGCCAGATAATCAAGTCAAGGACACTGCTGATGATGAACGCGAACAAAATCTAAACCACAATTTATGGCCGGAAGAGGCAGACCAAAAACAAATTACCAACTATACACAAAAAGAAACAGAAGAAAATAAGCAAATTGACCAAACAAAAGACACTGAAGTAGCAGAAGACATGGAGCCTCCAAAGTCAATTGCGTCAAAGAAAATTGGTGGCATGAAATTAATAATACAACGTAAACGAGGTGCTCGTTTTAAATGTCGCCGCAAAACTGAAGACGAACCCTGTGAAGCTTCAAAACCCAAACGCAGAAGAAAAACTAACCATAATCAAAGTCCTCCAACAAAATACGAAATAGAATCAATATTTTCTCTGGATCTTAATGCAGAATATAGAAAAGAAAACAAGCAGGACTTGGTGGGCGGCAGTGATATGGAGGAAACGGTTGATCTTAATATTGTTAAGCGTAAGTTAAACGCTTTCAATAGTGCACAAGATGAAAACAAGGAAAATCCCATTTCTTTGCATCATTTACAAGAATGTGATAGTGATAGCAATACTAGTGTTTACCGGGATCCTTTGCTCATCAAAAATGATATGCTAGAAGATGATACTCAATTAACGGATTTCCCTAAACCTCAGCTGTCTTTGCAGAGCGAATGCACTAAGGAAATGTTTAAATTGTGCAAGGAAAAGTTTAACTTAGAAAGTCCCAAGAAGCTAATAGTACGAGTTCCTCTAACATCTTTGACACAAGATTTCAAAAGACTACATCTGACCATGGAAACAGAAAGTGAGGAAAACGAACAGAAAAATGAGGCTTTAAAAGAGGAACAAGAAAAGGAGGAGAAAGTGGAAGAAGAAATTAACATGATAGCTAATGAAACTGGAATTACTGAGGAAATAGCTTCCGAAACAGCAATAGTCAAGGAACAGCAGCTAGAGTGTAATAATACAACCCAAAACATTAGCTCTACACAGGCCAATAGCTCTAGCAGCCAAAGTGACTTAATGGGTTTCTCACAAAACTCGGAAACTTCTTCTTCTAGTACGGCAGATTCCTCACAGCCTTCAGTGGACTTGTTTAGATATGTACAACCTCCGTTGTGTTCAGCTTCTTCGAAAATTACTGATTTTATAAATGATTTTCAAAATAATTGCATCGATTCCTCTGAAATCGAAGAAACTACCTGTGATATGGTTCCCCAACTGGGACCACAAATAACTCAAGAATTAAGTGATGAAATTCGCGATGTAGAGGATACATTAAATGGCATATTAAGTGAAATGCATGACAAGGATATGTATACACCCCGTTCGGCCGAAACTGATGAATTATTCCCCCACTCTGTGTATTCGCCGCTAACGGATTCACCTACCACGCCGGCCCACAGTTTCTATGCCGAAAGTCCTTGCACCATTAACAGTAATCCCATGTCGGTGAGTCCTTTTATACATCAAAATATGGATTATAATGCCATGACACCGCAAAGTAATCACAGCAGTATGGGTCATAGTTCTCATATGGGAGGTAGTAGTGTTAGTGGTGGCAGTACGGGACCACATACCACGGGTGTATTTATTGAACATTTTCCCACATACACTGAATGTTTCGAGGAGAGTACACAATCGGAATTGATTGGTTTTCAAAATGATATACCCTGCTTTGAAAATATTGAAATTAGCCAACCGCCCAATAGCGGCGAATTATTGGGCAACCAGGGAGAGTTTAATGAAGAAGATAATGCTATAAATGACAACGAACAAAATATTCAAAATATGGCTAATGAGAGTGGGGAAATTAAGACAGCCCCAGCAGTTGTAGATTATATAGATCTAAGTGATTACAAAGAGAACAATGATCATTTTTCTAATGCTGCCGTTCAAGAGGAAACTGTACCCGAAATAACGGTTACCAATAGAGACTTGTTAACTCAACAAATACCTTATAATCCCAACAATTACCAGCACTCTATACAAATGCAGAGTACAAATAATCCACTAATACCTGGCAGTGCAAATATGCAACCCCACTACATTGTCACCAATACCAATCAGGGGCCCATAATATTTGCCAATCGCCAACTTAACCAAGCCGGCGAACATATGGAGGGTGCGTTTAAGGCTCACGGCAATAATTTACAATTTGTAACTCTGGGACAAGCCATGGAAGCGGCAAATCAAGCACCCATTAAACATTTAATACACAACAATGCCCAGGATATCAATTGGCCTTCGAATGTCAATGCTTCCCAGAATTATGCACCTCAACAGGTTATTTCAACAGCCAATGGCACCACCACCTATTTCATTAATGCCAATGGTGAACTGTATCAAGCCAGTATACCAGCGCCCGCGCTTAATACCATTATTATGCAGAACAATAGCAATCAAGCGTCGCAATTCAATAAATCTAATATGGACAACAATGACAATTACATGCAAACGCTACAGCAGCAACAGCAACATCAACAGCACCAACAACAAAATCCTAACTCCCTATCTTCGCAATACATTATGTTGGTCAATAATTTGGGTGGAACTCCCCAATATTATGCCACCACTCAAGCCATGCCTGCACAAACTGCAGCAGCACCTCAACAACAACAACAACATGCAGTATTATTTCAACGCCACAGTACAAAATATCAAACAAACTCCTCCAAAACTACCAACAATTGCAGCAACGAACGTAATCCACCTTTAGCTCCAAAACCTATACATAAACCTATAAGTCCCGCCTTAGATAAGGACTCAAATTCGACAGCAACCAGCATGCGTCAAAGAGTCAATCAACAGTTGCAACAACAAATCAAACAACGTCAACTACAATTACTTCAACCGCGTTCCGCTAATGTTACTCAGAAAATTACGCTTATCTGTCGTTTCTGTCATAAACGTCCTAAATTCACTAATAATGTAGATTACAGCAATCATATTATCAATATGCATCCCGCCGAAAAACCCTATAATTGCCCTCATTGTCCTATGCATTTTTCGCGACGTTTCGAACGTCAACAGCATGTGGCACAAGTTCATGGTTCTCGTTATCAGTGTGCTCAGTGTGGTTTGAGTTTTTGTGCCCAGCGTACTTTAGATTTTCATCTGCAAAAGTATCATGCCAATTTGGGTAGATCTCAACAACAGCATTTACACCATCAACAACAACAGCAACAAAACTCCACCTCTACGTCGTCACCAGCTACCTATCAGTTGTTACAACAGCACAATCAGCAACAACGATTGGTTCGTGTTGAGGATGTTCATGTGCAAGTAAGCGGCGAGAATAAAAATAAACGCTGTAAGTACAAATTGTATTGTTTTCTTTTTTACTTCAACTTTTTCTTTTGTATTACCTTTTTCTTTTGTATTGTGTTCCTTTTGCTTTTCCCTCGAAGAGCTGTGTTGTAAAGGAATGTGTTGTTATCTTTGGAATTTTATTGTTTAATACTTAAAGTTTTATTTTTTCTTTATTTTAACAGCTATTGATCTGCCTTTGGAGTCTAGTTCTGATATACAAACTTCTCTGTCTATGCCAGAAGTTGAAATATTATCCGGAACACCAACAGGAACACCACAACAGCAGTCACAAGCTCGTATATTATGTAGTCCTGATTGTAATGATGGTAGGTTTTACTCTATTTTAAAATTAAAGAAAAACCCTAAAGTTATAAAAGTGTATGTTAAATCCTTAATAGAAATGGTGTTGTGATATGATTTAAAAAGTATATCAGATTACCTAGACCAAAACTAACCATAACACAACCTAGGTCCACAATTTTTTAAAGCGTTAAAATATACTTTTTGGAAGAATCCATAACATCAGTTTTTTACAAAGTTGGGAAAACCACATTTTAGGCCATATTGGAGTGCGATGACGTCTTTTAATGTCAATGTGTCGATTTTAAAGAAAACATCTGTTAATTCTTCTTCTTTTTTTCGAAATTGTTATGTGTTTTTTTTACACTTTTCGGCAATACTTCTGATTAGGGTTCAATAGTTGAAACGAAAAGCCGACTTTTCGACTTTTTGCATTTTATGAAAAGTCGACTTTTCGACTTTTTACATTTTATTAATAATAAAAAAATTTTATTTTTATTTTTTCTATTTGTTGCAATTTTTTGAGTTTTTTCGACTTCTTTCTATTTTCGACTTTTCGACAATTTTCGACTTTTCCGACTATTTTCGACTTTTTCCGAATTTTTCGACTTTTTCCGACTTTCTCCGACTTTTCGACTCTTTCCGACTTTTCGACTTTTATTTACAAAGTCGACTTTTCGACCTTTTTCATAGACGATAGTCGAGTTATCGACTTTTTTGGAACAAAATAGTTGACTTCGACTTTTCGATAAAAAGTCGATTGTTCGATTATTCGAAAGTCGATTTATAGAACCCTACTTCTGATTAAGTAATAATCGTTTAATATCCCAAACAGAAAACTGAGCCTTGTTCTGACGATTCCAATGGCAATAAAAAATATGTATATTTATTATACGAAACTGTATACTTCATAAATATAATAAAAAATGAAAATCTATAGAATACTTATCGCCAAATTGTTTGTCTTATTGAAAACTAATTTTTCAAGTCATTTACAGAATAAAGCAGGAAATCCAAATATAAATAGGCATATATTTAATACTTCCGCAAGTTTTAAATTTAAACTCTCTGTACCATAGATATTCAGCCAAAATGCATAAAATATCTATTAGAAGCGCCAATTTTAAATTTATTAACAGAGAGTTTATTCAATATATGTACTTAACAAAATGTATGAACTTCTAGTCGGGGACTATTGACTCTAAATAAAATCAAACATAGAAATGTATAAAATAAAACCTCATAATTCTTAGTGTCAGCTAATAAATATTCATTCCCTTCATTTTTTTGTTTAAATATTTACTTTTAGATAATGATGATTGCTGTGGTTCAAATCAAAATTATGATCAAACCAACAACACTGATACACCAGCAGCAGAACATGAACAACAATATACAGGAAATGAAAGTGTTAATAATAATCATCATCATCAGCAGCAGCAACAACATCAACATATTACAATACCATCGCCAGAACAAACCGAACCAGATTCTACCACAACATTACGACACTTTCGTAAACGTCAATTATCAGAAATATCACCACACTTTGCCGCCTCCCCATCATCATCATCTTCATCAGCAGCAGCAGTAATAACGTACACTTTTAACAATAACAACGGCCACAACAATGACAACAACAACATCAACATAAACCACAATAGTCCGGACAATGTTTTAACGGATGAAACAGGAGCTGGAAGTGTAGTAACGGGACGACGGGGAGTTGGTGCTAGTGGTGGTGAACAAATTATGGTTGAACGTACATTACGCGGTAGTCATAATTGTCTATTGTGCGAGGAATCATTTACAAATGAAATAGCTTTGCGTAAACATCATCACTTGGCACATGGTGCCACACAAACCATCAACAATACACTTGCCACATCATCATCATCATCATCGTCGTCAGGCCTAGTCTGTACGATTTGCAAACGCAGTTTTCGTATGCGCAATGCACTGCAACGGCACATGGAAACACACGATGCTGAGGGTCGACCCTATGAATGCAACATATGTCAAGTGCGTTTTCCGAGACCCTCCCAATTGACGTTGCACAAATTGACGGTACACAAATTCGAAAAACCAAATTCGTGTGAAGAGTGCGGCAAGCAGTTTGGCACAGAAACAGCAATGAAGGCTCATGCAAAAGAACATGAACAAGAAGGTGAGGGGTGGAGAAGAGAGAGAGAAATTTATTATGAATTTTTTGTTTGTTTATCTTTTAATTGTACTTTGTGATTTTTTGTTAAGCAGGGATGGAACGTTTGGGGAATAGATAGATAGATAGATAGATAGATAGATAGATAGATAGATAGATAGATAGATAGATAGATAGATAGATAGATAGATAGATAGATAGATAGATAGATAGATAGATAGATAGATAGATAGATAGATAGATAGATAGATAGATAGATAGATAGATAGATAGATAGATAGATAGATAGATAGATAGATAGATAGATAGATAGATAGATAGATAGATAGATAGATAGATAGATAGATAGATAGATAGATAGAAAGATAGTTGTTAAATTTCTGAATCATTTTAGTGCATTCAGTATCTTGAAACAAACACTACAGCTCTGATTTTTATAAATAGCCCACAAAATGATACAAAAACTAATAATCATATTTTTACTCTTTTTTTCTACTACAGCTGCCAATGCTGCCACAGCAACAGAAGCCTTAACATCAACGTCGTCTTCTACATCATCAACACCAGCATCATCATCACAATTGTCTTCCCGCGTATATTTAGAAACAATGACAACAAAAACAACATCAATATCAACATCCAAAATAATAACAAATGAACAACAAACTATAAATTTAGCAGCTACAACATCCGGTGAAGATGAAACTGCTGCTGCCACTAACAACAACAACAATAATGAGGACGACAATGCTTTTTTAATAATGCCTTAGAAAATACTATTGTCTCTGGTCTTACAACATAAAATTTGTGGATTGTTTTTTCTTTTTAAAACTTAAAAAAGAATATGTAGATTTTTTCTTTTTTTGCACTATATTATGAGATGTCATGTTTTTGCTTATAATAAAGAAAATTGTTTTATAAAAGTGCAACAGGATTTGAAAATAGATTTTAAGTAAAAATTTTTTGTAAATTTGTTATTTTAAGCAATTATTTTTTTTAATTTCCGGTTTACAAAAAGAGAAGAGTACAAGTTAGATATGTATGGTTTTTTTAAATGTATAGAATACTGAAGAGAAGAATACAGTTTTATCTCTTTTTTAAACTTTATACATATTAAATTGCAAGGAGTAATCTTAATTTCAGTTACTAAATTGTATTTTTTATAAAAAAAAACAAAATATGGTAAAATAATGAAAGTTTTAAAATTTAATTTATTATTGTTTTTTTAAGCTGGAATTTGAAAATAATAATAATAATAATAATAATATTAAAGAAAATTTTATAAAAACTACTAGTTTTTGTAATTAAATTAAAAAAACAATAGAATTTTAAGTTTACAAAGAGAATTTTAAAAATTTTTGCTAAAACAAACCATTTAACTAAGGTTTGTTTTTAATTTACTTTTTTTTAATCCAAATTCCTTAGTTTTGTTTTTTTTAGCTCAAATGAATATGAATTTTATGTTAATTTTTTTTTGCCATAACTTAATTGTTTAATGTATATTTGTAAATATATTAATTGTTTTAAGAATTTCTCTATTCTCTGCCATGAGAATATATATTTAATAAATTTTAGTTTTGTAATAAAATTAAAGAAAAATAACAAAGAAAATTTGTAAATATATGTGTCTTTTTATTAGGGCGAGTTTCTTAGTACTCAATTAAACTAGGATTTACTAGCTGTTAGATTAAACTCGGAACAAATTTAGGTGGACTGAGGACGGGTTTCTTACTCCTCAGTTAAACTAGGCTTAACTTGCTGTTAGATTAAACTCGGAACAAATTTAGGCAGACTTTAACAGATGATTGTGTGTTTCAGTATTAGATTTAAGTTCAGTTTACTTTGATAGTATTGCCAACTTTTCACTTAAAAAAATAAACAAAGAACAGCTATTTTTTGCAAACAATAATTTTTGTAAAATGAAAAATTTTGGAAAACTGTTTAATAAATATTTAAAACAATAATAAATAAAACAAAACAAATCAGAAAATTGTAATTTACTTAAAATATTAAGTTTTTGTTTTTCCGAAATCATTGTTTTATTGTTTTTGTGAATTGTGTTTTCTCACTTATAACTTGAGTTCAATCGGCCAATTACACTCAGTTAAACTAAGATAATAAGTAAGATAGTAAGTTTTAACCAAAGAATGAAGATTATCTTTATCAGAAAAACATGTCCTGAGTTTTTCAATTATGAATTTAAGTTTAGTTAACTTTGTTAGTATTGCAAACTTTTCACTCAAAAACATAAACAATGAACAGCTGTTTGTTTTGCAAATAATAC
This sequence comes from Lucilia cuprina, assembly GCF_022045245.1. Lineage (NCBI taxonomy): Eukaryota > Metazoa > Arthropoda > Insecta > Diptera > Calliphoridae > Lucilia > Lucilia cuprina. Next base: position 91,277,481 of record NC_060952.1, on the reverse strand, counting down.
TTTTGTTAAATGAAAAATTTTGGAAAACAGTTTAATAAATATTTAAAACAATAATAAATAAAACAAAACAAAACAAAAACTTGCAATTTATTTAAAATATTAAGTTTTTGCTCTTCCGAAATCATTGTTTTATTGTTTTTGTGAATTGTATTTTTCTCACTTATAACTTGAGTTCAATCGGCCAATTACACTCAGTTAAACTAAGATAATATGTAACGTTACTGATTACTGAAAAGCACTAAACATATATTAAACCAGGTTTAACCAAAGAATGAAGATTATCTTTATCTAAAAAACCAGCCCTTAGTATCACAATATGTATGTGTATGTAAGTTTTTCTTGTATATTTTAAAAACCAATTTAACAATTTTAAAATTTTCTTTATTTCTTGCCAAAAAACAATGACTTTATGATACTTTTTTTAATAGGTTTGTTAACAGCAGCTCTTACAGCTTCTTCGATGACTTTATTTAGACTATTTATATCCTTGGACGAACACTCGACAAATGAAGAAGCTTTAATTTTATCTTTTAATGTAATTCCTTGTTCCACAGTAAGACATTTTAAGTTTTCAACAGAATTAACATTGCGCAAATCTAGCTGAGTTCCTACCAAAATAAAAGGTACACCTTTACAATACATACGAAGTTCCGGCAACCAGTATTTTTCTATATCTTCATAGGTATTTATATCGGCAATGGAATAGCATAATATTAAACAATCTGTCTATAATATAAATTATTAATATCATAGTTTGTTTCTTTTTTGAACTATTAATTCAACTTACATTGGGATATGCTAAGGGTCTCAATCTTTTATAGTCTTCTAGACCAGCTGTATCTACCAAAGTCAATGTATATTCCTTATCATCAACCGTTATGTTGCACACATATTCTTGGTGTACAATTGTGCCATAATATGATTCATAAAATTCTTTATTTAAATAGGTTTTCAATAGAGTTGTCTTTCCCACAACATTACCCACTATTAGGATTCTTAAATTACTTGAACAATCCATTGTAAAGTATATGTTATTTAATCTTTTTATGAGTTTGATTTGATTCGACTTAATGTGAATAAATTTGAAGAGTTCAATATCGAATCATCTTCAAGGCAATGGTTCTTTTTCTCAATATACAACTTAATATCTATTTATATATGTATAAAAATCAATGTATGTATGTTTGTTTGTACCTTATAGTAGGCTAAACTACTAAATAGATCTTCTTCATATTTTCACTGTGTGTTCCCCTATATCTGGAAGGTACAATAGGCTACATTTATTCTCTTTTATACAACTGGAAAACTATTACAGTTAGAATCTTTAAATTTATTAAGGGCCGGTTTTTCTGATAAAGATAATCTGTATTCTTAAACCTGGTTTAATATATGTTTCGTGTTTTTCAGTTATCAATAATGTTACATATTATCTTAGTTTAACTGAGTGTAATTAGCCGATTAAACTCAAGTTATAAGTGAGAAAACATAATTAACAAAAACAATAAAACAATGATATCGGAAGAACAAAAACTTAATATTTTAAGTAAATTGCAATTTTCTGATTTGTTTTGTTTTATTTATTATTGTTTTAAATGTTTATTTAACATTTTTCCAAAAATTTTCCATTTTACAAAAGTATTATTTGCAAAACAAACAGCTGTTCATTGTATATGTTTTTGAGTGAAAAGTTGGCAATACTAACAAAGTTAACTGTGCTTAAATCTAAAACTGAAAAACACAATCGTCGGTTAAAGTTCGCCTAAATTTGTTTCGAGTTTAATCTAACAGCAAGTTAAGCCTATTTTAACTGAGGAGTAAGAAACCCGCCCTAAGTGTTTTTTTACTTATTTTGCTTTTGGGGTAGCGAAGCATACTGGGTATAGCTCGTTTTATATATATGTATATATTTTTTATATATTTTTATTTCACAACCGCAAAGAAATTAATCATCTATGTATTAATACCCCCTTTTGGCCGTAGAAACCATTTTTATTAAATTTCTTATATCATTTAAGAGCGGTTTTACGAGTTGCCAATCAAATGTCTATTAATAATCACATTAGTTAGAACTGGTTCACACTGAGAAACTTTTGTTGAGAAAATTTTGATTATATTTGTAGAAGAAAGAGATAATTGATATTTCTTTCTCTCACACACAAAAATCAAAAGTTTCCTAAAAAAATTTTCCCTGTGGGAACCAGGTCTTAAGCTAAAAATAAATTTAATCTGATGTTAATCCCCCTTCGATGTTTTTGAGTACAAGATAAAACTTTGCAGTGTTGCCAAACAAAACAAAACATCACTGTTTGTTATTAACACAATGCATGTTTTATAAAAAAGAAGAAGACAATTGTAAATGTAATAAAAAAATCAAAACTCAAATTTAAAAGAAAAAAATATATATTGTGAAGTCCCCATAATTTATACTAATCGATCAAACATTTTAATGTTTATTTGAATAAAAATTGTATTAATTTTTTTGGCATCAGCTGTTTACACTTTTGCATCTCTTGCTCAAGTTTAAACCACTTCCATTGGGCGCTTAAACTAGCAAACAAAATTAGCTGATTGAGGGCGGGTTTCTTAGTCCTCAGTTAAACTAGGCTTAACTAGCTGTCAGATTAAACTCGAAACAAATTTGGGCGGACTTTTTGTTTGTTTGTTCTTTAAGTTACTTAGTTCCCGAAAACTAAGATTTATTTGGCCAGTAATTAAAATTATACAACGCCATCACCAATTCTAGCTAGAAAAAACTAGCTCATATATTCCAATTACATAAAATTAAAAACTTAGATTAAGTTAACACGATTGCACATGGCCAAATATGCACCTCAAGAAAAACTGTAACTCGGTACAGTTATCTGACGTCACACATTAGCCAATGCTGTTTGAAACGTAAAACTCTCGAAGGCAGAGCAAAAAGGACGGCCTGATTACCCTTAAGCGATAATGGCAACGACGCACGACGGTCTTCCTCCACCCAGAGCTGAATTACGAATGTTAGGCGGACTTTAACCGATGATTGTGTTTTTCAGTTTTAGATTTAAGCACAGTTAACTTTGTTAGTATTGTCAACTTTTCACTCAAAAACATAAACAATGAACAGCTGTTTTTTTCAAACAATACTTTTGTAAAATGGAAAATTTTGGAAAAATGTTAAATAAATTTAATTTTTCTTTAAAAATATTGACTTTAGTTTATGAAGATTTGTTTGTTGTTGTGTTTTAGAAGATTTGTTATCCACCATAGGGTGGCATACTGCAGCTCTTACGGCTTCAATAATAAGAGTCTGTAAACTGTTTATATCCTTGGACGAACATTCAAAAAATGAAAGCATTTTAGTTTTTTTCCTTAAACGTGCACCTTGTTTGGTAGTTATACATTTCATATTCGAGCGCAAATCTAATTTAGTGCCCACTAATATAACAGGCACTTCCTTACAGTGCGTACGTATTTCAGGCAACCAATAACTGCTGATACTTTTAAAGGATGTAGGACTATTAATAGCATAGCACAAAATCAAACAATCGCTCTATTGAAAAAAAAAACATTTTAAGAAATGAAAAATTTATATTAAAAACAAAAGTATTGATGATTAACTTACATTTGCATAAGCCGAACGTCTTATACTTTCACAATCCATCGCACCCGGTGTATCCACCAAGATCAAACGATATTCTTTATCATCAATTGTTTTGAGGCGGGCATAACCATCAGGTACAACTGAGGCATAACTGGAATCGTAAAATTCTTCTATTAAAAAACTTTTTATCAGAGTAGTCTTTCCCACATCCTCCGGACCCAATAGAGTAATTTTTAAATTGGCAGTGTTAGATGTTGTTGTAGCAGGAGAAGTGTTAGTTGCCGTCATTGATGTAATCATTTATATTAATACGGCTTACAAAAAACGTTTCTGTTTTGTACTAACATATACTTTGTTGGATAGAAGATTGTTTCATTTTATTTTCAACAATTTAAAACCACAAAGATGTGAATCATCGAAATTACGTGTATACATTAGGGGGAGCCAAAAAAATATTTATTTTCCATATAAGAGTAAGATAACAAAATCTAATTGTTAGTACAAATACGAAATTTGAGTTAAAAAAGTTTCTAGTTAAGAAAGATAGATAGATAGATAGATAGATAGATAGATAGATAGATAGATAGATAGATAGATAGATAGATAGATAGATAGATAGATAGATAGATAGATAGATAGATA
>NC_060952.1:91267607-91273156 GCF_022045245.1 Lucilia cuprina | reverse complement strand
TATAGACTAGACTATAGACTAGACTATAGACTAGACTATAGACTAGACTATAGACTAGACTATAGACTAGACTATAGACTAGACTATAGACTAGACTATAGAATTTAATTTAAACCACTTTTAATCTTATTACCATCTCTTAATAAATAAGTAATTCAAACTCCTTTACATACTGCATTTAAATGCGATAATCTTTCATCGAAATTCTTTAACACTAAGACTTTGTATAGAAATAATCGTAAAAACACTTGTTGTTTATAATAATTTGTATAAATTTATTTAAAAATCAATTGTTAAACTACTACTGTAGATGTAGATGAAGTATGTGAATATAATAAATAAATTTGTTATTATTATTATTTCATTTAATGTGTTCTCCAAATGTCAAATGTTTTGAACTTTTCTTTATTTTTCTTCAATTCTTTTATTACATTTTCTGTTTCTTTGCCGTCTGCCATTTTAATCATATATTTCAGATTTGTTTTTATTTTTTTTTTTTAGAGGCAGCTCTGAGCTCTGAATTCATTTTCAATACGATGTGTGAACAAAAATATTTCTCTTATCAATTCAGTTGCCATTGGACGTTGTCGGTTGCATCTTTTATAGAATATTTTCCCTTTTTATACAAAAAAAAGTTTTTTTTTTCATAAATTTTATGAGTTTTTCTTAAGGTTCTTCTTAATCTTTTGTTAGTTCGTTTGGCTTAAGTTAATGTTTATCAAGTGAGTTTTCTTTTGTAATATAATTTATATATTCATATGACAAACAAAATACATAATTTCAATTTAGAGTTTTAAGGTTTTCTGTTCGAGTTTTCTTTACGAATTATTAAATAAAGTATTTAACATAAAATGGAATAATAAATTAAGTTTTAACAAGACTATGAAAGAGAGTAGAAAGTTTTTTTTTAAATAAAATCAATATAATTTGAATAATTTGGAACTTAAGACATTAGTTCTTCAGATAATCTTATTTAATCTCTCCTAAATGAGTAGAAATATTTAGAAAAATCAAAGCAAATGTTTAAAAATAAAAAAATTGCTCTAAAACTAGTTGAAAATAGGTGGGGGTTTGGTTTGCTAGAGTTTTCTATTCTCAGACTTGCGGTTAAACTAACGTATCTATTTACTTCTAGATTTCTTAAAAAAAAACACATTCAAATGATGACTTGAAATTGTATGACAAATAAATACGTGATACATGAAAGAATTCTCTAAATGAATCACTCATAAAATTTATATAAAAAAATATCGTTATAATTATTAGTTCTTATTTATAGAACATAAAATGTTAAACAAAATTATAATAAAATTATAAAATCTATTCAAATGTAAAATGTTTGTGTATAAAAAAAAACGTGTAAAATATTAAAAAAATAAAAACACAAAGAAAATTATAAAAACAATTACAAAAAAACTTGTGTAAATGAAATGAAAACTCAAACAAAAACACGCACAACTGTAACAAAACAGTCAGGTTTTTGGATTTCCCAACAACAACAGCAACAACAACAATAACCTCAAAATCAAAATAAACCTGTTGCATTCCAATTCAATATTCTAGACAACAGTTGTTTTTTTATTATTACATTAGGGTGGTTAATAAAATTTATCGAGAGTAGCAGTAAATTTCAAAAAAGTTATCGATAACTTCTGTTTTCAACCCAACAATTATCGATTACTTAATTTTTCTAAAGTAAAGTTATCGATAACATGATTTTTCTATAGAATGGTTATTGGCAACATGACTTTTCTATAGAAAAGATATGGATAATTTGTTTTTCTTAACTTTTCTTTAAGAAAGTTATCGATAACACTATTTTTCGACTTTTCGACGAAAACTTGTCATTTCTATAGAAATGTTATCGATAACTTGACTTCTCTATAGAAAAGTTATCGATAACTTGACTTCTCTATAGAAATATTATGGATTAATGAACTTCTATAGAAAAGTTATCGATGACTTTACTTTTCTATAGAAAAGTTATCGATGACTTGACTTTTCTATAGAAAAGTTATCGATGACTTTACTTTTCTATAGAAAAGTTATCGATGACTTGACTTTTCTATAGAAAAGTTATCGATGACTTGACTTTTCTATAGAAAAGTTATCGATGACTTGACTTTTCTATAGAAAAGTTATCGATGACTTGACTTTTCTATAGAAAAGTTATCGATGACTTGACTTCTCTATTGAAATATTATGGATGAGTATCAATGAATGAACCTCTATCAAAAGGACATCGATAACTTGACTTTTCTATAGAAAAATTATCGATAACTTGACTTTTCTATAGAATATTTATCGAAAACTTGACTTTTCTATAGAAAATTTATCGATAACTTGAAAAGATATGGATAATTTGTTTTTTCTTTAAAAAAATTTATTGATAAGAAAGTTATCGATAAAACGATTTTTCGACTTTGTTCATTTAATTAAAAGTCCACTTTTAGTTTTTTATAAATAGTCGACTTTTCGACTTTATCCGACTCTTCGACTTTATCCGACTCTTCGACTTTTTCCGACTTTTTTCGACTTTTTCCGACTTTATACGACTTTTTCGACCTTTCGACGTTTTTCAACTTTTTGACTATTTTTCGACTTTGTTCATTTAATTAAAAGTCGACTTTTAGTTTTTTATAAATAGTCGACTTTTCGACTTTATCCGACTCTTCGACTTTATCCGACTCTTCGACTTTTTCCGACTTTTTTCGACTTTTTCGACCTTTCGACGTTTTTCAACTTTTTGACTATTTACGGATTCTTTCGACTATTTTTTGACAGCTTTCGACTTTTTTCAACTATTTTTTACTGTTTTCAGGGTTTTCCGACTATTTTAAAGTTTTTGACGTTTTTCCACTTTTAAAGAATTTTCGACTTTTTTCTGAATTTTTTCTACTATTTTCGAGTTTTTGACTTTTTTCGACTTTTTTCGACTTTCCGACTTTTTTCATAGAAGATAGTCGATTTATCGACTTTTTTGGAACAAAATAGTCGACTTGAATTTTCGTCTTTTTTCGACAAAAAGTCGATTGTTCGATTATTCGAAAGACGCTATATAGAACCCTAGTTATAGAAAATGTATTAACTACCTATAAAAAAGTGATAACATGACTTTTAAATACAAAAGTTATCGACATTTTTGACATTTCTTTACTCTTAAATGTATAAAAGAGTCCTCCCTCATATGTTTTACACTTTAACCGTTATTTAATATTAATTCTCGAACTCATTTGTATTGTTTTAAAAAATGAATAAAGTTAATTATGGTTCAGATCAATGTTTGTGTTTGATCATCTTGTTTGGTCACTTTTTTTTCATGTCACGTTTAAACATCAACAACACACGTCTGCGTGTGTGTGTGTGTGTGTGTTCGTATGTTTGTTATTTATTATTTCTACAAAAATTCATAAAAATTCCAAGAAAATTGGGGTATTTCTCCTCTTATTGTATTTATTAGTAACTTTAATTTTAAACAGCCAGCAAACAAAACAAAAGCATTTAGATATGACTCATACATTCACACAATATTTTTTTACGCGCTTTTGGAAAGCAAAACAAAAATTAAAACAAACAAGAAGATGCTAATAAAACACAAACGAACAAGTTAAAGAATTGCTCACCATCATTATAAAGTAGTAAAAAAGTTAGTTATTGACGAAGAGAAGAATACCCTAAACTGATTAAAATGTATCCTAAAGCAAAGTTGGTCTATTTAAGAAGGATTTTATTGGAAGAAAAGATCAGATGTACCATATATTCAAATCGATTCTGATAAAGATTTTACAATATTTGTATAAGATTATGGAACCATACGATTCAAAAATTACCAACATCTTAAAAAAGTTAAAACACCTTGTGTAGGGTATTAATAGAAAGACAACAAACAAAAAAAACGTTAAATTGTTTAAAAAAAAGGTAACTTTTTTCTATTGTGTTTAGGTTTTTCTATATAAAAAATAAATAACTAGAAAACAACACCGTAATGTATGACTTTTATAAAAAGACCTTATAAAGAGTCATCAGCTTTCAAGTTTTATTTTTTTTACATTATTTATATATATCTTGAATGATTCATCCATTTACACACGTTTTAATTAATTAATAACAATAATGTTAACTAACAATTTATATGAGTGCGTTTTATTTAAATATTTAATTAAAATATTAAACACAAATAATAAATGTTTACAAAAAAAACGTGTAATATAAATCGCATTTAATTGTCGTTGCAGTTAAAGTCTGTTTTGTGAAAGAGTGGAATTTTTTAAATATTTTTGTGGAAAAAAAAAACAGTTTTAGTTATCGCAAACAACTGTTTGTTAACAGTGTAAAATTGTTTTAAAATTAAATGAAATATTTGCTGACACATTTTGCTGTCATTTGAAACACTTTAACTTGTCTATGTCTCTATAAAATAATAGAATTTTAGTTACAAACTAAAACATTTGCGCGTTAACCAGCGTTAATAAAACGAAGTACTTCCAAAAGAATGAAATTTATCAGTAGCACTAAGTGAATTTGTTCACCTTCTATGGAAGTAGTGTTTTTTGACTTCTAAAGAAGCGAAAAGAATTAAATTTTGATTTAAAACCATTTTATTTTGGAGTTGATTGATGTAATTTATTTACTTATGATAATATTAATATTATTATAAGGCAAATTAGTTGTGTTATGTAATAATACTATCACTTCCTATTAACTTCCAAATAAAGAACATCAATATTACTTCCTAAGAATGACTTCAGATGTAGTAAGTTTGGAATTAAATAAAAAGAACATCCTTCCTATGACAAGCCTGTGTTAAATTCATCACTTCTTCAGGTCTTTTCCAGTACTTCCAAGGAGTAAATTCTACTTCTTTTACGCTTTTTTGGAAGCTCTTTTTGCCGTTTATATTTTTGATCCTGATGTCTGCCTTTGTGTTAACTGAAATCAATTTTTTAATCTATCGATCTATCTATCTGTCTGTCTATCTATCTGTCTATATATCTATCTATCTATCTATCTATCTATCTATCTATCTATCTATCTATCTATCTATCTATCTATCTATCTATCTATCTATCTATCTATCTATCTATCTATCTATCTATCTATCTATCTATCTATCTGTCAATATATCTATCTATCTATCTATCTATCTATCTATCTATCTATCTATCTATCTATCTATCTATCTATCTATATATGTATCTATCTATCTATCTATCTATCTATCTATCTATCTATCTATCTATCTATCTATCTATCTATCTATCTATCTATCTATCTATCTATCTATCTATCTATCTATCTATCTATCTATCTATCTACCTATTTATCTTAGACCAGACTTTTGACCAGACTTTAGTCCAGGCTATAGTCCAGACTTAAGTCCAGGCTATAGTCCAGGCTATAGTACAGACTATAGTCCAGGCTTTAGTCTATTCTATATCTAACTATCTATCTATCTATCTATCTATCTATCTATCTATATATCTATCTATCTATCTATCTATCTATCTATCTATCTATCTATCTATCTATCTATCTATCTATCTATCTAT
>NC_060952.1:91260630-91267507 GCF_022045245.1 Lucilia cuprina | reverse complement strand
GATAGATAGATAGATAGATAGATAGATAGATAGATAGATAGATAGATAGATAGATAGATAGATAGATAGATAGATAGATAGATAAATAAATAAATAAATAAATAAACAGATACATAGAAATAAAACCCTTTAATTTTAATCGAAAATTTTCTTGGGCAAATATTTTTTATTGCATTTCGATTTCGTTAAATATTTTTATATACAGTTGTATATTCTGGTTTAACTATATAAAAAAGGAATTACATTTATAAAATTAGTATTTCTAGTACATATTATTACCATTTTACTTAAAAAGCTAAAGAAGCAGTATCAAAAACAAAAAAACACTCATATTGAATAATAGACACTAAGGACTGCAACAATTATTGGAAACAGAAAATAAAACTAATAGCCATATTTTTCCTTAATCATAATACCAATCCAAAAATAGCAAGGCAAATGACATCACCAGCAGGAAAAATAAAGACCAAACGCGTAGACCTGCATTACGTTGTATGGCCTGTTTGATTTGTTCATTAGCGTCTTTTACATTTTCTGTAGCGCCTACTACGGCGTTGACAATACGATCAATATTGTGTTGTTGCAATGTGACCTGTTTAAAATCAAACAACAAATATATAAAATTGTAAAAACATTGAAAATGTTTCACAAACCAACCTTTTCTGTAAATATATCCTGCAGTGTAGCTATGTCTACAACATTCTTTTCTATAGCTTCAACTTCCTCAGATAAACCCTGCAGTTCATGATACAATTGCACATTTTCCTCTTCAAACATTTGCACATCTTCGGGACTTAGTGATTTCTCAGCCTCATCTACCAGTTGTTGAGATTTTTGCATATCTTCATCTAAAGCTACCTGAGCCTTGGTGTCGTTAACAGCAGTAGAGGAAGTGTTGCGCAAACTGTTAGCTCCTTCTGCTATTAATTTAGATGTACTGCTCGGAGCTGTTATATCATCCTCATCTAAATCCCAGCCCTCTGTTATATCATTATTTGAAGAAATTTCATGATCCACTTGTAAATCCCTACTGGAAGTTGAGGAAACAGTGGAGGCTTTACGCGATCTTTCATCCCCTACCGGCCTAACAGGAATTTTCTTCTTGTCCGAGGCCAATTTAAGCAAACGATACGTTTCCAGCTCATGTTGTACACGATATTTTTTCTGTTCCAAATAAATATTTTGCACAGCCTTTAAATATGATGATAAAAGCTCTAATACCGCTTCTATATGCTGACGTTGTTGAGGCTTTCTTTTGGCTTTCTTCCAATCATTTCGCATTTGCCCTAGATACTGGGTATAGAAAGTAACAAACTTTTCCGATTCCCGATCAATAAGATCCCTCTGTTCGTCCGTCATTTGGGCTGAACTTTTCAAGTGTTGACCAATTTTCATGTAAGCCGAACGATTTTCTATTAGAACATTACGCAAAGTAGTGATTTTATTACACACCTCCTTGGCCTGTTTGGCAAATTCATCTCTTTGACCATTTGTATTAGAGGAAGACTTGGGCAATATTCTTTTGGGATCCAATTCACCTTTACGCTGAAGTTTTACGGTCATTACACCGGCTTTAAATAGATGTGTTATATCCATTTTTTATTTAGGGATATTCGAACTAAATTTATTGTGATCCTAAAGGAATTTTTAAAAAATCCTTTTAATTTTAAGGAATTTTAATGTAATTTATTAAATTTTATAAAATTGTTGACACATCACTAAATAAAACATTTTTGACATGTTCCTCCAGCTGTTTAAATAGAAGTGTTGTAAAGTGTTTGAAAATAAAAATAGTGTAATGTTAAGTTAACATAGGATAATGTAAACAATTTTTCAATGAAGTAATTACGTTTTTTTCATATAAATATGTATAAAAAATAATTAATTTGTTATTAAGTAACAAAATAACTACAATTTGGATAAATAACATTAAATTTGTTATTTTAATAATTAAATTTGTATATCTTTTTACTGTTTTTTTCTTTAACAAACATTCACTTACGATTGTTAACACCAATGACAATAGCGTAAAGTGATGCCAACTTTTTTATTAGAAAATTACATATTTCAATTATCAATTAAATGCAAAATTGATTTAAAATTTAAGTATTAAAATCTAAAATTTTTAAGAAAAGAATATATTATTTTGGACAAAATGAATATATAAAAAGCAAATTAATATATAAATACATATTTTGATTAATTAAACTAACTTAAAAAAGACGCTATATATACAAAAAAATAACAAATTTGACACACTGTTTGGCAAATACCCGCCATTTATTATTTTTTGTAAACAATTCACTCGAATTGCTAAACAATTATAAATTTTTTGTTAATTTTGAGTATATACTACGAAAAACATGCAGGCTTTTCTTAAAACCGGTAAAACTACAACAACAGAAAGAAGTCAAGCTAGTACTTCCAGTGGGCAACAGTCTGGAGAACGCAGAAAACCACCAGCACCCTGGGTAGAAAAATAGTAAGTGGAAACATGTTTTTTATAGACATCTTTAGAATTAAACCATGTTATCTTCTCAAAGTCGTCCCAAAAGTGTTGACGATGTCGTGGAACAAGGTGAAGTCGTAGCAGTGCTACGTAAATGTGTTGAGGGTGCTGATTTACCCAATATGTTGCTGTATGGCCCTCCCGGAACCGGTAAGACCAGTACAATCTTAGCAGCCGCTAGACAAATCTTTGGCGATATGTTTCGTGAGAGAATTTTAGAGCTAAACGCTTCCGATGAGAGAGGCATCAATGTAGTGAGATCAAAAATTAAAAATTTTGCACAACTTACGGCCAGCGGCACTAGACCAGATGGTCGTCCTTGTCCTCCTTTTAAAATTATCATACTGGACGAGGCGGACAGCATGACACATGCTGCCCAGGCAGCTTTAAGAAGAACTATGGAAAAAGAAAGTCGTAGCACTAGATTCTGTTTGGTTTGCAATTATGTATCGCGTATAATTGAACCCATTACCTCCAGATGTACGAAATTTCGTTTCAAGCCTTTAGGGGAAAACCAAATCATAGAACGTCTAAAGCATATTTGTCAGCTAGAGGGAGTTAGTATTGATGAAGATGCTTATAAATCCATTGTGGATATTTCGGGTGGTGATATGAGACGTGCTATAACTACGCTGCAGTCTTGCTATCGTTTAAAGGGTGGCCAGCATAAAATACAAACTTCAGATTTATTGGAAATGTCGGGTATTATACCAGAGTCGTATTTGCAGGAATACTTGGAAGTATGTCGTTCGGGTAACTATACTAAACTGGAGGATTATGTACGCAACATTGCTTATGAGGCTTATAGTATTGGTCAGATGTTGGAACAATTTAATGAGTACGTTTTAAGATGTCCCTCCTTGACCGATATGCAAAAAGCTCGTATTTGCGATAAACTAGGGGTGAGTTATATTGAGTTTGTTTTGATATTGTTTTCTTATTAAGTTTTCTTTTATAGGAATGTTCCTTCCGCTTGCAGGATGGTGGTTCAGAATATCTGCAAATTATGGATTTGGGCTGTGCCATTATATTGGCTTTGCAAGAAAAATAAAGTTTAAAATCCTTGTATTTTCGAATTGCTTTTTATTATTAAGTTTTTTTTTTAATAAAATTTGAAAAATTATAATATAAAGTGTTTTTGGATTAAATATACTAAAGAAATTTAAGATTTGAAATCAGTTCCTAATGGCATAAAAGGAAATACTTTCTAAATTCAATATATCTAAAAGAATCATCTCAAATTTAACATTTTTTGTTTTAAATTTATTTTATTTAAAATGTTAAAAAATGTGACAGAAAACTCGGATCTTATACTTTAAGGAACCACTTCAAATTCATCCTCATCACGTTCTCTTTTAACACCACCACCGCCCCCACTACTGCCAGTGGAGCCGGATAAACCAGAAGTCACTGTGGTTATATGGCCCACTGCCGCTGCATCAGAATCAACTTCCATTTTGACATCACCTCCACTGGAATCTTGACTAGTTCCCAAAGAAATAATGCCCTGTTTACTATCCACTGCCACAGTTTTGGCAGTGGTAGTAAATTTAATAACCGGCTTGGGTATAGTAACAACTTGAGTTTTGGGTGTCAAAACAGTCTGGCGTTTGGCTCCCGACCCAGCACCACCAGAAGACTTTACTTGTGTTTTTATACTAGATCTAGAATCCAATGCGGATTTAGTCATTTTCTTAGGTTGAGTGGCAGCACGTAGTTTATAATTGCAGGCAGATAGGCAATAACGATCGGGTGGTAGACGCAAGCCGCAATGAGGCTTTATGGGTGGTAGCGGCATGGCATTGCGCACCTCCGCAAGTTTGGAAATAATCTTAAAACATCAATACAATCAGAAATATAATTTAAAATATTGTCGAAAAAGTTTACTTACATGTCGTGGAGGAGGACAGGTGAAAGCCTTGTCCAGTACAACTTCAGTGGCCAACTTAACATCATCCAAGTCTATAGTCTTCTTGCGTGCATGATTGGCAAATACTTTGGCATCGTCCAATATACAAGTCACATAACCTTTGTGTAAAAAAAATAATTATAATAAAAGATAAACAAAGTAATTTTCTCCCACTTACGATAGGTAAACTCCAACAATTGATTAATGACGCGGGGTTCATATTCCTGTATGCCCAAATCCTTTAATATGGACATTATAACCTGAGCATCTTTGGGCACATGTTTAACCTGGGTATTTATTTTAGTTTTTTCTAATTTTTCTTTTTCTGTCGACATTTTTGCTTTAAATATTAGCAAAAAGCTAAAATTTGTTTTCTTTTTTCACAAGGCATAAACAAAAACTGTCATGAAAAATATGTTTGTATGTATGTCATGCTTGTCAGAGATACAAGCTGATGCAAAATTAACGACGGCGGTAAACCATTTTTGGTCGGCGACGTTTTCAGTTTGTAAATTGTTTGAATTTTTGTTTTGAAGTAATTTCGTTAAATAATTAATCATTTGTTTCTAAAAAAGAACCTCTTTATTTTTAAGAAATGGGAGTCATCATGATGGCCTCCTGGCCTTCTCATGATAACAAGGGAGTGGCAATTGTGTATATCCCTAGGAGGACATGTCAATGTTGAAATAACTGTTACCTAGAGGATGGTGGTCGGTCTTGGTATATTATCAACTAAATTAATCATTCTGATGATTAATTTCACCAAAATCACTACCATACACCCATAATGTCTGTCTGGTATGCCTTTCAGTTTTCAAACACTATGGAGGCAGAATATTTACAAGAAACAATTGTTAAACCGACAATTTTAATAATTAATAACACTGTAGAGAATATCTTCATGGATCGAGAAGATATAACCTGGCTAGGCTTTCGTCTTATATATGTTGTTTTGGTAAATTATCGGTTTATTAATTTATTGCAATGCTTGGATCCGTTACAAACCATGGTTGGTTATACGATGTTAAGCCGCCGCCAAAGTTATTATTGACAACTGGCAACGCCGTTATGCGTTTTTTCAATTTGAAAAAAAAACTTGTTTAGCTGTCAAAATTTAAGCGGGATTTAGGTTTTTTTGCAAGTTTTCACAAGTTTCCTTCGGAAGTAAAAAGTTAAAGTTAATAGAAACTTAAAGAAGAAAATTGAATTTAAATTAAATATCCATGATATTGGCATTTGTTTTTCGTTAAATATTAAGCTTTAGTGAATCAATGTTATACAAATTACATGTGTTTAATTAGTAAATAAAGTTTTTGATGAAATATTTATGTGGGTGGCTGCCGCCAATGAAAAATTATTAATATAAAACAAAATTAAAGTGTTAATATGGTGTTCCTTATAAAAAATTAGCCGCAAATAGATAGCAGTTATTATAATAAAGGTACGTTCCATTTCGTTTTTATTTATTTGTTTACATTATTAGTGAATCTACTGAAATTTGATTATGGGACATGGTAGTTGGTCTGTTGGTCCCACTTCTGCCAAAAAAGAAAGAATGTACATGAGTTTCCCACTAGGTGGGAAACTCATGTACATTCATATTGGTTTTACTTAGTCTGATTAGAAAACGTTGCTAAATTTGTAATTATGTGTCCATTCAAAATGTTTGTTAGCTAATTGTAAACTTCTTTATAATCCTGTGGTACTAATTCAAAGCTCAATACGTTTAATGGTGTTGTTACTTCTAGGTTAGTCCTCAGTAGTTGTTTTTTAAGAGTTGTAAGCGTTTTAGCATTGCTGTTGTTTTGCCAACAATACATTAGATAAGGCAGTGTTATTTTTACTCTTTATGTTTGATCCTGTACTCAATTGCGTCAAAATCTTTAATAAATGCCGCATTATATAAATATATTATTGAATCAATATTAAATTATATATTGATCCTTAAAAATTATTTCTCTGAATTCATCGGCTGCGTCCTTAAGTAACTGTAGGTATGTGCGTTGTATATACAAACATATGTATACCAAATCAGAGGATATACACATAGGCTTCTATCGGCTTACAGAGAGCAAGAGGTAGGAATTACAACCTTTACACTAGGTCTATCAGACTACTAGTTTGTAGTCTTGTCTTGTCTATAGAGTCTATATAGTCAAAAGAATAGATCTGGCTGATAGTTAAACTATAGACCAGAATATTGTCAAGACTATTCTAGACATGACTTGACTATAGTGTTCTATCGACTACATTATAGGCTATATACTATATGCTATATACTTGACTATAGATTACACTATTGCCTAGACTAAAGACTAGCCTATAGACCAGACTATAGACTAGGCTATAGGCTAGACTACAGACTAGACTATAGACTAGACTACAGACTAGACTATAGACTAGACTACAGACTAGACTATAGACTAGACTATAGACTAGACTACAGACTAGACTATAGA
>NC_060952.1:91255441-91260530 GCF_022045245.1 Lucilia cuprina | reverse complement strand
TCTATCTATCTATCTATCTATCTATCTATCTATCTATCTATCTATCTGTCTATCTATCTATCTATCTATCTATCTATCTATCTATCTATCAATCTATCTATCTATCTAAAACTCACATTCCAAAATTAATTACTTTCACCGCTCAATTGCTTAATTCCCAGAAATCAATTTTTATTACTCAGTTAAATTGTTTCGCTCTGATAACGTTTGTTTTACTAACATTTAGCATAAACAACATAATAATATTGCTAATATTAATTAAAATTTTCCCCTTTAATGATGGTTATCTTTATTGTTGTTTTTTCTCCATATCTCATTACTTTTGTCCTTTAACATTTTATTGCCCTTAATTGCCCATGTGTGAATATAATGAGGTTTTGTTAATTTTCTTTCATAAAGTCATGTATGTTTAATAGAAAATTATTGATTACAATCGATTATTATTAAGGGCTTTAGAAGCAAAGGCAACAATCTATGTATATTAAGATTTGCTGTCATAGCTGATAAACCATATAGTAATAGTTTTAAAAACAAACATTTTACTTTATAATGGAAAATATTTAAAATCCTAAAAAATGGAGATAACTGCCTTTGCTTCTAGAGCTTGAATTTGCTTATTTAATACATTTAAATAAAGTTAAATTTGTACTTATGATCCTATACAATATTTTGACAATCATGGAACTAAAATTTCTGATCTGTTTATTACTAACAATATTATTGCTAATTTCCTCTACTTAATCTAGTTTTTTTTTCTCAATTTTGTCACTAAACATTTTAATAAATAATATTGTGTATTTATAAAGTAGTAGCAGCGCAAAAATATTAAAAATATATTGCAAATAATGTTTCATGTACATGCTGCTCCAATGTTATCTTATCAATTTACTTTTCTATATATAAAAAAATTTTATTTTTATATACCAGCGAAGCAAAAAATGAATCGGTTTGAATTCAAGTCGATTATTAAATAAATTCCATTACAGAAAAAAATATATATGTACAAATTAAAATACATGTACTCGTTTTAAAATAAGAAACATAAGAAGCAAAAAAAACGTAACTCTAATGAATCATTTACCTTTTTATGGGCCCCACAATAGGAAATGAGACGTTTACACACGTATTATGGTAGTAGTCATGCTATTTGTAATATAACTTTGGAATGTATGGGAAATTTTATTGAACTCTCTATATCAATTAAAACCATTCAAATACTTTAATCGTAATCAGCGTTAAAAACAGAAACGATTCCTAAACACCCTAAAGAATCAGTCACGTGACTGGTTTAGTTCACTTCCTTTATACAAAACAATTCTCATCACTTTTATTTACACAAATTTTGTAAAGTAATTTTTGCAAAATTTCTTGGAATATTTAACAGCAACAATTAGTACTCAAAAGTACAAACTTAATTTCATAATATAGGTATTTTTTTATTATTTATTTTTGTTTTCATCATACAAATGTGCAGCAATATGTTGAAAGGAAAACCACAAAAAAAGGTCAATAATCTTCAAATTGCAACATTGAAATACATACATATTTGGAAATATTTTCATATATCCAAAACCCACAAAACTTTAATGAAATGACAATACTTCCGTTTAGGGGATAAATATTTATAAATATTTAAAAAAATAAAAAACACACATGTTATTAAATATAAATTTTTACTTGTTTTTATTTTTAGTCACAAATCATGTCGAATAGTGTGCGTCCTTTAAAGATCACCATAGTTGGTGATGGTATGGTGGGAAAGACTTGTATGCTAATCACCTATACACAAAATGAATTTCCTGAAGAATATATACCCACGGTTTTCGATAATCATGCCTGCACCATAAGTGTTGACGACAAGGAATACAGTCTAACGTTGTGGGATACAGCGGGTCAGGAGGATTATGAACGTTTAAGACCTTTAAGTTATCCAAATGTAAGTAAATTATTAATTCAAACAATAGTTCAGAATGTAGAACAGACTAAGACAGACCAGACTAATGAACGAGATCAGTATAGTGCAGACTTTAGTACACAATCTACTTAATGCAGGCTAGAGATCACACCAAAGACCAAACAATAGGCCACTATAGACCAGACTACAGACAAGACTACAGTCCAGAACATAGTCAAAACTATAGTTCAGACTATAGTCCAGACTATAGTCCAGAATATAATCAAGATTATAGTCCAGACTATAGTCCAGAATATGATCAAGATTATAGTCCAGACTATAGACCAGACAATAGTCAAGGCGATAGTCAAGACAATAGTCCAGACTATAGTCAAGACAATAGTCCAGACTATAGTCCACACTATAGTCAAGACAATAGTCCAGACTATAGTCAAGACAATAGTTCAGACTATAGTCAAGACAATAGTCCAGACTATAGTCAAGACAATAGGCCGCTATAGATCGTACTATAGACCAGACTATAGCCTTGGCTATAGACCAGACCATAGCCTTGGCTATAGTCCAGGCTATAGTCCAGACTATAGTCCAGACTATAGTGCAGTCATAGTCCAGACTATAGTGCAGTCATAGTCTATTCTATAGTCTAGACAATAGCCTATTCTATAGTCTAGACTACAGCCTATTCTATAGTCTAGACTATAGCCTATTCTATAGTCTAGACTACAGCCTATTCTATAGTCTAGACTATAGCCTATTTTATAGTCCAGACTATAGTCTAGATTATGGTCCATACTATAGTCTAGATTATGGTCCAGACTATAGTCTAGATTATGGTCCAGACTATAGTCCTATTCTATTCTATAGTCTATACAATAGCCTATTCTATAGTCTAAAATATAGCCTATTCTATAGTCTTTATATAGTCTAGTTATAGTTCAGACTTTTGTCCAGACTATAGTCCAGGCTATAGCCAGACTATAGTCTACTCTATAGTCTGGACTATAGTCTACTCTATAGTCTGGACTATAGCCTATTCTATAGTCTTGACTATAGCCTATTCTATAGTCTTCACTATAGCCTATTCTATAGTCTTGACTTTAGCCTATTCTATAGTCTTGACTATAGCCTATTCTATAGTCTTGACTATAGCCTATTCTATAGTCTTGACTATAGCCTATTCTATAGTCTCGACTATAGCATATTCTATAGTCTCGACTATAGCATATTCTATAGTCTTGACTATAGCCTATTCTATAGTCTTGATTATAGCCTATTCTATAGTCTCGACTATAGCATATTCTATAGTCTAGACTATAGCCTACTTTATAGTCCAGACTATAGCCTATTCTATAGTCCAGACTATAGCCTATTCTATAGTCGAGACTATAGGCTATTCTATAGTCCAGACCATAGCCTTGGCTATAGTCCAGGCTATAGTCCAGACTATAGTGCAGTCATAGTCTATTCTATAGTCTAGACAATAGCCTATTCTACAGTCTAGACTATAGCCTATTCTTTAGTCTAGACTAAAGTCTATTCTATAATCTAGACTAAAGCCTATTCTTTAGTCTATTCTATAGCATATTCTATAGCCCAGACTATAGCCAAGTCTTTGGTCCATTCTATTGTGCAGACTACACTCGAAACTTGACGTTAGTCAGGAATATAGTTCAGACTATAGATAAAAATTAGACTATATACTAGAGTCCTAAAAGCATATAGACTACAGCTATAGTTTCCATCGATCAACAAAATATTAAAAAAAAATTTCCCTCTCTCTTTCTCTCTTCCTACTCTCAATCATTTCAGACCAGTTGTTTTCTCTTGTGCTATTCCATCAGTAGTCGAGCTTCCTTTGAAAACATCAAAAGTAAATGGTGGCCCGAAATTCGTCATTATTCCAACAATGTGCCCGTCGTTTTGGTCGGTACTAAATTGGATTTGCGTATAGCAAATTCTGAAAAATTCGTAACAACAGCCGAAGGACGTCGTTTGAAAAAAGAGATACATGCCCATTCTCTGGTCGAGTGTTCGGCCAAGAAAAAACTTAATCTACAAAACGTATTCGAAGAGGCGGTAAGAGCTGTAGAAAAGAAACCTAAAAGTAAGCCACAATGTAGAATTCTTTAGTGCAATGAATGAAACCTGGTGCTAAATTTAAATTGAGCCTGTGTGTTAGTGTTGTTAAAAAAAAAGAAAAACAAAAACAAGTATTTATTTCAATACTTTAGTTTTAATCTAAAATAATTATTATTAAAATAAATAAAATTTAAAAATTTATAATATATTTTTTTATGTAATTATATCTAAACTTTTATTGTAATATTTTCTTAAAAAAAAAGAAACTTTAAGTTTCTCTTAAATTGTTTAATATTTAATGTTTTTTTATTTTTCAAAAGTTTCCTGCAATTTCCTTTTATTTTAAATTAATTTAAGTGTTATTAATTATTCCTATAATGATTTTCTATAAATATAAATTAAATAATTAGTTTGTTAATTATAAACAATTGTTTTTTTCACTATCGTTTATAACAAATTTAGTTCTAAAAGTATTTTATAATTTTCTTTTTTTTCTCCTTTATCTTTTTATCACGATTTGACCAAAGTTTGTTTTTTTATGTTGAGTTTTTTTTTTAAATTTATCTAGTAATTTGTATAAAAAAAATAAAAACTTCCCAAAAAAGCAACAAAAAATAATTATGTATTTTAATAAGTAATTAATTTGTATTTATGTATGTAAATTTTTTTATAATATGCTATCAAACAAAATAAACATACATATGTACATTATGTTGTATGTATTAATGTATGTAATAATAATATTTAATAAACTAGTCATATATAAACAAAATAGAGTCGTGTTTTGAATTACTTATATTTTAATTAAATCATCCAAATAAATAAAGATACAATTAAAAATGTATCAAAAAGGGGAGGAACAATTTTGCATCAACTACGTTAAGTTTGAAACGTAATTAGTCTAAATTTGTAGGTAAAGTTTTTCTAAATAGTTTAGTCTAGAATCGTGACTGAAAATTAGATTATTATGTCTAGCCAATAATCTATTCAATAGTCCAGTCTATAGTCTAGTCTATAGTCTAGTCTATAGTCTAGTCTATAGTCTAGTCTATAGTCTAGTCTATAGTCTAGTCTATAGTCTAGTCTATAGTCTAG
>NC_060952.1:91241628-91255341 GCF_022045245.1 Lucilia cuprina | reverse complement strand
CTATTCTATAGTCTAGTCTATAGTTTAGTCTATAGTCTAGTCTATAGTCTAGTCTATAGTCTAGTCTATAGTCTAGTCTATAGTCTAGTCTATAGTCTAGTCTATAGTTTCTTTTTTATAGAACTGTTAACTCTATGGAAAAGTCAATTTATCGGTAACTTTTCTATAGAAAAGTCAAGTTATCGATAACTTTTCGAGAAAAAAAAAACAAGTTTTGGTAAATTTTCTATAGTAAAGTTTGATTATCGAAAAGTTTTCTATAGAACAGTAAATTAAATTTTCTATAGAATAGTCAAGCTAGCGATAACTTTTTTTATAAATACGTGAAAGTTATGTTATGGACAACTTGTCTATATAATAATCAAGTTATCGTTATCTTTTTAACAAAAAAATCCCTATTTATAGATTAAACTCTTTAGTAGTTCTGTTTATTAAGTCCATTTTGAGAAATTAAAATAAAGTTTAATGAACGAACACATTATTTATTACGCATTAAGTTGGGATTTTTTAATGTTGTTGTTGTTTTTGTTACTGATGTCTTCAATAACTAAGAACGGTAATATGATATCATATATAATATATATAAATAGTGTTAAGAATGAGACATTATCAAATCCACACCCTTTTCAAAGAAAGGGTTACATGAAAATACTATAGACATTTTTGATAAAAACTTATAAAAAAATCAGTTAAAATATCTGGTATACATATCTATGTACTTCATTAGGAGCATTTCCTTAAACTAGTGTTTGCACCCAATTGTAAAGAATAATTACTCAATAACTACTTCTAATAAATTAGTTAATGAACTGCTTACACTTCTTTCCCTATTAAGCACCCCTACTTCTTTAGTTATTCCTTTTATTAGTAGTTTATCTTTAATTTACAAGAAACGCCTCTTTTTTTTGTCTTCTTCCTCTCATTGCATTATTTCAAGACTTTTTTTAAGATAAAAAAAGACCCGGGTTGGCTTTATTTACATTTGTTTTTAATATGAAAATAAAAGTATTAATTACAAAATAATAAACATTATAGAAAAAAAAACTTGTCGAAGGAGAAGAAGTAGAAAAAAAAAAAACAAAATCGAAAACATGATAAAGTACTTCCGTTTATATGTTTCTGTTTCTGTTGACATTTTATTTGTTTTATTAATTTTCCACTGAAAAAAAGAGAGTGAGAGTTATGGAAAAACATTAATATTTATTTTCATTTAATAAATAATTTATTACTTGTAAAATAAATTAACTTTCTAAACAAATGTCGTTCTTTAAAACCAAACACTTACATATTTATGGAATTTTATTTAAACATTTTCTAAGAATTATAAAATATACAAGTACTAGTACAAGTACTAAATGTTAATCGCTGTTAAATGTTTTGAAATGCAGTTAAATTATTTTGGGTGGCAAAAAAAAAAAAATAAAAGATAAACAATTAAAAAAAAAACACACACACACACATTTTTGAAATAATGACGTCAAGTTTAAAAATTTGTTTAAAAATTAGTAAATAAAGATTAGGCTAATTTGCAACTTAGGAAAATAAATATGTGTTAATAAGGAAAGTTCTAGTTTTAAACAATTTTATAAAAAAAACTTTAATATTGTTTAGTCATTTGAGTAAAAAAAATATTAATAATCTTATCTTTGTTAAAATAAATATTTGCACAAAGTTATTTTTTTTAACCAAATGAGATTATTTAATAGTTAGCTTAGCAGGAAAGAAATTTTGTTTCTATGTTATGGAATTGAAGAATGCAGTTTATAAAATTCTTTTAAATAAAAAGATATCGAAACTTCTTTGAAGAATAGCAAAGTAATCAATTACGTATTTAAATAAAATTCAAGTTGACGATAACCTTTCTATAAAAATCAAGATATCGATAACTTTTATGAAAAATACAATATAACTTTTCTAAAGAATAGTCAAAATTTCCATAACATTTCTAAAGAAAAGTCGAGATATTGATAACTTTTATAAAAAAGTAATGTTCTGAATAACTTTTCTAAAAAAAGACAAGATATCGATAGAAAAGTCTAGATATCGATAACTTTTCGAAAGAAAAGAAAAGTTATCGATAATTAAATAAAACCGATATCTTTTCTAAAGAAAAATCAATATATCGATAACTTTTCTAATGTTAAGTTATCGGAAATTTAATCGATTACGTTTCTACGGAAAAGTTATGAAATTAAAATAAAATTCATGTTGTCGATAACCTTTCTATAGAAAAGTCAAGATATCAATAACTTTTATGAAAAATAGAAGATATCGATAACTTTTCTAAAGAAGTCAAGGTTTCGATCATTTTTTGTTTCACAGAAAAGTCTAGACATTGATAACTTTTCAAAAGAAAAGAAGAGTTAACAATAATTATATAAAACCGATAACTTTTCTAAAGCAAAGTCAATATATCTATAATTTTTCTAAAGAAAAGTCAATTTATCTATAATTTTTCTATAAATTGTCAAGATATCGATTAATTTTTCAAAGAAAATAAAGTTATAGTAAAGTTTCTATAGAAAAGTAAAGTTATCGATAACGTTTCAATAGAAAAATATTGTTATCGATATCGTTTCAATAGAAAAGTAAATTTTTCGATAACTTTTCCATAAAAAAGTACAGTTATCGATAACTTTTGTAAATACAAGTAGAATTATCGATCACTTTTTATAGAAAAGTAAAATTGTCGATAACTTTTCAATATAAAAGTAAAATTATCGATAAATTTTCTATAGAAATGTAAAGTTATCGATATATTTTCTAAAGTAAAGATATCGATATCTTTTCTATATAAAAGTTAAGTTATCGATAATTTGTCTGAAGAAAAATAAAGTTATCGATGGCATTTTTAAAGAAAACTAAAGTTTTCAAAAATGTTTCTATAAAGAAGTTTTCTGTTGTAATGACCTCGATAATTATTCTATAGTAAAGACAAGTTATCGATAGCTGTTCTATATTAAAGTCTAGTTTTTGATAACGTTTCTATAGAGAAGTGGAAATATCGATAACTTTGTCAGGTAATCGATAAATTATAAAAAAATAAACTTTTTTTATAATTTTCTGTAATAATGACAAATTATCGATAACTTTTCTATAGTAAAAACAAATTATTGACAGTTTTTTTTTATTAAAATTAAGTTATCGATAAATGTTTCTGTATTAAAGACAAATTGTCGATAAATTTTCTATATAAAAGTCTAGTTAACGGTCTTCTATAGGAAAGTCAAAATCATTTTCTATATGAAAAGTCATGTTATCGATAACTTTTTGATTAAAAGAAAGGAAGAAACATTATTTATTTAAAGTCCAGTTATCGATTACGTTTCTTTAGAGAAGTGAAAATAACGATAACCTTGTCAGGTTGTTGACTACTCTTGTTTCTATATATAAAAGTTAAGTTATCACTAAATTTGTCTATATAAGAGTCAAATTATCGATAACTTATCCGTACAAAAGTTAAGCTTTTCATAAGCAAAGTCATGTTATCGGTAATGTTTTTTAAGACGTGTCAAGTTATTGATATTTTTTTAAGAGAAATCAAGTTATCCATTATTTTTCCATAGACAAATTATGTTATCGATAACTTTTCTATAAAAAAAGTATTGTCTTAACGCGTCACCTTTAACTTTTCTATTTAAAGTTAGGTAATTGATCTTTTTTTTTATAGAATACTTAAGTTATTTAAAGCTAAATTATAAGGGATTTAATAGACATAAAACTGTAATTGTTGTTTATCGTGTAATATCACTTTACAATCAATTCGAGTGGAAGGAAGTCCTTTTTGAACCGAGAAACACTTTTAAAACCAACATTCTTCCCTCCTTTAACATAGAATTTAGATCTTTTAAGAATAACAATTGCCAAACATTCTTTTATAACTCACTATAGCCATTGACGTAACCACAAATCAAACAATAGGAGAAAACATATTTATTTACTTTATAAAATTTACTGCTACAAAATTTAAAATCTCTATTTAAGAAATTAGCAAACAAATTTGTACAAAATCAAAGAAAAAAAAACTAAGGTGAATTATTGCCTAAATAAACAAAACAAGAAATATTTCCAAAAAAAAAAGATCTTCAAAATTCAAAATTTCTAAAGAGAATATACAGTGTTTATTTGCGACTAAACGCTGGAGAGGATGAAGATTTGAACGCAAAAAAAAAGAAATATAAACTAAACTACGGAGGAGGGCATTCATTAGACATTCCAATGGCGCGCATAACAATATAATGATAAGTGTGAGTGTAATATTAATTAATTAAAACAAATAAAATGAAAACTAAATGACGAACTTTACACAGATATTTACTTGGTTTGTTGGTTAGTTGTAGGGGGGGCTGTCATACTGAATGTATGGGGCAAAACGAATTTAGTAGTAAATGTCATGTGTATAGAAAGAAAAAAAAACCTTAAATTTAAATTAAGATTTGAAATAATTGTAATTTGTGCAAAAAATTGTATTAATTGTTTAACTTGAATGTAGATTTTTTTAAGACTTCTTTCTGGTCTTGTTTGCATGATATTAAAATCAAGAATCTTTAGCTATAATTTATGTCAAAACATAAACATTAAAAAATATATGATGACCAGGGCAAGGATTTCTATGCAAATGCATGTTTGGAGTCATAAACTTAAAATAATTTTTAACTAGTTTTATTTTCGTATTAAATAATTAGCTATAGAATGGCATCGATTTTTTGTTGCATATTTTTGCATATTTTGTTATAAATGCATAAATTGCATATTTTGCTATATATTGCATATATTTTGCATATTTCCAACATTTTTATAGCATATTTTATATATTTTAAAATTTTTTAAAACAAATTCGTGGTTCTGTTAAAGACTTTATTTACTTTTTATGGAAGTGATATTTAGAATTGCAAAGAAGTGAAAAGAATCCAATTTCGTTTAAAATTGAAGGTCTTTTGTACTGAATTTTTTTACTTTCTGAGAATGATTTCAGATGTAGTAAATTTGGATTTCAATAAAAAGAACATTCCTTCTATGACAAGCCTTTGTTAAAATCGTCATTTCTTCAGGCCTTTTTCAGTATTTCCATGGAGTAAATTCTACTTCTTCTTCGCTTCTTTGGAAAGCGGTCCTTAAAAACCTGTATGTTTGTGTTGTGTCTAAATATAAACAAAACGGTGGCAGGCGTAAGTATCTCTACCCTATTTACAGGTTCTACATTCCATCGATATGGATTGGAGGAGAGTGTGTTACGATTTCTGACCGAATGAGATATCTTGGTATAATTTTCCACGAGAATTTTGAGTTCTACCGTCATGTGGACTATATTTTGGATTCTTCTAAGCGCACGTATGCGAAACCCCTCCTATCCAAACCCCGAGGCCGTCAGGGTTTGGATAGGAGGATAGGTATTTTGGTATGTCTCCGAATAATAGGACCTCTCTTATCCTACGCCTTTCCTGTCTGGTCAAGAATTTCTTCTGCTCAGATGGAGAGGCTTAGGGGTATGGGAGAGAAGTATATTGTTTTCTTGTTTGGGCTTAAGGCGCAAACTGGGGCCAGATGACATATACCGGCGACCTTCGTGTAGATCGATTTACGGGGCAATCGACTTCCAAAGGTTCGATACATATATGATGGGGATGGGCATTGAATTTCTGGGGAATAGTCTTGTTCGGGAGTGTTTTGAAAGGGCAGGCGATATGGAATCCATCCGAACGGCCCGATATTTGTCACCGATTAACCTTCTCAGTTTAAATAAGGCTGGACTTCTCTACGAGGGTACACACCTCTTATTTTATCATTAGAGGATAGGAACGTTAAATATCTGCAACGTGGTGTATAACACGGCTTAATAGGCCAGATCTTTTGTATATATTTCCTACTTTGTAACCATTTAACTTTCCTTTAATTAGTTTTAAGTTTGCTTTTTTAGATTTAAGTGAAAGTGAGGGCATCCCTTTTTCCCCATTTTTTGAGGGATTATATGTAGAATTGAATACTTTAAATGTTAAATTTATCTAGAGTTGTAATTATTTGGCAATGGATGTAAATATGTAAATAGTTTTAAGTTGAAAGTCCATGGAGGATACTTAGTATGTCGTAATATATGTAGAATGATTATTAGTATTAAGAGAACATGTAAATTTGAACGTTTTGAATGCAATGAAAACATGTATGTTGGTGCATATTTTTTACATTTTAGGGCATATTTTCCCTTTTTAAAGTGCATATTATAAGGGTATATTTTTATTTTGTTTTTAATTGCCTGAAAATCCTTGCCCTGATGATGACGTTTTGCAAAAAAAAACGTTACAAAATTTTGAAATGAAATTCAGTAAAATAACACGTTGTCTAGTTTTGTTTCACTTTTTCATTATAAAAACTTTTTTTAATAAAAAAATCATGTTTTTTTTGTAAAAAAAAGTATTTTATGATTTAGCAACTTTTGTACTCGTCTACAAACTGACTCGTTTTTTATCAAAGTTTTTGTTGTTGTTGTTTGTTTTGGCCAATGCTAATCAACAGGTAAAACAACCTCACAGATATGGGAGAGTTTGTTTTTTTTTTTGATTTCATACATACAAACGTACTTACAGATATAATTTTTATTGTCTAAAATAAACTGTTTATCATTAAATTAGCTTTTGGCTGTATTGTTGTTGTTGTAGTTGTAGGTTTTTTTTAAATACACAACAACTACATACAAATAAAACACAAGGTCACTCTCTTATTTAGACAAAAAATTTGCCTTTTAAAATAATTTTCAATTACGTATTGATTTTGTTGAAAAAAAAGAAAATTTACAATTTTTTTTAAAAACCTAAATTTTCTTTAACACACACACAAACTTCCAATAATTAACCATTAATATTTAACACTTAATAAAATTATTTAGTTTTTTTTCGTAAAACATAAATTTCTTAAAAAAAACATACATTTAATTTCACCTCAAAAATTTATTTTGTTTTTTTAATATTAACACGTTTTGCTTTGTTTTTTTTTTGTTTTCGTTGTAAAATAAAAAATATTTTTCTTTTTTTTTTAATTTTTTATAAGAAAAATATATAATACGTGTTTAAGATTTAATATCTTGCCACTTGTGTATTATTGTGAATTTTTTTCTTTCGTTTTCCGTTTCTTATAGACAAAACTACCGCTGCTGTTTTGAGAAAAAAAACGTACCGATCATTAAAGCAGTCACTTAACAACTCCCCAAACAGTGACCAAGATTTGGTCATCATACTCAATGCTAAGTACTCTTAATGGTTTGTATTGGAATTTTTGTTTTTGTTAATCTAAAGAAAATAACTCTCTCAGATACTTGATATAATATCTCAAAATTAATAATTTCAATTTCTCTCCCATTGTGTCTGTCGCTTTCTCTTGCTCTCAGTTAACATGCTGAGTAAGGTTGCCAGATATGTAAAAGTGGAAGAAATGTTATCAGTCGTTATCTATTTTGTAAGGGGTTTGATATTATATAGAGTGTAAATCTTGTTTTAATTATACCCTACACCAATTTAGTGGGGAGGTCCTATACCCATCTTAAAGTATACCAACTCAT
The DNA here is from genome assembly GCF_022045245.1 of Lucilia cuprina. Classification (NCBI taxonomy): domain Eukaryota; kingdom Metazoa; phylum Arthropoda; class Insecta; order Diptera; family Calliphoridae; genus Lucilia; species Lucilia cuprina. The sequence continues at coordinate 91,247,792 of NC_060952.1, read as the reverse complement.
TATCTGAGTCGATTTAGCTATGTCCGTCCGTCCATGTGAACCTTGTAATCAAACTACAGGTTCCAATTTTGAAGATAATTCAATGAAATTTTGTACATGATCTATTATTGTCCCAGGGACCTAGCTTGAAATTGTTAAGATCGGTCCGTTATTTCAGCTAGCTCCCATAAAACTGAACTCCCGAAAAGGGCTTGTAAAACTTGTAATCAAACTACAGGTCGCATTTTTGAAGATAATTGAATGTAATTTAGCCCATGATCCTCTATCGTAGAGTCCATTATTTCACCTAGTTCCCATACAACTGAACCAGCCGAATAGAGCTTTTAAGATCGACAAAAAGTTGCAACATCATGTTCTATACTAGCCTTGATGACCCTCATGAACTCTATAAATATTCGTCCTCATTTGACCCTAGCTCCTTCAAAATTTGATTTAAATGTACACAGCTTTCAAAAACAAATGGCTTAAGTATATCTGAGGCAAGAAACAATCCAACTTAAATGTTTTATTACGAAAACTAAATCACATTTTAATTTTTGTAACAGGCGTAGGGTATTATATGATTGGCCTCGCCCGACTATAATTTCTTACTTATTTAAAATAAAATAAAATAAGTTATTTTTATGTCTATAAAGGTTCATATTAGTCGTCGCTCTCTGCCAACGCCTGCTGTAGTCCTTCATATTATTTTCATGTTATTCCAACGTAATGCGCAATGAATACATTCCCATGACTTTGAAGCCTGCATTTTGTTTTGGTAGGAATGACTGATATGGGGCTGAGCCTTTAGAACTATGAAACGCAAGAAACTATCAAATGAGCTCTCTTGAACTTATTCTTTTACGCGAACGTATGCTCATAATCCCTACCTTTCACTGCAAAATTTGGCGTATAATACCACTTTCGTGAAAGCCTTTCGGTGCCGCCTCAAACGAAGCTGTAGTAATATGATAAAGCAACGTGATCTTTGCCTTACCCAACTACTATTCTACAGGGCACATTCTTCTATCATATCGTCGTTTTGTATGATCAAAAATGATAATTTATGTCCTGTGGCATATGAGGAACTCGCTGTTGGTGTATCGTGGGACCGTCATGCTGTCAGAATATTGCACTTTACAGTACCACAGTGGTGGGCTCTTTGAATATTAGAAAATTAAGCTATGGAATATGGCGTATTATTCTGTAGTGTAATCTAATATTATGATTCGAAAGGGTAAAGAGGAAAATAGGTGGCATATTTTGCTCGGCGACTAAGTATCAATAAACTTCTGTTCCAGCAGGTTACGGATAGCGGATCGCCCAGTAGTAATACTGAGTAGTTGCGAATAGCAGTCGTAGCATCTTTTAAGATGCTGTTCAACGATTCTACCAAGTATTCGAGTTGAAAATGATCTTTAGAATAACGTGACGTGCAACAACAACTTCCAAATCGGATACAACTTGATTACAGAAATCTCACAAATCGGAATTGTCGTAAATTGTTGACAACGGTATTACTCCGAACACTAATGGTATTACTTTCATCCACTCAGAAAACCCCTGACTCCAAGATCTAGCGGCATTGGTGATCTATTCGTATTCCAAAATCTATTTTATTCAACGCTATGCATCCTCACAATTGGCTGATCTCAGGGAAAACGAGGAGCTTTATGGACAACTGGAGAGAATAATAATGAATATCTGTCCCCAGTGGTGACCTAGTATTGTTAATGGTCGATTTTAATGCAAAACTGGCACCCTCTAACAAAAACTTTAGGACTACTAATGGGATCACAGATAATAAGACGAACTAACATCAATGGTGTCAAAATTATGCGCAAAACTTAATCTCATTAGTGCTCTTTGCTGGATGTTTTGAATAAACGAAATACTAACGGTTCCACCATCTTCTTATGGGAATTGTTAGACTTAATATATCAGCAAATCGGTGACTGAATAAATATATTCAAAAAAATATTTCATCGGGACAGAAGAAGATCTCGTGGAATCTATAAGGTGTCATTATAAAAATGCCCGGAATATAAACGTCTACAGTGGAGATTATTAATTGACAAAATTACGCGTTCAACATTTAGATATCATTCTGTGGTCCAGGTTTATGGAAATTAAGATTAGGCAAATATTCTTGACGAAGTTCGTGGCGTAGATTTTTGAAGGTATGTTCATTCAGGCAAATTATGAATTATACTTCTCCGGAAGGTTATTGCCTTTTACAGGCTTTATGTATAGGAGTGGAAACAAACTTAGCGAGAATTTATGATACCCTACACCAGTTATGAATATTAAATGTGATTTATTTTTCATAATTAAGCATTTATCTTCAATATTACATTATTCCGATATATTTAAACAATTTATGGATGAAAAACTAATTTTCTGAAAGAGGCTTTATATGGGGGCTAGGGGCAAATATGGACCAAGCCCTATAACATTTTGGCAGGGTCATCAAGACTTCTATAAAAATTAGTTGCGACGGGTTTTATCGAAATACCTTTATATTTTCAGAGAGTTTTGTTCTATGGGGACTAGGTGAAATAATAGACCGATTTTAGCCATAGGCTTTGTTCTTAGGCCAAATAAAACGTAGCAAATTTCATCCAATTGTCTTAAAAATTGCGACCTGTACCTAGCGCACAAAGTTTACATGGACAGCCATCCTGCCAGCCGGACAGACGGACGGACATGTCTTAATCAACACAAAAAATGATTCTGAATCGATCGGTATACTTTAAGGTGTCTATCATCAGCACAAACGTATAATACCCTCCCCACTATAGTGGTGTAGGGAATAAAAACAGAAACACTTAATTGGATCAATAGTTTCCCATCGGTAAAAACATTCCCACAATGACATGACTTCTTAATATATCATCATATTTGAGTTTAACCATTATGAACATGTATAAATCCATAAGCTTTGCTTTCCTAAGGCCAAACTTAAGGTCCAAAAAAAGTTTGACCAGGGTACAACATTCGGTAAGATGTCTTAAATTTGAAGAGATTTTAAGAACACTTTAGTTTCCCACTTATTGTGGCAGTGAATTAAACAACTTGGCATCTCCGTTAACAATTATGAGGGTGTTCGATAACAATTTCATATTGATCTTACTCTCTTATCACTCTGGTTTTTCTGACTAACTATACTCTCTCTCTCTAATTCTCTTTTAGTTTACATTTTGGGTAAATAGGTTTTGTGTGCAATTTTAATGTTTATTTATTTGTTGTTGTTGTTTTTTGTAGTAAAGAATTTGTTTTTATTAGTTTATCTATCGGTTATATGAATGATTTTGTTACCAGTATTTCTTACTTTTTTTTTTGGAAGATAAGACCTATTATTGTTATTATTGTTTTATTGTTTATAAAGTGTTGGTTTATTGTTGTTTTGAGATAAACCTCTACTAGTATTCTGATGAAGTTTGTCATCATCATTTTGCTGTAATATGTTGAACAATATGTTTTCTGGTTTACGGTTTTGATTTTGGGTGGGTGTGAGTTTTTGTTTTCTTTATTTTGAAACTGAGTTTGTATAAGTGTAATTTACAAATACCACAACAGTTGCAGAAATCTTGTTGATTATTTGCTGAATTGTGTTATGTTTTTCCTTTCGAGGGTACTCGTATGCATATAGTCAATGTCTGTAGATTAGAAAAAATTTTGGTATAAAATAAGTACTTTTTTCCCAGATAAGATATAGAATTCAAGAGAAATATGTACGTATATTTACAAGATAAGGTTTGAAATAAAACAATAATTTTTCCAAAAGAGAAAAGATCCCCAAAGTTAGTTCTATTTTCAATTTTAGAATATTGTTTTTTTTCAGAGGAAGTGGCAATATCATTATTATTAACTAACTGATGACTTGTGAGTGCGTTTGTATTATAATAATCATATTAAGATAAATTAAATGTTATTGCTTTTATGAAATTTTTGATCTCTATTTTATAAGTCAACCCTTGATTCTTAGCGTTATTTATGTAGCGCTTTATGGTCTTTTATTCTATTAACACTTTTGAACTCTTCATGTTTATCAATTAATTAAGTTGATATTATTAGTTTTTTCTATTTTTAATAAAATACGAAAAATAGTTGCCGTTTTAATGACATTAAACTATTAGACATAATTAATAATAGTTCTTGTAATTGAGTTATGCAATAGTAGCATTTTACATGCAATTGAATACATACATAAATTATTGTTCATATGTATAATAAAAACATACATTAGGGTAGCTTCGTTTCTAGGGACTACACTAAATTTCAAACTCATTGACTAGAGCCTAGTCTCGTTTTTAGTTCACGCTGTTTTAATTAGAAACTAGGTTATAGTCTTGAATATAGAATAAACTATAGACCATACTATAGACTTTATTATTTACTAGAATATAGATTTATATATAATTCAGATTTTAAGATAAAGTCTAGTCTATAGATTATAATCCAGTCTTATCTTTAGTTAAGAATAGTGTATAGTACAATTTAAAGTCTAGTTTACAGTTCGGACTACAATCTATAATATTGTAAACTGTTTATAAGACTGTATCCAAGTGTATAGTCTAGTCAATAATCAAGACCACAGCACAGTCTATAGCCTACTCTGTACTACAGCCCATACTGTATACTAGATAAAAGTCTGTATTCTAGACCAAACTATAGTCTGGACTTTACAGTTGACCATAGTCTAACATATGCACTACTATATACTAAACTTGACTCTGGATTAAAGAGAAAACTATAGTCTAGACTACTAACAATACTATGGTGTGGACTATAGATTAGACTATAGACCTAATTGGATATCATAATATACTTAAGTCTAAACTATAGACAAGTTAATGCTAACTCTAGACAATAGTCTTCTATTTTAATAAAAAGTAAGCAACACTAGCTTTAAATCCCTAGAAAAATCAATCACCCTAATGTTCCTATTTAACACATTCACGATTCCGTTTCTATATATAATACTACTGTATGAATATATTTAGATTGTAAATATGTAGTTGGTAATTACTATACAGTAAGTACAGTGTCATAATTTAAAGTCTCTAATTTATGAATGACATGCATAGAAATTATTATGTTTAACAGAAATTTATGAAGATAAGTTGTTGTTTTTTTGTTTTTCTTGTTCTAAGAAATTAATAGGGTCAAGAATTTAAAATAATATATAATATGATCTAATGAACTTATTTTTTTGTGTTGGGTTTTTTCTAATTTAAAAAAATTTAAAACTAGAGTTAAAACTAATAGGTCTTTGCACTCATAGCTTGCTTGTCTGTAGATTTGAATTTGAGGGAAGAGGAATATTTCCCTTTCTCTAGACCGTAGATCCTTGCCTTGAATAGCCTATAGTTTAGTCTTCACTTCCGTTTAGTTTATAGTTAAGTCTATAGTCTAGTTAAGTCTCTAATTTAGTCTATATTATAGTCTATAATGTCGTCTATAGTCTAGTCTATAGTTTAATCTATAGTTTAGTCTATAATCTACTCTAGTCTATTGTCTATTCTATAGTCTATAGTCTAGTCTATAGTTTAGTCTATAGTCTAGACTAGACTATAGACTAGACTATAGTCTATTCTATGGACTAGTCTATAGACTAGACTATAGTCTATTCTATGGACTAGTCTATAGACTAGACTATAGTCTAGTCTATAGTCTAGTCTATAGTCTAGTCTATAGTCTAGTCTATAGTCTAGTCTATAGTCTAGTCTATAGTCTAGTCTATAGTCTAGTCTATAGTCTAGTCTATAGTCTAGTCTATAGTCTAGTCTATAGTCTAGTCTATAGTCTAGTCTATAGTCTAGTCTATAGTCTTGTCTATAGTCTAGTCTATAGTCTAGTCTATAGTCCAGTCTACAGTCTAGTTTATAGTCTAGTCTATAGTTTAGTCTATTGTCTAATCTACAGTCTAGTCTATGTCGACAGTAGCCTAGTCTGTAGTCTAGTCTAAGCACAGGCTGTAGTCCAGTTCATAGTCTAATATATGTATAGTAGTCTATTATGTCCCATATTCTAGTCTATAGTCTAGTTTATAGTCTAGTCTATAGTCTAGTCTATAGTCTATAGTCTAGTCTATAGTCTAGTCTATAGTGTATTCTATAGTCTAGTCTATAGTCTAGTCTATAGTCTAGTCTATAGTCTAGTCTATAGTCTAGTCTATAGTC
>NC_060952.1:91239975-91241528 GCF_022045245.1 Lucilia cuprina | reverse complement strand
CAACTCTACTCTAGTCAGAGACTAGAGTTGATCATCAACTCTACTCTAGTCAGAGACTAGAGTTGATCATCAACTCTACTCTAGTCAGAGACTAGAGTTGATCATCAAGCTTCTGGTTTTACAGAAATAAACTACAATTAAACAAAATTGCTGCACAAGTGCATACATTCCCTAATTAAACTACCTCTTTCCATAGCACTCAAAACCCCCCAGAAAAAACCATTATACACTTTACCGATAAATATCTAAACGACTTCCCCCTCTTTAGATTATGAATGGAAATAATAAAACATTTTCCACGTATTGAAATAAATATAAAAATTTTCCTACAAACATAATTTTCTACTTAAATAAATTAGCATTATCAATCACAAATACAATTTGAAATCCAATTTATGGGTAAAATGATCTCAAATCAAATAAGACTCCTAGTATTCTAGATGTTTTATTAAAAATAAAACCGGAAGTAGCTGGAGTGTTGTTTACCTACTCGCAACCACTAGCCCCACCTCTTCTTCTCCTTTTATAAACTAAAAAGAAAGACAAGTTGGCAGATGTTGCTTGTTGTTAAAAATAGTTTCAACAATTAATTACTAGTTTGGAAAGAGGTGAGTAGGAATCTCCATAGAGTAAATAAATTACAAAAAAAAAAAACAAAAACAAACAAATAAATAAAACTATAATTATGTTACAATACCAACTACTGTAAATAAAGTCCATCTAATATTTTATTATTTAGAAAAAGATATTAAATGCTCATAGATGTTTATTTTAAATCCACATGTGCTGGAGGCATTATGACCTTGATTTTTTTAACACTGATGTGATGGGTTCCAAACAAATTAGCACATGACTAGAAAAAGAAATAGAAAATAAAAGAATCTTTGAAAAAATACAACTATTTATCCGTACAAAGTACAACAATTTTATCAACAAGAGTTCTAAAAACGAAAAAATATTATGACGTCATTTTTTAACACTATTAAACATTATATAAACCCAGTAAAAACTAAAGATTAATAACAAATTGAATAACAATTTGTATTACTTCGTTTTAAAGTTTTATTTGCAAAATTTTCTATTTGTTGGGTAGTGTTTTTTATTTACAAATTTGTAAAATTTTTATGAGTTTTTTGTTCTAACATTATTTATGGGTTTGTTTGTATTAAAAGTGTTTTGACTCCATAGTTTTAATAAAATTTTAACAAATTATTGTTGGTTGTCTTTATTAGGAGTACTTTGCGTTAGAATAAAAGTGTGCGAAACAAATATCAGTATTAACGGTTATTGAATATATCCGCTGTTTGACGATTTCAACTAAATACTACCGTAAATATTATCTAAATAGAAATTAATAAATAACACATATACAAGTATTTACAAATTCTAGACTAGACTATAGACTAGACTATAGATTAGACTTTAGACAAGACTATAGACTAGAATATAGACTAGACTATAGACTAGAATATAGACTAGACTATAGACTAGAATATAGACTAGACTATAGACTAGAATATAGACTAGACTATAGACTAGACTATAGACTAGAC
>NC_060952.1:91229936-91239875 GCF_022045245.1 Lucilia cuprina | reverse complement strand
CTAGTCTATAGTCTAGTCTATAGTCTAGTCTATAGTATAGTCTATAGTCTAGTCTATAGTCTAGTCTATAGTCTAGTCTATAGTCTAGTCTATAGTCTAGTCTATTGTTATTAAACATATTTCTTAAGATTTCTATACAGTTTGTTTTAGTTCTGAGAAAATTCTGACTACAGGTGCTTTTAGAAATTGTAACATTTGCTTTATTTTTGAGATTGGTTCACGATCATTCTCACGATTATTATTAGATTTCTAAATATCTTCAGTATATAGTCTAGTCTATAGCATTGGCCACAGTCTAGTTTATAGTATTGGCTATAGTCTTGTTTAAAGTGAAGTCTACAGTCTCGCCTAGTCTGGTCTATAGCTTAGTATAAAGTCTAGTCTATAATCTAGTATATACTACTATAGTCAAATCTAGTCTAGTCTGTACTATAGTCTATAGTTTAGTGTATAGTCTAGTCTATAGTCTAGTCTATAGTCTAGTCTATAGCATAGTCTATAGTCTAGTCTATAGTCTAGTCTATAGTCTAGTCTATAGTCTAGTCTATAGTCTAGTCTATAGTCTAGTCTTTAGTCTAGTCTATAGTCTAGTCTATAGTCTAGTCTATAGTCTATAGTCTAGTCTACAGTCTAGTCTATAGTCTAGTATATAGTCTAGTCTACAGTCTAGTCTAGTCTACAGTCTAGTTTATAGTCTAGTCTATAGTCTAGTCTATATTCTAGTCTATAGTCTAGTCTATAGTCTAGACTATTCTATATTCTATTCTATAGCCTGTTCTATAGTCTAGTCCATATCTAGTCTATAGTATAGTCTACAGTCTAGTCTTTAGTCTAGGCTATAATCTAATCTGTAGTCTAGTCTATAGTTTTGTCTATAGTCTACTATTCTACTAGTCTATTCTATAGTATAGTCTGGTCTATAGTATAATCTATGGTCTAGTCTATATTCTAGTCTATAGTCTAGTATAGTTTAGTCTATAGTCTAGTCTGTAGTCTAATCAATAGTCTAGTCAGTAGTTTAATCTTTAGCCTAGTGTATAGTCTATTCTACACCTGTACCGAAGTAAACATATTAACTGTTAACTTTTTAGCGTTTTGAAACGTCTGCCAATATTTTATATATATTTATTTGCTGGGAAGCTGTATAACTTACAATAGAATTACTGAATCACCCTGTTGAAATTTATAGCCTTTGCAAACACCTTTTAGTATATACACAAACCCTTAAACGCAAACAATCACAATAGTATGCCCATTGCTACTACGGCAATCACAATATAACACAACTGATTGACAGTTTATAAATAAAGCTACCACTTGTTTGTTTATTTCTCTACCAACAAATTCCTTTAAACCCAATGTGGCCACTTTAAACTAAAGCACAGTGTAAAAACTTGACACTTGAGAAATAGCAACAAACAAACACAAAATTTTTTGAAGTTTAGTTTTATTATTATTGTTGTTGAGTTTGCGCGTCATATAAGAAAACCGAAACAAGTGCAAGAAATTACAGAAGTGTGTGAAAATTTGAAGAAAAATATAGTTAATATATTATTTATTAATAAAAGAAAGATAAAAGTAAATAAAATATTTATATGTTAGCTAAAGAAATAAAGTGTGAAAGCTTTAAGAAATTTGTGAATTAAAATTGATTATTAAAAAAAATGAAATTTATTTAAGAGGATTTTTTGTTTAATGAAAGAGTATTAAAGAAAAAAGAGTAAGCAGATTAATAACAAGAGAACAAAAACAACTTGTTTAGTGAAGTGCGAAATTAAAATCCTTTAGTAATTTTTGATTATTCGAAGCAGACGGTTGCCTAAAACGCTAGACGGTTTAAGAAATTCTTTAAGAAAAGGAAAAAAGTATTTGTAGTAGTTTATTAAAGGAACTTAAATAGTTTTATTCAATAATTTGAAAAAAATCTTGAATTTTTGTTTAAAGAATAAGAAAGTGGTGATTTTTAGAAATTCCTTTAAATAAAAGTTTTTATTTTATAAAAGGAAAACTTAGAATTTTAACTTTTTTTAAGGCGAATTGCTTTTTTCTCTTGTTAATTGCTTAAGTTTAAGGGGTGGTTTGTGTGAAATACTTTAGACAGTGAAAAAATGTGTCTCGTCCTGTACGTCCTTTGAAGCAAACAACTGACTGTTTATCCAACTAGAAACAAATACAACAAAAGAGGACAACAAAAAAAAGCAAAAAAAAAAAACGGAAACTTGTAAAAACGAAAAAACAAAGATACCCCCCCCTCTTGTTAAAAAAAACAAAAGCAAAAAGTGCCATAGAAAAAAATATAGAAAAATCAATAAATTTACATTAGAAATCTAAAGAAAAGAAAATACAAAATTAAACCTAAAAATCAGTGTTTTTTTAATAAATTTAAAAAAAAAATATATAAAAATCGTTAAAAATAGTATTTAATTTTTACTACTTTAAAGTTAAACATAAAAATAACAAATACTAACAAAAATCCCTCCATTCATATATTTAATAATATTATCGCCGTCATAAACTTTGTCGCCGTTACGAAAGTTATCGCTCTCTCGTCTCTCGCCGTAGTTAACTCTCTTCTCAACATATAATCGTAATAAATTCCTTAACACCCCCTATTTTAAAAAAGAATCAAAGAAAAAATCTAAAAAAATAAAACAAAAAAATAAAAATAATAAAATTAATGTTATAACAACAACAACTTAAATGACCTCCATTGGCTCCTTTATGTGCACGTTGCCATACTCTATTATTATTGTAATCCCCTCTGAGTCATAAAACTTCATTAATACGGTATTTACGTATAAGAAAAAGCAAAAAAAAGTAGCAAAAAAAAAGAGTTGCATGTTACTATCTAACAACAAAATAAAAACCATAATAATAAAAATTTCTAAAAAAAACCCATAATCAAAACGCTAACCTAAACGCGTCTCTTAGACGCCTGTTTTAAATATTGATTTAAAATAGAAAAAAAAAACAAAATATTCTCCCACTTAAAGTTTATTAAACTTTTAACATCATGTTCTAGTGTTAAATTTAATAAAATCTCTCAAAAAAATATCTATTAAAAACATAAAAAAAATTTAGTTTTGTTTCTTAAAAAATTTCCCACTCTTAATAAAGTTAAAATTTCATTAAAATGAAAACGCGTTTAGTTTCGTTAACTTATCGCGGCAGTGCTTCGGTTGATCCGCGCTACTCAGCCGCCATGTTGCCTTGGACTATAAATGATATACGCTCAACGGAGAGTTATTCAAAGGTAAGCAAATTGCTTAAAAGAATTCTTTTAAAAACTAACTTGAAAACAGGTCAAAGGTTATTGAATTTTACATTTTTAATGAAAATAATTTGAAATGAAAATGTTTTGAAAAGTTAAAAGTGAAGTAGGTAGGTAGACAGGTCGTCCTCGCGATATCATCACTGGAGAAACACTTGGGTCCAATAATTGATCCCTTTGTAGTAAAAAGATTCTTCACCACGATGTAAAAAAAACAGTCAGTACCAAAGAGTCCTTTTATAGGTTCTCACCTAATTTAGACTCTACATACTTAATTTCATATATCTAGGTTCAATATTAAAGAAAATTCAAAAAGTACCTTTTAAAAAAACAAAAAAAAAGTTCACTTTTTCCGGTTCTCACCTAATTCCGACTCTACATATTTAATTTCATGTTTCTAAGTTCAACATTATAGAAAATTCAAAAAGTACCTTTTGAAAAACGAAAAAGTACCAAAAAATCCCCCATGATCCGTGCTCAACATACTTAATTTCATGTTTCTGCGTTCATTATTAAAGAAAACTCAAAAAGTATCTTCTGAAAAACGAAAAAGTACCAAAAAGTTCCCTTTTATGGGTTCTCACCAAATTCAGACTCTACATACATAATTTAATATTTCTAGGTTCAATATTATGGAAAATTTAAAAAGTACCCTTTGAAAAACAAAAAAGTACCAAAAATTTAACTTTTTTGAGTTCTCACCTAAATTCAACTTTACACACTTAACTTCTCACGAAGGTGAAGGGTATAAAAAGTTGTGAGTAAATTTTGGTTAAACAATTAAAGAATTTGGCTGTTGTAATGCGGCTCATAAAATGAAAACGTTCCAGAATGGTTAAATAGCCATAACAAACCATTTGCCATCTCAGTTGAGTGAGATAACTCTGGATACATAAAACAAGAGAAGTGCCCTCAGAGTCCCCTTTTCTGTGCAAACCTCCTATATCCGCTAATTTGCAAGTTTACTGACTTTTACTTGTTCTATAAACAGTGGACTCTGAAAGCACAGGAAGATCTCACTTCATGACCAGTGCTAGTTTAGTGCCGTCCCAGCGAGGTTAGATACTACACAATTAGCTCTTCATACTGGAGGAAAAACTACTCCCATGTAAAAATGATTTGAGTACATGTTACGTTTGGTAGTTCTATGTAATGCAGGCGGGGATCTCGCACGCCGAACATACTTTTCTTAAAACTCTGGCCGACACATAATAAAAAGAAAGATTATTATAGAAAACTCAAAAAGTACCTTTTGAAAAACGAAAAAGTACCAAAAAGTTCCCTTTTATGGGTTCTCACCAAATTCAGATTCTACATACATAATTTAATATTTCTAGGTTCAATATTATGGAAAATTTAAAAAGTACCCTTTGAAAAACAAAAAAGTACCAAAAATTTCACTTTTTTAAGTTCTCACCTAAATTCAGCTTTACACACTTAACTTCTCACTAAGGTAAAGGGTATAAAAAGTTGTGGGTACATTTCGGTTAAACAATTAAAGAATTTGGCTGCTGTAATGCTAAGAGAACAACCAGATAATGGCACATTTCAGGGAATACAAACAACCTATGATGAGATATTTGCAACAATTCCAGATTTTAATGGACGGACTTATCCAAAGAAGTTCTACCTTAAAAATGGTGCAAGAAATCAGACAATCAGAGATAAAGTAAAAAGCAAATCTCATAAATTTTCAAACTTCTTTTCAGTTTCGCTTTAGTTTTAGAAGTCAGGGATAGAGTGTAGGTATTAATCATTCAGGAAGGACATATAAGCATAAGTTCCTCATTCGACAAATTATCATTCCATTAAATATTTTTCGAATATGCAATTATCCTTACATGGTCTACATTTAAGGGCACTTGACACGATCACACTTTACATACGTAAAGTCTAATGAAAATGTAGAATGAAATTTATATAAACAGCTGTTTCACCTTTTACATAAAAATACACCCCTGATATAATGTGACTTGCTTGTATTTTTTGAATAATTTCAAAAAATGAAGAGGGCCATTCGGCTGTCAAAATTTCGATCCGTATTATCTCTCAATGTGTGATAGTTTCATAACATATTCACCCCTATCGCCAATCATCATTCCACGTGAAATATGTTCCCTTTTCACTTATTTCGTGAAATATATAGATAAAATTTTGTAAATATTGAACAACTGTTCCATACAATATCAACTATTGTGAATGAATTGTTCACAACAAGTTCACGATAGAAATTTTCCCTTCGAGGGAGCTGAAAATTTCAAGGGAGCAAAATTTTCACTTCTATTGGCGATAGGGGTGATATCGTTTAGACGATTCCATCTGAACTCTTCTACACAACATTTTGACAGATCATATTACTTGTGTGATCGTGCGAAGCCGGCTTTAAGTTCATTTGCATCTGGATTATAGAGGACATATATTTCTATTATTTCTTAATCTATAGCATTATCTCCACTAAATCTTTGAAGATATTAAATAAGGAGTTTGACCATATGTTCTTAAGAAGTGTGTTTGTTCCATGGCACCTATAGGAAATCCTTCGTTATAAAGCATTCTTTACCTTCAATAAATCTGAGTCATCTTTAGCATTTTTTGTTCAATCTAAAGAAATACGTAGTTCCTGCCAATACTATTGTATTTTTCACAAGTATGATCTAAGAAAGTTAAATCAAGTAAATGATTCGTTTTTTTTGGTTGGGTTTCAACGCAATTATCGATTTGTCCTTGTAGATTTGTTGTAAATATTTATTTATGTTTTCACTTTAAGTGTGACAATAAATTGTTAACACGCACTTTTTAGTCAAATAGTTAAATAGATTTTGAAGTATGAAATGTTTCAATGAAACCAAATGGATTTGAAAATTTGTTAAGAGTTTATATTTCTTAAAATCGTTAGGAAAGGTCTATTTTTCTCGAGTGATTAAGTGAGATCATATATCCATGACTTGTCCCACCCACATGACTTGTAGTTTAAAAGGTCTTCTAAAGTTGTTAGATAGTTAGCATAGTTCCATAAAGAGAAGTCTAAAGATGTTAAATTGTCCGTTGGTCCAAAAAATTAACAATTTTCAAACGTTCGTTAGCCTGTATCCTTCCAGGATTAAATAGTAAAGCACAAGTTTTAAAACTGTCACTACTTAAAATATCAAAAACAAATTGATCTTAATGAAAACCTCTTTATTTTATGGCGTTTGAAAAAATAATACACGTCTGGTACCAAATTAACAACAAATTTTTTCAAAAACATCCGTTGTCAAAGTATAAACATACCGCAACGTTGCGTTGTCAACATTGCAACAATTCGTTGTTGGGTTTAGATACTGTTGAGTTCGATGTAAATTAATGTCATTACGATGTCTAAAAACTATCGAATCTGAATAAATTTATGTTTTCTGAATCGATTGAAGCATTGTACAAATTCAAACAATCAAAAACTATTAGATCAGATTTAGGTTAATGATTTCTGAGACGATTAACTTAATGCTTCGTTTGCATTCGTATATAAAAGTTGGATTTAGAAACTGTTCAGTTAGATATAGATTAATCACGTTAGTAACTCGAATGCCTTGATTCTAAATACTTTACAAAGTAAAACGAACAATTGTGGATGTTTTGTGATAGCGCCGAAGGTCGATTAAAGAATAATAATATCAAAAGAAGTTTTAAGTAATTCTCGGGATAGGAATATCTTGAGTTATTATCGAAGCAGCTTTGTATATCGGATCATTTATGACTGATGTTTCTAAAAAACTTCACAAAGTAAAACAAACAATTATAGATGTTCTGGAAGTGATTGTGATAGCGCCAGAGGCCGAGTAGAGAATTCCCGTACTAATATCAAAAGAAGTCAACAGTAATTCTCGAGATCCTTCATGAGTGATGATTCTAAACAGTTCACAAAGTCAAAAGAACAATTTTGGATGCTCTGATTGTAATAGCGCCGAAGATCGAGTAAAGGATACCCGTAATAATATCAATAAAGATCTAAAGTAATTCTCGGAATAGGAATATATAGAGTTGTTATCGAAGCAGCTTTGTATATCAGATCCTTTATGACTGATGATTCTAAACACTTCACAAAGTCAAAAGAACAACTTTGGATGCTCTGGAAGAGATTGTGATAGTGCCGGAAGTCGAGTAAAGAATTCCCGTAATAATATCAAAATGGGACAAAAGTAAAAGGATAGGAATATCTAGAATTGTTAGCGAATCAGCTTTATATATCAGATCCTTTATGAGTGATCATTCTAAACACTTTACAAAGTAAAATGAACAATTATGATTGTTCTAGAAGTGATTTTGATAGCACCGGAGGTCGAGTAACGATTTCCCGTAATAGAAGCCAAAAGTAATTCTCGGACTAGGAATATCTAGAGTTGTTATCGAAGCCGCTTTGTTTATCAGATACTTTATGAGCATCTGATGGTTGTCTCGACAAGCTATCGAATACTGTTGGGTGAGTCTGAAAGTTCTAATATCTCAATAACTTATGATATCGTACATTCTATTTCGATAAAGTCAAACGTTCAATATAGAATAGAGAAATGATTGAGTTTTGTAAGTTCCATATGAGAATCTCTCTGATCAAGCATAGATTCTCGATTTCTGAATGATTATCATTTAGTGCATCGATTTATGTTATACATGTTTTTGGAAGTCGATGCGTTTTTTGTCGAAGATAGTCTTAATAAATCGGTATTTCATGTTTGGAATCACAAGACATGATTGGAGATATGTTCTCATTATTTCTGAAAATCTATCATTTAGCTTAGTTTTAACATGTGATAAATGTTGCATTGGATTAGGTTCCAGTTGTCAGAAGCCTACACGGTTATATATAAAAGGAAATACTATATCGGTTTTGAAAGTAGACATTGGAATCTCTATCATTTAATACAGGTTCACGATTTCAGAGATATTATAACTTGGATGGAATGGGGCAGCAAAATTTATATCGAAAAATATTATATTTAATCGGTGTTTGATATTTTTGGACCAAAAATTATAAGAAGATCTAAAAATATATAATAGTTTGATAGAATTACATTTCGTATAAGATCGCCAAAAGTCAATGTGCTTATATAGATGATCTGTGATCAGTCATAGCTTCATGTTTTCTGAGAGACTATAACTTTGTGCATCCCTAAATGTTTGGTGGGATAAGGATCTCGTTTTGGATATTATCGTAGGAGAATCACAGGTCAGTCTTGCATCTTATCATCATACACTAATAATTGGAAGAAAGGGCCGATTGATCGTAGTTTTCGGTTTTCATTACACAGATATTAAAAAATTTCTTCCAAATCATAATTTTCAACTGGGTTTCGATTCATTTAAAATTCAGCCCATGAAATTTATAAATTTGGCTTAAAAAACAATTTTATAAATATAAAATTTAATATATATTCAAACTAATATGTTTGTCATTGAAAACTCAAAATGTTCTAAAGAAAATGAAAATTTCAATGATGACATAATTATGCATTCAAATAAATCAAAGACCCTTTCTTTTCACTCAAAATTAACAGACTTAATTAATATAGCCTCAAAAGTCCTTCTTCAAAACACAATTTTAACAAAAAACCCTTTTATATCAAAAACAAAATTGTTACTAAACAAACACATTAAAACACATTAATGAATAAATTTTGTAATTTTTGTTAAATTTCCTGCTAAAATTTAATTAAAATTTCCTTTTATGCTGGACATATGACCATCATGAAGTAAATCCTCTATTGATTGCTTCTAAATGTATTGAACATTAATTTAAGGATATTTTGTTTAAGCTTAAGCAAGTTTAATTACTGGACGCTTGACTGCATGCCTGGTTGTTTGGTTGACTGTGATTGAAACTAACTAATTGCAACCTGCTGGGCAGCCCAAAAGATTTTCAACTTTGTATGTATATAAAATAGTGTTAGAGATGCAAAGCTTTTGGGACACTTACACAACAAATCCCACAAGTTACCCACTGTTTGTATGAGGTTTCCTAGTCACTCACACACAAAACAAACACTTTTGGCTTGACACAAAAGGAAACTAAAACTGTACGTGTTCGTTTGAAAAGGATCAAATTAATTTGAAACATTTTGTTGGTTTTTGAATTTACACAAAATTTGTATGTAAATTGGTTTAAGTTTTTTTTTTGTTTTTTTATTGTTTTCTTAGTTTTTTTTTTTGTTGCTTTAGTTTTCGACTTTATTTAGTCTATTTGCGTATGTAAAACAGTTAAGAGAAAAGGTCATGGTAGAAAGCAGTTAAATGACTCAAATTTCATGAAAGGAAATACCATATTCTTGGCATTTATATGAAAAATATTTTAATTTCTTTTCATTTATTAAGTTTGAGTTGTCTTTTGATGTTTTTAATTGAAATTTGTGGTGGAAGAATGATGAAGAAATTTATTGGAAGTTACAAGGTTTTCGAAAACTAACGAAAGGATTTAGTTGAAAAATCTAATAAATTCCAAGAATTTTTTTTTTATATTAATGAATATTAAATGGATATTTAGACTAATGTCGGTCTACAAAGTCAAATCTTTACGAATTTTCAATTAGATTTAGATAGAAAGATAGATAGATTGATAGATAGATAGATAGATAGATAGATAGATAGATAGATAGATAGATAGATAGATAGATAGATAGATAGATAGATAGATAGATAGA